>NW_017805841.1:797425-842488 GCF_001891065.2 Hippocampus comes | reverse complement strand
TTCCCGCGAGAGCGCGCTTGTGTGTGTGTGTGTGTGTGTGTGTGTGTGTGTGTGTGTGTGTGTGTGTGTGTGTGTGTGTGTGTGTGTGTGTGGGATCCGTGTCCTTTCAGGCCTGCGATCTACCCGTGTGCTTTTATTTTACTCCGGGGTTTTTTTTTTTTTTTATAATGGGGACTGTTACACAGGAACAGTGTGATGAGCTACAAAGGCTTACGACGATGCTAATGAGAAACGCCAGTCATGATGGCGGGATGAGTTCTTTCATCCTTTCAGCTCACCTCTCCACATACAGTAGTGTGTATACAGTACTGTGCATCAGCCTCAATTGCCTTTACCGTATATATGTGTGCGTGTAATGCTATAATGGAAAGACAAGTCTTTACATATATGTATGTTAAATTGTTTACAACTATTAACCAAAGAGATGTCAAAACAAGGTACTCTCCTAAAAATACGGTGTGCTATTTATTGTGTGCTGTGCACATAATACATACGCGATTTAAGGCCCTGCTGCATGATCTTGTGCTCAGGATGGCCAGTCGGTATTTAACTGTACAAAAAAAAAAGAATGAATGCTGAATGGAACAAAATTTAAATAAAGTGTTGTACTGATCAGATAAATGTTGCCTGGAAGAGTTAAGTCAATGTGGAGTGCTGTATAGATCCAGCTTAACTTCCTCTAGCTGATGAAATAGAAAGCCAACCGAGACTGAGACAACAGTACAGTTCTGGTTTCTTAGTTTTCTTTGCGTAATCCTACTCACCATGTCTGACCTACACATCAGTGTTTTTCAACGTCAACATGTTATTTGGTAAAAGTACCTGTACCGGTAAGTAAATAAATAAATGAATAAAAAAAACAAAAGACCTTTTTGCAACACAGCTAAGAGGTGTGCAATGAATTGATTATCCTGGCCGTTCCTTGCATATACAATAAGTTTTTCCTCTGTTGACAGGAGAGCTGTAACTTGGGTTGATGTTTAGCCGCAGGTTTCCTTGCGAGAGTGTTTGAGCATCAGTGAGCTGTGATACGCTATAAGGTCAAACGCTTTCTTAACTCAATGCGGGAAGGTGTGACCTTTTGAAGTAAAAGCAAAAAAAAAAAAACAAAAACACTTCTTCCATCTTGTACCCTTTGACAAAGCTACCTCTATCACCTGAGGGAGGGAGTAAGTGGATGAGCGGAGAAGGTGGAATGAAGACGTTGAGAGTCGTGATTAAAGTAAATATGTCCCCTTAGTGTTCCACTAGAATATGCTCGAAGTGGCCTAATTATGCAAAACGCCAATGGACATTGTGCATTGAGATCCTAAAACATGCCAAGTGAGAGGGAAAAAAAACTAACAGAGAAAACGCCGGCTGGATTAATGGCTTATTTGTGAGGAGCCATTGGAGAGGACATGGAGGATTTTGAATTCATGTGTGAAGGACAGAGCAGTGAAATGCCGCGCTGTTGCTCCAGTTGATCACGCTTTCATCTCAGGTCATTGTCCTCTTGTCAGTTTTGTTGTCAGACAAGCACATGAACAAGCCCCCGATAAAGGTGACATACTGGAGAAGCCAAAGTAAAGAAAAAGATGAAATGTAATCCCCTGAAAATCGTGTGAGACATAGATTCTTGCTTCGCACCCCTTTTGCCGTCTCACACTTTTGTCTACTTCAGCCACCTGTGACAAACACCCCCTGTAATCCATTGCACATATTCATGAGGCGCTCACCCTCTCTGTTAGCCTGTCTTCTTTCCAGATACACCCCCCCCCCCACACTCTTCTCCTGCAACGTGCACACGTCTCCATTTGGCAGGTGGCATTCTTATTGTTTTTAACCATGATTTTTTTTTTTCATTCTCTCAATGCCGTATTTGGTGTGCGTAAAGTTGCCAGCGACACGCTAAGACTATTTGTGTAAAATGGTTCCATCAATTGAGTTTGGGGAAAATCAATGATTAATTACAGTTTTAAAAGAATACTTTAAAATAGTTTTGATGCAAGATTGTTATTTTGAGCTGCATCTTTTGTATTGAACAGCAAAATGCCGTCCAAAGGTGGTGTGCCCTGGAAGGATGTTGATCGACCTTTCAGTAGGCGATGTCATCAGAGATCATTGGATGCCATTCGTAATCAATCAAACAGAGATGGTTGAGCAACAATTATTTGCACACAATTCATCAAATTTTTAAGGATCAATTAATCTATTGCTGTGCCCAGCCTGAGCTCAAACATAACGATTGACCCATTGAGTCTACCATAGGTCATTATCCTTAATATTAGGGTGTAGTCTTCCTCAAAGTTGCACACTGTTCCCGCTGACCTGTGTATGCCATTTCTCATGAATTAATCCACTGTGATTGTTTAATTTTCCTCGTATTAATTTTCCATTCCGTACCAAATGGTTCTGACTGTGTTATTTATCAGATGATTCAGGGTTCATCTCAAGTGCAAATTCTGTCTTGAAGAAAGTAAACAGGGCTTAATTTGAAATGCGTGCGCTAGCCGAGAATGATAAATCTTATCTTTGAAGCTAGAGATAATAGCTAGATGCATCATTATCACCTTGACTTTAAAGGTGCAGTGTGCCTTTTTTTCAGGTGTGAATGTGACTGTGATGTGAATGCTTTTGAAAGCAACACGCTCACTTTTGCATTCTCTCCCGCACTTTGTTCGGCAAGCGTCTCTGTGAAGCAATCACATCCTTCTCTGTTGTTAAACAGAACTGAGGGTTGAGCACTCAAGAAATCACTCCAGCACACCCATTTCATCCACTTGTTTGTCTGCACAGTGTTTCTCAGCGACCCCCCCATCTCATTATCTTTGTCAAACGCAACCCACAATCACACCTTTTGCAAATTGATCTCAATGTTTTGCGTGTTAGAATTGTCACATAGCTGAATAGTTTTCACAACTAATTTCGAGATGTGCTTTTCTCCATCACATTTTCGTGGCTTATCTCTCTATCCAACTCTTAAAGCTGTCTTTCCTTCCTACATGCTGTACCGATGGTGTAGCCTAGATGGCGACAAAGTGCCAGTTATTATTTGCAAGCCTTCACCAGCATAGGTGCCACTCTAAGATCAGTCGAATCTTCTTCTTCTTCTTCTCCTTTCGGCACGTCCCTATTCAGGGGTCGCCACAGCGAGTCAGTAATTTCCATCCGCCCCTGTAAACCGTCCTACCAACTCGCATGGTCGTCTTGGCAAAAGTTTTACGCCGGATGCCATTCCTGACGCAACCCTCCCCATTTCTCCGGGCTTGGGACCGGCACTGGGGAACAGTGCACCCCCAGGGGAGGGCACTGCCCCCCAGCGGCTGGGTTACTCTAAGATCAGTCGAATATTCAACTTAAATGTTTGAAATCAAGTGCGCACGTTTTGGCGCAGGTTTATTTTTATGCATGTACGAGACCGAATGGCTGTCAGGGTAAGTGAACTGGACGCTGAGTATACACAGCAGTATATGAGTCGGTAAGCACAAGGGGGGGTCTCAATTAGCATAGCACTTTCCACCCCATGTCAGCATGTGAGGGGAATAAAAGAGGTTTTAAAGGGCTTTTTCTGCTGCCATAAATTCAGCTGTCATCAAAATCATTCTATATACAGTTTTATGGAATTGTATTCATTGATTGAATTTTGAAGTTACTCTGTCTGCACCAATAGAAATTTGTTTATTCAACTTTTAGACATCAATGTTTTTGTGGTTTAAAATGTTTTGAACCATTTCAGGGTGAAATTGTTGCTGTCACATAAGCTTCATCAGCTGTACAGGCAATTAGGAACACTTTACTATTCTAAGGTATCGGTATCGTATTTATAGAAAAAAAGTCAGTAGTGATATGACCAATTAAAAAAAACACAACTCAGTTTTACCTTTCATTGAGCCAAGCACAATGCAAAAGTGAGTCACAGACTATTTGAAGAGGGCATCTTACAGGAATTTGACTTTACTTGCTTGTACACTGTATCTGGCTCTTTGGTGTGTCTGCCCACCCATCAAGTGGGACATTAAACATCTGGAAGTAATTTTTTTTATCAGCTCCCTATTTCCGAACATGTCTGTGAGTGATCTCTTTTGAATTTTGTCCGACTGTGACATAAAAGTTTGGCTGATTGCTCCGTCCATGACCTAAACTCGGCTGGTGAGAGAGTAATCTTTCTGAAGTGATGATACAGAAGCAATTTGTTGGATTTATTCAAGGTGCAGATAGACAGATTCTGAGCTCTGGACGTGTATGGTGTAATTTTTTGCTTCCGACATGTAGACAATGCAACTTTGCCGTACTGAATTTTAAAGGAATGAGAAGACCTACTTCCACTGGCCGGGAAGCAAGTTGGCTGTGTTCACTCCCACAACAGCGCAAACGCCTGTATCCAACAGTGCACGTCTTTAAAAATGCAAAAAGAAAGAAAACTCCACCCGTGCGCACCAGTTAGACCGCACTTTGCACTTAGCATGAAAATAATGTCCAGTGTGTTTGCTTCAGGACAGTGCCGGTTATTAACACATGCAAAGAAATTGTGTTAGATTGAACATGGATGTTAAGTTTTCACAGACATGACCCACAGACGTGTTAATATCTTTGATCACACTTGTTTCTTTTTCACCTGTCACTTTTTCACTGGAAGCATTTTATTGTCCAGTCTGTCACCATAACTACCTGTACATGTCAGGTTCAACTGTATATTTTGCTGTCTGCTTGTACAGACTAACACTTTGAGCTAAAGATTATGACACTTTAAAGAGATACTTGTCAAAAGGAGAGTGGCTCGAGAAACTCCATGAACAAATTTGTATTGCAGACCTCAAGCTATTGCATCATAAATTCAAACTATTAAAATAAGCAGGTGCATCTGGAGGGATTTCAGTCAACGGGCTACAATTTCTCAGGGAAAAATATGGGAGCAGTACTGATAGTCAAGATGAGTCTGGCTTTGGCAGAGCCCTATTGAGGGGAGTGCGCTCATCTCCATATATCAGTGAGAAAGATTACATTTGAAATTATCCTTTTTTTTTCAAACAAATTAACTTGTCTTATAGACTTGGAATCAGACCCTCTTTGTAACTTAACCCCTCGATACATGACCTTGCGAAGGGTGTCATTCCGTCATGATTATCTGAGCACTGCACAAAATAGATTTGATTTTCATTAGATTACATTTGTTCTCCGTGACATTCTCTTTGCATGCTTTCTGGACACAATTTTCCACTCAGGTGGCCCCCATACAGACGCCTTGCATTTATCATGCTACATGTGTTGTCTTGCAGTGTGGCCAGTTATCACAGCATTTATGGTTATAGCCCCCCTGCAGCTGTCCAATCTAAAGAAGACTTTTCTACATAAAGTCCCACCACGAGTTGTGCACCACTGACATGTGATTGAAACCCTAAAGAAGACTTTTCTACATAAAGTCCCACCACGAATTGTGCACCACTGACGTGATTGAAACTACATAAGTTAGAACAAGTCCAATGACAGAACAGACCTGGAATTGGGATTTTGGGAACCAAAGCCACACTCAAAATTGATTTCACTCTCCTCTTTAATCAGAAAAAAAACCCTTCTTCCATTTTTCATTCTTTAAGAATCTGCAGTAGAACAATATGAATTTTAACAGACTGAAAAATATTTGAAACTTGACCTTTAAAGACAGATGAGCTCATTGACCTCATGTTACCTCGCGAGGGTTGCTAATAGCATTTTGTCAGAGAGACAATAAATCGATGTGTTTGGGTTGGACTTCATTCATAAAAATAATTTTACACCGAGATAAAAGTTAGGTTTCAAGAGTAAATAGGAAAAGAAAAACAACCCCCAAAATCTAACAATGTAATCATTTTTTTTCTTATCTTTTTGTGGCGATGGTGAAACCACGCATTTCCCAACATGCTTGTAAATAGCTGTATACAATTGTCGCGGGGGGGGGGGGGGCTGGAGCCTATCCCAGCCGTCTTCGGGCAGTAGGCGGGGGACACCCTGAACCGGTTGCCAGCCAATCGCAGGGGGTGTTTGTCTTTTGTTTTTTTTGTTGTTGTTTTTTGTTTTGTTTTTTCTTGGGGGGAGGGCGTGGTTCTTAAAAACCTGCTAACAAGACCAGGCAGCAGGAATAATGTCAAAACTACTTCTATCCCAAAAAGGCAAACATAGTATTGGCATGTATCAAAATACGAAATTAACAAAGTCCAGGAGCAAAGGTTCATCGTAACAGTGAACAAACTCACAACTAAGGAAAAAGGAATTACCAAGACTCCGAACAGCAACATAAAACAACAGAGACAATTAACCAACAAAGACAGAAAGAAATCATGGAACTAAATACAAGCAAACTGATGAGACAATGAGGGACACCCGGACAAAACTCGAGTGCCCAAGAGAGCTCGTTGGTAAACCCCAGTAAATGGGCTATCGAGATCATGTGGGGGGAAAAAAAAAAAAAAAAAAAAAACTAACGGGCAAGGCATGAAAAAGGACACACACAAAAAACATGACAACTGATGAGACAATGAGGGACACCCGGACAAAACTCAAGTGCCCAAGAGAGCTCGTTGGTAAACCCCAGAAAATGGGCTGTCAGACCATGTGGAACAAAAAAACAAAAACAAAAAAACTAATGAGCAAGACATTAAAAAGGACACACACACAAAAAAACATGACAAACCAAACTACATCTAATCAAAACACAGGTCATGACAGCCCAAGTGTTGATTCTATTATTTATTTTTATTTCCATGTAATTGTTTTCAATGTCATGAGCACCAATGACATATTGCTTTCACTGTGCATGTGGAGGATGTTGTGACTGTTCTTTTCTTGTTAGAATGTAGCATTAGCCAAAAAGCTATAAGGACTATGGGCGCAAACAGTAAGACAGTGGATTTACTTCACTCCAAATGTCAAATAATGTCCTTAAGAAGGTGGAGGATGTTGTGACTGTTCTTTTCTTGTTAGAATGTAGCATTAGCCAAAAAGCTATAAGGACTATGGGCGCAAACAGTAAGACAGTGTATGATTTACTTCACTCCAAATGTCAAATGATGTCCTGAACAACAAATTTAAATTTGATGTTATTTTGCGTGAAATGATTTTAGGTCATTTCAGTCGGGAGAGACCGTTCATGGTTGAACTTAACCGTCAAACAAATGTGATTTCACCGCTCCCCTGCATTTCTTGTGTATTCTTGGCACATCTGTTCCCTTTCCTCATTTCTGCTTGGTGAGATTGTTGCCCAAATTGACCCAACAACCTCAATTTGGCGTTGTTACCTTCAGAGATCAACACTTACGGCAACGTTAACCATACATGACAAAACAAACCATTCTAAATTCAACACAAACCACATCTCCTATTTGAAAAAAAAAAGAAAAAGAAAAAAAAATACAGCCAGCTTGTCCTTTTCCAGGCCTTAATGGTGATAACAATCACATTACCTTCAGTATACCTCTGAATATGTTTTCAAAATGTCATCATTTGTTGTTGTTGTGCCTTTCAAATCTTACTGGTTGAAGACACTGAGATAAAATGTCTTATGAAATGATGTTACACTGTATAACTTTGGTATCCAGCACCATAAAAGAGAAATATGGCCTGCGAGCATTACTCTCACGTACATTTAGGCTGACCGACCTCGCTCTCATTGCTTGTCCATCACTCAGCCATGTATCCCTCAGCTCATTAGTTGCCATCACACAACATCCACCTTTGTGCAATTTTCACACGTGGCTGCACTCATCCACGCTGTCGGTGAAAAGAAGGAAATGTGTTTCTTAGGTGAAAGCTGGCTGCTATCAGCTCCTCTATGGGACCTGACATCTGGTTAGAATTTTGATCCAGCTGTGAAAGTTCAAGTCACAGGCCCACAGAAAAAAAAAAAAAAAAAAACTTTTTCTCTGCTCCTCTTCTCTGTTTTATCCATTCATCCATCACTTTTTATCCTGGTCATGGCAACAGGGAGGCTAGAGTTGGCCTGCTGGTTATACGCAGCACTGATCACCTGTCAATTACAGGACAGATGCTGACATTCAGTTTCCCATGGTACAGTTAAGATTAGTCCTGCACTTCCACTGCAGTGTGTGTAGGCGGGAATGCTTAAAAGCTGTGTCAGCTCTGTGAATTATGTGACACCATACCAGTCTTGTGTAAATCACATGAAGGTGATACTTCAGTAAAAGTGGTAGAATCTTATTCGAGTAAAAGGCTTAAAGTAGCTGACATTTGGTAAGTATCAAAATTAGGTTTCTGATATTGCATTTATTGGAACCAAAAATACAAGAATTGAGTGTTGAGCATTTTAATAATGTTTTCATTTATCCATCCATTTTCTGAGCCGCTTAGAATCACAAGAGTCTCGGGGCGTGCTGGAGCCTATCCCAGCCGTCATCGGGTAGTAGCGGGATACACCCTGAATTGGTTGCCAGCCAATCGTTGTGTTTTCATTTATTTTTTTAACCCCCGTGCAATGCAGGTACACTTCATGTACACCTGACATGCGTTGTGTTGTAAAAACGAATGCATGCCACAGGTTTAAAACCCACGCATGGCATGCATTTGTTTTTGCAACACAACGCATGTCAGGTGTACATGAAGTGTACCTGCGTTGCACAGGGGTTTTAATTAAATATTTCATCCATTTAGTGTACTTCAGTAGTGTCGTTCAAGAATAGTGTGTTGCAAGCAATTTTAGCCTGGCCATCACGTGACGCTGGTGTCTGCTGACCTCAGTGGGAAGGAACGACAGATATATAAAAACACATATTTTACTTCGGAAATGTGTCATCAAAGTTGCCAGAAATGTAAATAATCAAGTAAAATATAGAAAATGTTACTTAAGTTCAGTAAAGTATTAATAATAATAATAATACATTTTTTTAAAAGCATTTTTTACAACACTCAACGGCACTTTATAATCAAGAGCAAAAACAATAAAACCACAGATAAAATTATCAATAAAAGAAGAGATGCATTTAAATTGAATATGCAATTTTGAATGGGTGGGTTTTGAGATGGGATTTAAATGTGGGAAGAGAATCAATATTACGGATGTTGGGAAATGGTGGGTATTCATACTCCCTGACATGACACATACATACAAGTCGTGTAACTCACCCGTTGATTAAACCAAGATAATCCACGTGCCTTCAGACAGTGCATTATGCTGACAGTGGCTGCAAATAAGAAATGACTTTGGAATCCCCATTGTGTCACGATCCACGGGATTTTTAAAAGAGCCATTTTGTTGGCTTTCATTTCACTTCAGCCCATTGTACGGAAACATACCACTGTGACCAGCATCCCGTGAATGTGTGCTGAAATGACTGTTCGGGTTGGTCATTTTGGTCCCTTTTGCGATGGAAACAGAAGAAAATGACTGAGCCAAACAATACTGCTTGGTGGAAACAAAACCATTATATTGCCATGTTTTTGTGCATATTTTACACCTTACGTGTCATTAAATCTTTCAAGACTTGAGAAATGTTATCTTGTGCTTGGGCATACATTTTATTATGTTCCTCAAACTGGAAAATGCTAATGTTGATCACTCAGTAAAGATATTAAATGCACAAGCCAGTCAGTTTTATGACAAATTCCCTTGAGGTAACATGCTCCATTTTTATTCACTGAAACTCAGTGTTGCGATATCCATGAAGTGCACTTTAAGCAAAATATATTTTGAACACAGACTGCAGCAATGCACACAGTAAACTGGAAATGGAAACTACAGTATAACAATACTCAGAAGCATACATTCCTTGTGAAAAGCAACTAATATGACTGCAACTTACAAAGTCACTTGGTTGGGAAACTTTTCTTTCTCCTGCAGAATGTCTTTGTTCATTTATAATACCCACTGTTTGGCAAAGCGCGCACCAGGAGGGTATTAAAGCAGGAAATCATGATACACAAACTGTTATTGTGTACATTCTGTTTATCTGTTATTACTGTAAAGCGCTTTGGTACAGCTGGAACTGCTGTGAAAGTGCTATATAAATAAAGATGTATTGTAGTGTATTGTACTGTATGTTTCCATGACGTTAATACTGCAGAGCAAGGATGTCAAACTCATTTTTATCACGGGCCACTCAATGCTTCCAGCTTTCCGCAGACGGTGAAACCAAATAAATGTTTAAATGTCTCATCGTATGATATCAATGTATAGATTACTAGTTTTGAATTCAGAAGTCATGGATAGTAGTTTGTTCAATTAATCTTCAAGTTACTGTCGAAAGGGTAAAAACAAATTCTCTCTCTCTCTCTCTCTCTCTCTCTTGAGTTTGTACTATTTTGCTTGTCAAAAAAAAAAAAAAAACATTTTTGTTGATGGTGGGCCAGAACAAATTCACAGCATTTGTATTCATTTCAGTGGGAAAGTTTGATTTTGATTTGAGATAGAAGTGGTTTGAGTTACGATCGTAGTGATGGAATGAATCAGACATATCAGTCAAAAACACCACCGCGCGCACACAGCTTTTGCCCATCTTTTCCTTCCACTTTCTGCCAACCTTGGTTTATTTACTTGTATATAAAGCATATATATATATATATATATAGAATGTTTTCCTTGTGTTGTGATTGCACTATACTAATCCTTGACTACTTGTGGCCCTCATTCCTTCTTATTTTGTCGTTTGACACTGCATGCTCCCTAATCCCATCACCCCTTTCGCCAGCCAACTTTCAATATTTACTCTGCCCACCTTTGCTTGTTTTTAATCACCTATTTTCAGTCACTTTTTTTTTTTTGGTTCAACTATCTGCATTGCATATCAGCTCCACCAAATGGTTCGTCAATAGAGCAGAACCTCTTGGGTCAAACACAATCTGTTCCGGGATGATCAAACTGCTTAACCTCCCATAGAATATAATAATAGATATAGAACTATTTGAGTAAGGGTCGAACTGCACCCATTCTAAATTTTGTTCTGAACTATACAAGCAAATGGAACAGTTTAACGTTCTCAAGTGTAGAAACAAGTTAAATCCCGGCTCACATGAATATAAAATCAGTGAGCTGGGTTCTCACCGTGATGCCGAGTGACGTGTGGTGACAAACATTCGAAAGGATGGTGACTGAAGGCGAGTTGCCTTGCATAAAATCTTCATACATCAAACTTAATGAACTAGCATAAAGGGCATACAGTAAAAAGAAAATAACTGGTGTTCAGTGTAAAACTCAAAATCAATAAAACAGCTGCTGAACATGACCTTTAAAGACGGGTGATGAGGTGGCAAATGTGGACAGGTATGGAATTACTTTGGAGGAAAGATACTTTGATCATAGAGTCTGTTCCTTTATTATCTGACTTTATTATAAATGTCGTCAGCCAGGTCGGAGGTACGCTTTCACCTTTCCTTACGTCCGAATAAGTTCCATTTATGGTACTATGGTTAGCGTCTTCTTGGCATTGGCTGGTGACCTGTCCAGAGTTTACGCCTTACTTTGCCCAAAGTCAGCTGGGATAGACTCCAAGGACAAGCGCTGTAGAAATTGAATGGATAGATGGTTCTCATTGATTTCTGGGACAGCCGACACTATCGGTTCTATTTTAGCTTTTTGTTGCATGTGACATGGGTAAGAATAGTTTGTGGTTTGTCAGAAAGGTTACAAGACAAGCGTCACAAAAGATATATTTTAAATACAAACAACAAAAGTTTCCCCGTCAAAGTAATCCCCCGGAGTCTTGATGACCCCCTCAAGTTTGGGGAAAAAGACACTTAAAAAATCTGATGTAACCCAGCCAGGTGAGTAGCGAGGTTGCTCCAGCATCGCCACGTTCTTTTCTTCCAGGAACTGTCTGATGCTCAGGGCAGCCTGAGCAGAAGTGTTGTCATGGTCAAGTACAACTTTTGCCTCTTCTCACACACTGAAGGACGTAAATGCTGCACAGTCTCTTTGTCAATGTGCTGATTGATTGGCTGGCCAACATGAAGGCAAACACTCGGTTTGAAATCTATCTTTTCTGACACCTGTCCTGGAGCTTTTCTGACATGCCTTTTTTTGTTTTTTGTTTCTTTTTAAAGGTATAATGAGTTTTGCATGACACAACTGTGCCACAACTCTCGCCGCTCCTCACGCAGTGAACAAAGAAAATGCTTCAGTTTCTCTTTGGGAACTTGCTGGTTGATCGTCTGGCACTGTGGAAACAAATCATAGTGTACTATGCCCTTGAAGATTGCAATCAACATTACTTTGATTTTGGATTTATACTTCCTTGATTTCTTTGACTTTGGCTCTTCCACTGAATGCTCTGGCGCTTCTTCTTGAGGTTATAATCGTAGTTCCATGACAGATCACCGGCAATGACTCTCCCTGATCTCATCATGACTCACGCTATTTCTTGCTTGACAAACTAATGTACATAAAAACATGGAAAAAAACATTCACTGCGTGCAGATAACTGAGGTATCAGTTATATACTCTTGAGTGGTTACATTAATGGGGGGAAAAGTTGTGGTTTGTAATTTGAGTTTGAAGTCCATCTTGTGTGACAAATGACACACATTGGCATGAATAGGTTATTTAAATGTAGCAATGTGTCACTAAGCTATCCGCACTCCACCTTCATAGATGGGTATTTGGTTCATAATCCTGATTACATGCCAAGTTTGGAGTTGGAGCCTCATTCCCTTCAGTTATTAACTTGCCACCCTTTTCATTTGAAAATGTATAAAAATGTCTCTTTATGAATGGTGGTGCATCTTTAATGATTTTTGCAAGTTCGTTTGAAGGGGAAACTTCATAGGGGGAAAAAAAACGACTTAAGTAGGTCGCATCCTGAGCTTTGGGATGATCATAAATGTTTTTCTTCCGGTTGGTATTGGTAAACTAGTCTGTAAAATTTAGAAGCTGACAAGGAGTAACATCACGCGGCATGAAGCTATTCGGCATTCAATTCACAGAGTTGTCTGTGTGGCTGCTCAGCATCTCCCTTCAGTCTATTAGTTTAAATATGCAGAGGAAAGGAGACGGATAAAAAGGCAAGACAACAGAGAGCGAGACAAGCAGGAGTAATGATAACATGATAAAAAAGGGTGAGATGCGCGGAAAGAGAAAGCAAGTTGTTCAAAAAGAAAGAGAAGAGACGGAATTCGAAAAGATGGAGCTCTGTCGAAAGATGAACGCGCGGACAGGGTCGCTGAGTTGTGGTTTTAAAATAGGTCCTGACAGACTCATTTCTCACGTGTAGATTTATCCTGGCTTTTTTTTCACTGGGGGAGGACAAGAGTGAACGGCCCCTTCCACTTTCTATGAATATTCATTCGGTGTGAGTGTTGGCTGCTGTGTAGCATGATAAATTGTCTCGAAAGCAAGGGCCTGTATTTGATTCCCATCAATTCCTTCACCCCATTTTACCCAAGACTGTCGTTCATCTAATCTATGGTCCTTGTATCATCTAGCCCTCACTGCACTTGGCTCCAGATTGAAACTTCACTTTAAACTGCATTTTGGCATGTCAAATGGTTTCATTTGCTTGGTAAACACAGGACCTCATTCACCAGCAGGTCTTGACAACCACTTTTTAAATAAAAGCCACATTCTAACAAGGTTAAGAACCACTCTGCTAGAGGTACAGAACCCAACCAGTTCATATGCACGTTCACCGAACTCTTCATGAGTGAAAAAGCCAAAATGTGATTTTTTTTTCCACAAATTCATTAAAAAAACACATTTATTAAAAACAGAAAAAGGTAAATAAAATGACATGGCATAAGTACAGTTTTTTTTTAATTGTATGACAAATCATCACGACAGTCATATGGTGACTAGTGAGCGACCTAAATTTCCCGCAGCACTGATTGGACAAGCAATGTAATGTGATCATCTGCAGCCAGTGATGGCCAAGCGGGCGTGTCATAACTAATTGACATGTTGAGTTGGGTGAGTCTTAACCTACATGGCAGAGGCTCCGTCGAACCCCTGAGACTGATTCACCGAACCCCTAGGGTTCGATCGAACCCAGGTTAAGAACCACTGTTCTAGCATTTTATCAAGAAGTATTTGGCTCCTACCAGCATTTTCTTATCGAGTGAAAATATCAGTGAATATTCTCTGATTAGTCATCCTGTGAGGAAAATCAAAGTGTCAATGAGTACATATGATTTCACTGAAATAATGTTATCATAACCTTTATTTTCTACCGTTGGTCTGATAGTGGCCCTGCGTTTGGCTGGCGACCAATTCATGGTCTACCCGCTTCTCGCCCAAAGTCAGTTGAGATAAGGCTCAAGCACGCCCGCAACCCTAGTGAGAATAATGGACTTGTCAAACTACTCGACTTTTTGTCGTTCACGATGGTCGTGCTGTCAGACTACCAGCTAAATGGCGCTGTGTGTCTTGGACCGAGCGAGATGACGCAATCAGCAGACCCTGCCCAATCGCTTCCGTCAAGATTCAATCTACCGGTGCAGGTCTGTCGGGGAGGCGGGACAAGGCGCCGTCAACAATCGTGGCGAGACGCGGCACAAAGGCACACAGCGTGGAGGAAACCGATTGCCTTATTCCTGTGGTGAGTGACATCAGTGCAGTAGTGGGTTTTATTGATGGTGGAAAGTAACAGGCAGAAATGACGTCTACTGGCGTCAAGACGTACGTCCTCTGTCGTTTAAATTATTCAAATGCTGGAGTAACTCTGACTGCTCACGCATGTAAACGTGTTATTCCAAATGTTTCAGAAACTTTACTCAAGGCCATAACCGAACATTGACCGCATGCAAACACGGTCATTTGCAGGGGTTGAACATTTGCCGAAGAGGAAAAATGGAACTTGTACAAGTAATTGTTCATCATGAAATGATGTTGTGAACCATTGCTCTGATATCATTTTCTGCAATAAATTCCTTTTCAGGTCGAGTCTTTGAGACAGTCGAGAGTTGTCATGATGGTCATCCTCTTTAGTTTATCATCACTAATACCAGGCGTTGAGTTAAGAAGACCTTTGAGAAGTTTTCCGAACATTCAATCAGGTTCTTTGCCATAAGAACAATACACTGCTTTGGAATTCTCCTGGTTGTACTTCGGTTGAACACAACATAATGTGAGCTCAGATAGGATCTCATCCACTTCTGCCTAAATAAAAAAGATTTCACATTCCAGCCGCACCCAATTCCAAGTTTTTATTTTCAGCTCAGATGCAAGTAGTTTGCACGTTCTCCTCATGCTCGTTTGCATTTTCACCGGGTACTCTGGCTTTCTTCTACATTCCAAAAGCAGACGTTAGGCTAATAGCACACTCTAAATTATCCATAGCAACGGTGTGAGCATGAATGGTGGTTTGTCTATATGTTCCCTGTGATTGCCTGGCAACCTGTCCAAGGTGTATCCTGGATCTCACTCAAAGTCATCTGGTGCAACCTTTCGCTCACCTATCACCCAAATGAGTATAAGTGTCATAGAAAATGGAAGGACGAAACAGTGGGTCACAAATTTCACACTTATGTGCATCTCACTGAAATATTCTAGGCTTTTATTAATATGTCACGAGGTCACCACAATTTTATCTGCTGTCTAACTGAATTTTAGTGGCAATACCTTCACAACCCCGTGGAAGTAAAACAGTCCATTGCTCATGTCCCTCTGTTTTAAGAGGGCCCTGCATTAGTTTTCTCTGTAGGTCTTGCGTCTCGCTGTTGTCTGCAGAAGATTTCGAGATGCAAACGTGCGTAATTTGACTTCATGAACTACTCCACTTAATAGTTGGCTGGGAAAGATTGGTTAATGTATGGTTAGCTATTTACTGCCATTCAAATGATGTCACAACTTGTGCTACCTTGGAGTTCAAACGGCTCAAATGGTATGCATTTAGGAGTCCATTAACAGAGGGTTGTCATTGGGCAGCAGGCGGGGCACACCCTGAACTGGTTGCCAGCCGATCGCAGGGCACACATCTTTGGATGTCATTTTCAAAACTTTTTTGACAAGTGTACAGATCTGAGATTTTTTAAATGCCAAATAACAGTCAACAACAAAGAAGCCTGTGCATATGTTTATATTGGGTGTCTTTGGTCTACAAGAGAGCGAAAGATTGTGAGTGGTGTTTCGAGTGTGGACAGAGAAGGACTCAAAGCAATCTTTTTTCTCTCCGGGAATCTCTTTGGGTGGAAAAATTGGGCTTTGTACTTGTGATTGGAAAGTATTAACACAATTCTTTGGTAGCTGGCAATGGCAGACGACTCGTGAAAGTGCATGAAGAGCTAGAAAGGAGATCACACAAGCCCAAGTGCAAACACTAGATGTCCAATTGGATTGCTTTGTCTGCTATCACATCTTTTTCTTGTCTTTCTTTTTAATTTCCATGAAAAGGAGGGACTATAATATCTCTCAGTGTTGTCACAGTTCCGAAACAGAAGTAAACAAAAAAATGAGTTACAGTAATCCCTCGGTATAACATGGTTCATCTGTCATTACTTTGCTTTATCACAGATTTTTTTTTTCATGTATTTAAAAAAAAAAAAAATACAGTGGATTCTCTTCTGCATCCTGATTGACTAAGAGACTGCAGACTAATGTTCACAGTCTCGGCGTCTCATTGTTGTACAGCTTGTCAAATTTTCTCCATGACAAACCCCACAATGTCGACGAAACGTTTTGTGCAATATTCCCAAAAACTGTCAGTTGCTTGGAAGAAAACGTTTATATTTTTGTGTTTTTAATTGTGTAATAATTGTTAAAAATAAAGATGACTACTTCCCAAAGGTTTTTCTGGTTTAAAATATATTGTTATTTCTCAAAATCATGAAAAATTATACTTATCGTTTGGCCAAGTTTAGCAATTAGATTAGACAGAAAGACAGACAGACTGCGCTTTGGCCCGAGTTTGCCTCCTAGCACAGGGTTGAGCCCCATACCAATCACAGAACTGTCCCGCTTGATTATGGTAGTCTCTTGATGTCTCGCCCTTTCAAGGGCACCGTGACAATAGTCAGGAAACAGACGAGTATAACCCCAACATCTAGTTGCCCTTTTTAGTCTGCAGCAGGGCTCAAACTGTATAGCTCTAGTTCCAAAGCCCTTACTAATCAGCTACTACTGCCCAGAGTACTCTCACACAGGCTTTTAGTTATTATTAATATAAATTATTCTCAGTTTCCTTATATAATAAAAATAAATAAATAAACACAGGCTTATAGGACATGAAATAGTATGTGAACTTAAGATAGCTACAAAGCTTGATTGACAGAATATGACTTTGCGGGACAGAATGAAGAATAAAATGAGATTGATGCTGTCAGCACATCCGCCAGATGAAAAGGCAAGAAAGGATGAGATGCGGTGGAAAGTGAATAGTAAATGACTGGATGAATATTTTATTTATTTCTTGTATTCATTAGAGGAAGGGCATGATATCACTTGGGGGTTTGAAATGAGAACTTCCACAAAGGTAGAATCAACGTAGAGAAGCTAATGAAAAGAATGGAAGATGCATTGTTAGAAATCCATGAATATGGGAACAACGACAGAGCTGCCTCTGATATCATTAAAGGAGAACTAAGACAAAAGGAGCACGCTGCATCAGTGCCACCATATGATTCCAATGAAATACTGCCAAATATATCAGATTCTGTGAAGAAAAAAGCATATCTGCTCAGTCTTTGCTCATTTTCTCTGATCTTGGACTTCATCTTTCCTGCCTTTCATCGCCAGCATTGTAACTATTCGCTCATCTATCATCAACCATTTGAAAAAAACACCATTATTTTTTTTTTCTTTGGTCTTTTTCAAAGACGGTACACTTTCAAACTTTGTCCAGAAGATAGCCACATCAAAATTTATTTGAAGCTAACTTTGCTAGTGATACGGACAAAAGTGTAATTGCTTGGGTAGGGCCAGAAATTGTTCAGCCGGAAGTCCCGCAAATTCACGTGGAGGACGACCGCCCACATGAGAGTGCTAGAGTCCTGATTGAAACCCCCCCTCTGCTAGATAAATCAATTGGCAGTGATAGAGAATCTCAGAACAAAAGCCTCCCCCTCGGAGAAGTTCCTGTTGCGCTTTTAGATAATGCTAATGAATGTCACCAAGTCCGACGTTCCCAGAGAAACCGAGAGCCGCCTGAGAGATTGCAATACGCTCAGTTAGGAGTGCCAATGCTAACTGCTGCGAAAGCTCTTCTTAAAGAATTGAGCGTGGTTATTGCGGAAACATTGCAGCCACACTGCTGCATTGTTCATGATATAATGCTTAAGGAAACCCATGCGTGTAGGTGTTCCGAGGCGTAACACCTTCTGGGGGGGAGGGTGTAACCCGGACTATGACATAAGGCAATGGGAAGTACACATAATCAATTGAAAGATCGTAGGTTCATTCAGAAGTTAAAAAATGTATGTATACATAAACATAATCTATGTTGTTTAAGAGAGTGGCGTCGTTAAAAGTGTGTTAAACAGAACCGACTATTGCCGTGGCCCTAGCGAATTAGGGCACAGAATACTAATTAGGTGTCAGCGAATGAGAGGTACCGTTTTTCACCTCCGTGACGTCAAGAGCTTGCAGCGCAACCTATCTCGCTCTCTTTTCTGACGGGGCCTGAACGCGAACGGACGTGTTCTTCGGTTATTGTTAGAGAGGTGTTTCGGGAGAACGAGAGAGTCATTCTACGCAACCTTGATCACTGTTCCTGGCTAACGTAGCTGTTAGCTTTCCGCACCGCCGGGATTTTGCCGACCGTATAACGACATCAAAGTCTCACTCAACGTCCTTCTGGCCGGGTCTTTTTTTTTTTCCGGAGTTCTGACTGAGGACAACGCTGGGATTAGCGTGCCTCCAGTGGAGTGGATTCCATTACGGTGCCCTGACTTCGGAAAGTGTTGCAGAAGGGGTACAGTGGTGGTGGCGAGCCAACCTAAGAATATATATTGTATTTGACAAACCTTTTTGTTATTACTAGTATTGTTGATGTTTAGAGGAATTTGCTTTGTACATCAAGAGCTGACAAGAACATTTTGTGTTTAGTTATTTAATTCAGATTGAAAAAAAAAGAAAAGACAAACTCACACCGGTGTTGAGAAAGGTGATCACCGATTATTTTTCTTTTAAAGGAAAGACCAATTAAGAGGTTGAGACTAAGTTGGATTTCTTTACTTTTTTCACAGTGTTTTCATGACAATTTTGCTGTTATGTATTTTTGGTTGATATAAAAAGATTACTGTTTCTTTCTACAATTGTTGTCTGGTTTCTTTGCCCATGCTACCCCTCCCTCAATGTCAGCATCATTGGCTCCAGTGAATCGAATCTAGCATACCCTCACTGGTCCAAAGAGAGCCCCATTGTCCATACCGGAGTGCTTCATCACCTCCAACTATTATAAAACAGACGCAAGCCCTTGTTACAAATTTTGGCGAGCCAGCCAGGAGCCAAGTGACTGAAGGGGTGGTAAGAGCATTGAAACAAGAAAATGAATGTAATCATTGATGCTGGTGTGAACATTTCAAATTCCGTCATTATTAGTGGGCTAACCCAAACTGAGTTAGACACAGACCTCGAGAAGTTGTTGGCTAGTCATGGTCCCATTCAGCGAGTGGTTTTTATCGACGATAAAAATTCAGAATTCCATCAACACTTCGTGGTAGAATTTAAAAATCGTGCCGCGATGCAATCTATCAGGCCTTTACTGCCTCTAGAACATTCAAGTCCGCATCTCGAAGATGTCAACTTGCAAGTGCGTGCCCTGGATGCTGTGTGCACATCCCAGGCTAGGGACTCGGCACAAAGTTATGTTGAAGAATTGAGATCAGTTGCGCGTCGAAGTGGAAAACCGCTCCGAGAGGTGCTGCAGGATGAATTGAATAGGGTCCAAAGGGAAGAGGGAATAACGTCCCCAGCCCACAGAGAGATTGGTGGTAGTCGTAATCCCCAGCCGGATAGCCGGAAAACCCCAAGTTGCTCTCGGCATGAAGAGGGCCAGCCTACTAGCAGTCTCACAAAAACCCCCCTTTCGGCGCTGGGTCTGGTCCCGACTGAGCTATTCAAGAGCCTGCCAACTGTGTTCCCACCTTCCCCCTCGCCTCTCCAAGCGCCCTTTCAACAGGGCGACAGGGGCAAGTCGCCGGCAACTCACATTTCTCTCTCCGAAGATGATGTGTATCCCCAAGCCGTGCAGCGAATGGTGGTGGAGCATGTTGTGCGATCCAGCGATGCCACATCGTCCTCATTTCGATTTCGACCCTTCTCGGGTAGAGCCCCCCGTCCCAATAATGAGCTAGACTATGAAACCTGGAGAGTGAATGTGAATTTATTGTTGACTGATCCGTCCCTATCTGACCTGCATAGAACCCGTAAAATCTTGGACAGTTTACTGCCTCCTGCCACCGAAGTTGTTCAGCAGGTCGGCCCTCACGCTTCCCCAGCACAGTACCTCTTGTTATTAGATTCTGTTTATGGTTCAGTGGAAGATGGAGATGAGCTGTTGGCTAAATTCATGGGAACCCTGCAGAATAGCGATGAAACACCCTCACAATACCTTCACCGACTGCAGAGTGTACTGAGTGCAGTTGTCCGGCGCGGTGGATTACCTGACACTGAAAAAAGCCGTTATCTTTTGAAACAGTTCTGCAGGGGGTGTTGGGAGAATAGTTTAATTGCTGATCTCCAGCTAGAACGACGGAAACACTCACCTCCCACTTTTGCCGAACTTGTGGTGCTGGTTCGAACAGAAGAAGAGAAAGCAAAGGCAAAAGAAATTCGCAAGAAGGTGCATTTGGGACTGCAAAAACCTTGTTCGCACTCAGCAAGATC
The DNA here is from genome assembly GCF_001891065.2 of Hippocampus comes. Taxonomy (NCBI): domain Eukaryota; kingdom Metazoa; phylum Chordata; class Actinopteri; order Syngnathiformes; family Syngnathidae; genus Hippocampus; species Hippocampus comes. The sequence continues at coordinate 821,772 of NW_017805841.1, read as the reverse complement.
AAAGGTTGTGCTAAGTCAGGTGGCTACCTGTGCCGTGCCCAAAGGGGAAATGTCCGAATCCGCGTCTTTAAGAACTCAAGTGGAGGACATGCGGGCTCAAATAGCTGCACTGCATGTTGCAAACCCCCAACTAGTCAGGTCCTCACCGCCTGAAGCAGATGAACTCAAACAAGTGAAGACGCAACTCGCGGACATTCAAGCTCATTTCACAAAAGCGAAGCCGTCGTATTTGCAGGCTCAGAGTGACTACTCAGGAACAACTGAGGTGAGGGTGTTAAAGCAGCAGATTGCCTCACTACAGGCCCAAGTTAATGCACTGCAAACGCATGCCAAGCAGCCCTTAAGACATGGAAGAGGAAGTGTGACATCGAAATCCCAGAGTGAGATAGTGGGCCGACCTCGACCCTGGTATTGCTTTCGCTGTGGTGAGGACGGTCATGTGGCAAGGAACTGCGAAAATGAGCCAAAGCCCTCCCTAGTTGATGAGAAGAGGCATGCTTTAAGGAAAAGTCAGCAGGAATGGGATCAGCAGAATAGTGCGCCCTGCTCAAGAAATTTAAACGAATAGGGGCCTCTGTTTCAGGGCGAACAGAGGTCGCCGAATCAACTCTGATGAAAAGCCCTAATAAATCTATGAAAATTGACAAGAAGTGCACCTCCATACAAAGGTCTTATCCCAGGTTACCCCCTGGGCTGGTGGGTGCTAAGTGCACTGCGAGAGTTAACATTCATCAAAAAGAATATCAGTGTCTTCTCGATACTGGGTCACAAGTGACGACCGTTCCCCAGTCTATCTATGAGCGTGATCTATCCCACCATCATTTGAGGTCTTTGAACGATTTAGTAGACATCAAACTAGAAGTGGAGGGGGCAAATGGCCAAGCCGTGCCCTATTTGGGGTATATCGAATTGGACTTGACATTCCCCGAAGAATTCGTTGGAAATGTCATTGAAGTCCCAACCCTAGCATTAGTTGTGCCAGCGATGAGTGCCTCGCCTCAGATCCTCATCGGTACCAATACTCTGGATGTCCTTTACACCGACTATATCGCATGTCATGGGCAGCAGCCATCATCTTCTGCCCCTGGATATGGGGTGGTGCTCAAAGTTCTGGAAGTCAGACGAGTGGGAGCAAGCGTCGATACCTTGGGGGAGGTTAGGGCATCCAAGAATAATCCCAATGTGATACCAGCTGGTCACACTGTTGTTGTCAATGGGCTTTTCCACACAAGCAGTATCCACCATGGGAAATGGGCCACGGTGGAGGCTCCTAAGGAGTCCGCCCTTCCGAGGGGGTTACGAGTTGCCAATTCCCTTTGCACGCTAGCAACCAAGCAACCGTACCACGTGCCGGTTGTGGTGAAAAATGAAACCGAGACCGATATCAGAATCTCCCCCAGGACTGTTTTGGCTGAGATCCACTCAGTTCAGCGGGTGGTGGGTCCTGAGAAGGCTGCGAGGAACGCCTCTTGCCCCAGCGCGAAACTTGACCTTGATTTTGGTAATTCCCCCTTGCCACCCAGTTGGAAAGACAGAGTCGTGAAATTATTGAATTCTATGCCTGAAGTCTTCGCCCTGCACGACGCAGATTATGGCTGCACCGATAAAGTGAAGCATCGCATTCGACTGAGTGATGACACTCCATTCAAGCATCGCGCAAGACCCATCCATCCACAGGATGTGGATGCCGTCCGGGAACATCTGCAAGAATTATTGGACTCAGGCATTATCCGTGAGTCAGTCTCTCCATTTGCGTCGCCCATAGTCGTTGTGCGGAAGAAGAATGGTGCGGTGAGGCTTTGCATCGATTTCAGGAAGTTGAATTCCCAGACCATAAAAGATGCTTATGCCCTACCAAACCTGGAAGAGGTTTTTTCTTTGTTAACTGGATCGAAATGGTTTTCAGTTCTTGACTTGAAATCTGGATATTATCAAATCGAAATGGAGGAGGCTGACAAGGAGAAAACGGCGTTCGTTTGCCCCCTTGGATTTTGGGAGTTTAACAGAATGCCACAGGGAGTGACAAATGCCCCCAGCACCTTTCAGCGACTCATGGAACGATGCATGGCCGACTTGAACCGGAAAGAAGTGCTTGTTTTCATTGACGACCTTATTGTATTTTCTGACACGCTTGAAGAACATGAAACGCGGCTATTAAAAGTCTTGGAAAGGGTGAAAGAATATGGCTTGAAATTGTCTCCTGAGAAGTGCAAATTCTTCCAGACATCTGTCAAATACCTTGGGCATATTGTCTCGCAACATGGTGTTCAGACCGATCCCGACAAGATAAGCGCGCTCAAGACCTGGCCAGTGCCGAAAAACTTAAAGGAGCTGCAGTCTTTCCTGGGATTCGCTGGCTATTATCGTCGGTTCGTGAAGGACTATTCACAGGTAGTGAAACCTCTTACCGAGCTCACAGCGGGGTACCCACCAGTCAGGAAGCGGGGAAAGGAAAACCCACAACGGGCCGACATGCCATATTTCCGATTAAAGGACAATTTTGGCACAAGGTGGACAGCAGCCTCTCAAAAGGCTTTTGACGACATCATAAGCAAGCTCACAAGTGCCCCTGTTTTGGGTTTCGCCGACCCCAAACTTCCATACCTTCTCCACACTGACGCAAGTACCACAGGACTGGGTGCGGTTTTGTACCAGGAGCAAGATGGGCAGATGAGAGTAATTGCCTTCGCAAGCCGAGGTTTGACAAGAAGTGAGTCGAGATATCCAGCACATAAATTGGAATTCTTGGCCTTGAAATGGGCAGTCACCACTAAATTCAGTGACTATCTTTATGGAGCTGAGTTTGTCGTGATCACAGATAGTAACCCCTTGACCTATATACTAACCTCTGCAAAATTAGATGCTGCAGGTTACCGATGGCTATCATCTTTGTCCACTTTCTCGTTTAAAATTCAGTATCGTGCAGGAAGTCAGAACAAAGATGCGGATGGACTTTCAAGACTACCCTCCGGGGAGCTTGACGATGACCCTGTGTCAAGAAAGGAAGCCGAAAGGATCCAACAGTTCGCCTTGAATCACATGGGTGAACAGGACGGATTCAGCCAAGTTTTGCCTGAGGCAATACGGGCCATATGTCAAAGACATGAAGTGCAATGGTGTCATGGAGAGGAGAGAAATTTTGGTCCATCAACCGCCCTAGTGGAGTCTCTCACTACTGATGTCCATGTCATGCCCAAGGGTTTCCAACGGGAGTGCGCTCACGGGCTTCCTGTTGTCCCTCACTTTACTATGAGTGACTTGGCAGGAAAACAAAGAGATGACACTGTTTTGAGAACAGTAATTGAGCATCTGGAATCTGGAAGCCAACCCTCTCCTACGCTAAGACAGGAGCTTCCGATTTTGGCGTTGTGGTTACGAGAGTGGGGTCGCCTCGCACTGAGAGAGGGCGTGCTCTACAGAACCCGACAGGAGCATGGACAGACCGTCCATCAGTTAGCCTTGCCAACTGAGTTGAGGCACATAGTGTTACGGAGCCTGCATGATGACATTGGCCACCTTGGTCTAGAGCGAACCCTTGACCTGGTAAGATCCCGCTTTTATTGGCCCAGGATGGGTGTAGATGTGGAGCAGAAGATTAAGACCTGTGAACGCTGTGTGCGTCGCAAAGCCCAGCCTGAGAGAGCTGCATCATTGGTCAACATCGAGACGACAAGGCCCTTGGAACTGGTCTGCATGGATTTCCTGTCTGTCGATCCTGACAGAAGTGGCATCAAAGACATCTTGGTGTTGACTGATCACTTCACAAAATATTCTGTGGCCATCCCCACTCGAAACCAGAAAGCTCTAACTGTGGCTAAGTGCTTATGGGAGGATTTCCTGGTGCATTATGGCTTTCCAGAGAAACTGTTGAGTGACCAGGGTCCAGATTTTGAATCACGAACTATCCAGGAATTGTGTCGAATTGCAGGCATCCACAAGGTGAGAACCACACCTTACCATCCGAGGGGTAACCCTGTGGAAAGATTCAATCGCACCCTTCTGCAGATGTTGGGCACTCTCAAGAACCAGGACAAAACTCATTGGAGAGATTTTGTCAAACCCCTAGTGCACGCTTATAATTGCACTCGAAATGACGTGACTGGGTTCAGCCCTTATGAACTCATGTTCGGCCGACGACCGAGACTGCCAGTCGACTTAGCCTTCAACCTCCCTGCTTGTACTTCTCGGAAATCACACTCCCAGTATGTGCAGGACCTGAAGGGTCGGTTGGAGGAGAGCTATAAACTGGCCATGGCGAATGCTTCGAAGACCGCCAAGCGGAACAAACTTCGGTTCGATAGACGTGTTGTAGAATCTACACTAGTGTCAAATGATCGTGTTCTGGTGAAGAATGTGAAAATTAGGGGCAAGCACAAACTGGCTGACAGATGGGAGCCCGAGGTGTGGGTGGTGGTTCAAAAGGTGGCTGACCTTCCCGTCTACGTAGTGCGTCCTGAAGGCAAGCAGGGTCCCAAGAGGACTTTACATAGGGATTTGCTGTTGCCCTGTGGATTTTTACCTGCCAGCACTGACGAAAGATGTGAGACGCAGACTGTCTGGAAGCCGCTGACGAGAAGCCAAACCAAAAAGAGCACTTCAGACAACGATGAGGTGCCAGATGCTGATGCTCCCTCAGAAGATAAGGAGTACTCCCACTATTATTGGCCTCAATTGCCTGGTTATCTTTCAACTATCAGCTCCAACCCTACACAGTCAAGAGTGTGGCAACAGCAAGGCAGCGGCCGGTTTCCAGAGAATTTTCCGTCGAGAGAGCGGACTGCTCCCATGGTTGCGGAGGGTATAAGAGAGTATGTGGATGAGATGATGCAGGACGAAAGTAGGAATGAGACTGTTGAGACTGGCTCAAAAGATATGGTTGATCATCACATGAAAGCAGACCCCCCCACAGTGGAGAAATCAACGGGCGAACCACCTGAGCTGAGTGACCTTCTAAGCTCTGAGGTAGGGCCAGAAATTGTTCAGCCGGAAGTCCCGCAAATTCACGTGGAGGACGACCGCCCACATGAGAGTGCTGGAGTCCTGATTGAAACCCCCCCTCTGCTAGATAAATCAATTGGCAGTGATAGAGAATCTCAGAACAAAAGCCTCCCCCTCGGAGAAGTTCCTGTTGCGCTTTTAGATAATGCTAATGAATGTCACCAAGTCCGACGTTCCCAGAGAAACCGAGAGCCGCCTGAGAGATTGCAATACGCTCAGTTAGGAGTGCCAATGCTAACTGCTGCGAAAGCTCTTCTTAAAGAATTGAGCGTGGTTATTGCGGAAACATTGCAGCCACACTGCTGCATTGTTCATGATATAATGCTTAAGGAAACCCATGCGTGTAGGTGTTCCGAGGCGTAACACCTTCTGGGGGGGAGGGTGTAACCCGGACTATGACATAAGGCAATGGGAAGTACACATAATCAATTGAAAGATCGTAGGTTCATTCAGAAGTTAAAAAATGTATGTATACATAAACATAATCTATGTTGTTTAAGAGAGTGGCGTCGTTAAAAGTGGTTAAACAGAACCGACTATTGCCGTGGCCCTAGCGAATTAGGGCACAGAATACTAATTAGGTGTCAGCGAATGAGAGGTACCGTTTTTCACCTCCGTGACGTCAAGAGCTTGCAGCGCAACCTATCTCGCTCTCTTTTCTGACGGGGCCTGAACGCGAACGGACGTGTTCTTCGGTTATTGTTAGAGAGGTGTTTCGGGAGAACGAGAGAGTCATTCTACGCAACCTTGATCACTGTTCCTGGCTAACGTAGCTGTTAGCTTTCCGCACCGCCGGGATTTTGCCGACCGTATAACGACATCAAAGTCTCACTCAACGTCCTTCTGGTGAGTGTACATGAATGTTAATATTGTCTTGCGGTGCGTGGAGTTTAGTACTTGATATTAGTTACTGTAGTTATTTCATTGTCGGTACTCGTGTGCTCTCGGCCCTATTAGGCCGGGTCTTTTTTTTTTTCCGGAGTTCTGACTGAGGACAACGCTGGGATTAGCGTGCCTCCAGTGGAGTGGATTCCATTACGGTGCCCTGACTTCGGAAAGTGTTGCAGAAGGGGTACAGTGGTGGTGGCGAGCCAACCTAAGAATATATATTGTATTTGACAAACCTTTTTTGTTATTACTAGTATTGTTGATGTTTGGAGGAATTTGCTTTGTACATCAAGAGCTGACAAGAACATTTTGTGTTTAGTTATTTAATTCAGATTGAAAAAAAAAGAAAAGACAAACTCACACCGGTGTTGAGAAAGGTGATCACCGATTATTTTTCTTTTAAAGGAAAGACCAATTAAGAGGTTGAGACTAAGTTGGATTTCTTTACTTTTTTCACAGTGTTTTCATGACAATTTTGCTGTTATGTATTTTTGGTTGATATAAAAAGATTACTGTTTCTTTCTACAATTGTTGTCTGGTTTCTTTGCCCATGCTACCCCTCCCTCAATGTCAGCATCATTGGCTCCAGTGAATCGAATCTAGCATACCCTCACTGGTCCAAAGAGAACCCCATTGTCCATACCGGAGTGCTTCATCACCTCCAACTATTATAAAACAGACGCAAGCCCTTGTTACAGTAGCGCTTGGCAAGTTTAGCCAGCTCAGCTAACGAGGCTAGCTAGCTCTCAAAATTTAAGATGAAGAATTCAGCAAAGACTGCAATAAATGGTATTTCTAATATTTAGGATACCAAATATTAAAATACTTTTGACCTTAGAGGGGCTCCTCTTGGCTGACATATGCTATAATGGACTCATTCATTTCTGGTTTTTGGACCTGTCGCGTGTGATTACTGTGGAACTAGAAAGTTATGAATTTACTTGTGAATTTGCTGTATGAAGTTGGTTATCGTCCGCTATGAAATGGTTCCAGCCAGACTTCTGTTGAGTGTACCGTGCTACCAAAGTCCTCATTCAAGTGTTTTGCGATTCTATGTATCACCATAGCTTAGCAGTTAGCATGGTCTTCTGTTCGCTCTTTCTGCTTGGTGTGTCACATGCTTAGCTCCTCGTCCTCCTGTAGCAATAAAAATACAGAAATGGAGCTGATTCGGCGTTAAGATGGTAGGAATTAGTTATTTATAGAAATGGCTCTGCACCGTAGTGGGACAGTGATTAGTCGCGCTAGTTATCTAGCCCCAGCCTGTAACTAGCTGGTGTGGCACAAGGTCGCTTCACAGCGAACATTCCAAGGAAAGTTTCCGAGGAGCCAGGAAAGCAGAGTGATGGGCACACCAGCTCAGGGCTGGTCAAAAAACGGGGGTGATAGAAGCCATTTTCACACAAAGTCAGATATGATGACTCCATCGAGGCGGGTACAAATCTTTACCTTAGACAAAAATTAAACCATCTACCTCATAAAAGGCATATATAGACCAATTGATTTTTACCTTTTTCATAATTGTACCATTAAATGAAGTGATAGCCAGCTTTACAGTATTATTTAATGTCGATGTCGGTGGCAATGCATCAATTCACATTTGCTTACGCTTGCTTCCATCTCTATTGTATAATGATGTCCTTGTTTAACCTTCAAAAGGCTTCATGGTTTGTATAACCTCCTATCCACTGAGAAATGTACTTTTTTTTTGGAGAAATCTCAGTCATATTTCTCACACCTAATAGAAGAAGTCATGATATTGTATCGCATGATATGGATATTTAGTATGGAGGAAGAAAAGCAAGGGCTCTGGATATACGCCTTGAGGGACACTCGTGTTACCATGAGGGATGAACATGATAATCAATTGATTGATGAGACGTGCACGCAGATGCGTATTTCTGCCCGGGTGACAAAAACAAAAAGCCATCAGGGAGGGTCCTGATGTAGCGAGCAGGCTAACGGTGTGATTAAAGGAGCCACGCCCCCTGCTCTCAGGTTCCACTGATTACAGCTCAACGACCGAGCCTTCACATCACACAGGCGGAGGCGTAATCAAGTCAAAGAGAGTGAGGCGTAATCAGCATTTTCCCCTCCAATTAAGCCACCAAATCACCCCCTCTAATCCACGGCCCGCCATTGACAGGTCTGATTGATCCGAGGGCTTTTGTTATCTAGCTTTGGGGGTCCAAGGGGAGCCTGACAACAAGCAGAGACACAGTCGGCTTATCTACTTTTTCTACATTTGTTGAGCCAGAGGACTTGCACCTTGCAGGCTAACAAGCGTTGCCCGCCTCTCATTTATCATACAGAAGATTCAAATGTGGACACTCCAAAGTACTTCCGCAGACAAGGGTCCCTGCGGACAGATGATATTTTTCCCCGTTAGCGATGGAAGCGGATCATCCATCATTGGTTGATTGTGAGCGGCAGAAGCTGTCGCAATTATTTGTTTTCCTGCATGGATGTGGTAATCAATGGCACATGCCTACGATGGTTAGCAGGGAGAAAATGCCACCACAATAGATCATATTCGATGTACAGGAACGCCTGATTACAAGAGGGCACGAAGCAATTACAGATAAGCCATGATGAAAATTTTAATGATCTTTTTATTGTATTTCGTGTCTCGGAATACTGTTTTTCAGTTAAAAAAAAGTACTAGAGTAGAGTTGTGGGAATATTTCTCAGACTGGAGATGGAAAATTAATTGAAGATGACTTGTTTTGTCAAATCTTTGGAGTCATCAGTCTTCAGTCTTAGGCTCGGTACCAGTCATACCGTAAATGAAATTGTGCCTGACCAAGGATATCAACACCCAACTATCTTATGTCTCATAACATTGTCCGATAAGATTACCCTTTTGTCTGAGGTGTGCTAGGAGTGGATTTGTCCCAATAATGAGACTTAGAATGGGTCAGGCTGACATCTTTAAATGTGTTCAGTATTTCTGACAAAAAGAAAAAAGGGGAAAAAAAATGATGGCAAAGAAGAAAAATGTGATGATGACCATGGAAAGCTTTATCTTATTAGGATGATGTACTTGACAACTAAAGAAGAGGAATGGAACATACCTCAATTTTATTTCTTCCACCGTATAGAAGGCAAATCTCCACTTCAGCTTCGATCGCGCAAAACCATGAGACTTACGCATATTCCGTGTGAGCTCATCTTAGTCAGGGTCGAAATAACTTTTTTTTTTAACTGCCATCACTGTCCTGGCTGCTCAGTACAATATGCTTAATTTAACAATAAACAGCATCATATGAACAGAATGTGCATCAAAGATAATACAGAGATCTTCAATTAAGTTGACATACTCCTTTGACATTGATAAATCTCTTAGGTTGATGAGCAACATCCATAAAAACACTTTTTAATGTCTCCACATGTCAGACGATAGAAGATCATGGCACCAAGCAGTTTTCTTGCAAAAACAAATTGCCACCGTTCCTATGGGAAAGGTTTCTTCCAGCAACCTGGAATGCTTTTTTTATTCAATTTTAGAAGTTCCACTGTAGAGAACTCGATCTACAGTAACAGCAAATCTGTGTTTGGAGTTGACACCAAATGAGCAATACACTCAGACATGGTTGCTCACTAAAATATAGACAATAAAAATACAGTAATAATCAAAAGAAGAATGCAATGAACCCGAGCTACATTTTGCTTCCATGTGAAATGACCCGGCTGCTCTTAATGGCAATGAGGAATGTCAAACAATACCTGAAAATTGAATAAAAGTGCCCAAACGTGAGTGTGCCGACGACACGGAAAAATTGCAAACGCAATCGTGCTTTTTCAGCCAAACGGGTTGCGTCGACTGCCGGCCGCGTCTTTGATGAATCTCATTCGCCCGGCTCAAACCGTACGGAAGAATCATCATAAAACGTTCAAACAAATGTGCTCATTTTCAACGTCACGCGTGATGAATGAGCCCCGATGATTTTGTGCATGCGGCCCAAACAATGGCAACCAAGACAAATGTACGCTCTGTTTACGATAACGTGGCAGATTTTCTCAGGCTGTGAGCATGGGGCGGAAATTACAAGAACGGGGGAATGGAGTGGGGGCGGCGGCATTGGGTGATGGTGAGGTGTAAATCCAGAAGAAATTGATCATTCCTTGTCCACCATACATCATTGCAAATATGTCATTTTCATAAAACAGTGACATGCATAAAAAGCATTCAATCCATCAGTGAGGGAGCTTCAGGGCACGCTACAATGAACCGGTGCGCAAAAGGCAGCGCTGCTTTTGAGTGCAGCGGCGTCTGTTTCCAGACAGTAATGGGATGTTCTTGTTCCTGCGAGTGGATGAGTCTCATCTTGTGTTCTGGACTGCAGATCAAAGAGGGCCTCGCACTCCAAAGAGCTCGCCACAATTCACGGATGTAAGGGAAAGCGAGAGGAAAAGACGGTCCTTAAGATGGGCTTGGCAGAGGGTAAAACACAGACGCACGGAAGATCGATTATTCTGCACGCTTCTATTTTAGGGACTGAGGTGGTGGTGGTGGTGGTGGAGGTGGGTAGGGTGTCAAGGGGGGGAAAAGCTAATTGTAGTTGACCACAATCATTCTGCCAGAGGCCATACAATTTTGGTAACCAGCAGTCTGAATGATTGACAGCTCACACGTTTCTTTGTATTTTATTTTTTATAATTTCATTAGAGGGCGGCCGGGTGTTCGAGTGGTTAGCGCATCGACCTCACAGTGCAGAGGTCGTGGGTTAGATTCCGCCTTCCTGTGTGGAGTTTGCATGTTCTCCCCGTGCCTGCGTGGGTTTTCTCCGGGTACTCCGGTTTCCTCCCACATTCCAAAAACATGCATGGCAGGCTGATTAAACAGTCTAAATTGTCCCTAGGTGTGAGTGTGAGCACGGCAACCGGTTCAGGGTGTCCCCCGCCTACTTCCCGAAGATATCTGGGATAGGCTCCAGCACGCCCCGCGACCCTTGTGAGGATAAAGCGGTTCAGAAAATGGATGGATGGATGAATTATTTCATTTGAGTATATTGATGGCTCTCTCACCATACTAAAAATCCTGCAAAATAATCGTCATCTTAAAAAAAATGCTCTGATAATCAGATTACGTTTTTTTTGGGGGGGGGGTTCTATGACTGAAGGGGATTACATTTTTTTGGGGGGGGGTATTCTGAATATGTTTTTATGTTTTCCACTCTTTGGTTTTCATGTTGTTTACACTTCCTCAGAATATAAGTGAAGTCTTCCCAGGAAAAACCCGAACACATCTGCCAATCCCACATTCCAATACTTTTGTTCCAGTTTAATTAACCTGGAAATAAAAGACGAAATGTTGATCTCTTTTCTCACATTCAACATTTTCAGTGGACAGCCAAAATAAAGGCTTCACATTTCCATTTCCTTCTGAGAAGAGTATCGAGCTTACTGGAAATGTGGCTTTCCAGTTAAATGCGTGGTAGGTCGTCTTGAAGTTGTTGATCCAGATTAAAGCAATTAGTTGAGGTTAGAGTACAAGAAGAATCTTATGACAGGAAAAGAAAAAAAAACACTCGTGAAATGGACACCACATCATCCAGTGGCAAGAATAAAAACTGATGATAGTGTCTTATTCCCAGCATTCATCATTCTCCTGAAGCCTTTGACAAAATAGATCTAAAAGCAAGAATGAAGAAAGAAAAAAAAAGCAATTTTTTTTTCACAAAGCTGACTTATGTATGTGAAGGCCTTTTTTCAACAAGATGAAAGGTAGCTTTCGAAATGTCACAGGAACTAAAGCCTCATTCCAGACACCCATTTAAATGGAACGAATACTGACTAACCGCCATCTTTTGCGATCAACATTAATAATCCAGAGCGAAGCAAAGCGACATCTTCCTACCACGGCACAATTTGAAACAAGGCTTGCAGACTGAAAAAAAATGAGAAATGACTGGAAAAAAAAAAGTGGTACTTTGGGAGCAAAACATGTCGGACTAAAGGGAGGTGCGGCTGGCAAGGTTGAACCAGGACCAACTCATAGAACTGATGAGTTGCACACAAGGCAGAAAAATTGAGATTTTCAGATCTGAAAAGGAGATTGGGAAGTGCATCGTATCAGGGGTGTTGGCTCAGTTGAAATATGCAGTTTGGGGGTTTTGGGGGGGCTGGTTGTACAATGTCCCACAAAATCCTCATGAGCATTGATCAATCACATACAAACGATGTATCGAGCAACACCCAAAAGAAGAGGATGATGTCAAATGAGACGAGTTGTTGCAAAATGGAGCCACTGGCAGCAAAATGAGTTCTTAACACATAAATAAGCCAGCATGACCTTGGTCCTTTTTGGACCCAGCCCTGGGTTAGCTATTTCACCCAATTTGGGTTACTTTCAACCCAACGGTTTGAATCGTGGAATAGTCCTTGGTACACAAATGTACACTTTTGTAGCGACGCATCAATACGAAAACAAAGTTTTAATGCACCAAGAAGACAATTTAACTTCCAGACAATACATCCATCCATTTTCCGATGCGCTTCATCCTCCCATGTACAGAAACTGTCCCCACGGGTACTTGTGCATTCCGTTCCTCTCTTGGGCGCAAAATCTCGACAAAGTACTTCCTGTCATTCTTGCAGCAACGTCAGTTCTCTGGCCACCAATTCCGGAATGATGTGTTTGGCTGCGGGCCTTGCTTGTGTTTCCTTTCCAATTCGCGGTAAAGAGCTTTACTCGCTTCGTTCCACTACCTGGCTCAGGTTCCCTGCGCGTCAGCTTGAGCTAATTGATGCAACACAACTCTGTAGAGGAAAAGGCACCCTGTCAGCAACAAAAAGTGTCGTACGGAGACATCGGAGCGACATTCTTTGGAACGACATCACATAACAAGATTGTATGGTGATGCTTGTGCTCGGTTCATTTCCTTTACGCAGTCCAATTTGGTCAACAAAAAGCAAAGACTAACACGCCTATGGGGTTCCGTTTGTTTTGAAGATTATCAGGGAAGAAATTCAACAATATCGCGAACAAAAGATATAATTTAGATTACCGTATTTTCCGCACTAGAGGTTGCGTTATGCATCCACTAGATGGAACTACACTAAAGGGAATACAATACAATGCAGTACAGCTTTATTTATATAGCGCTTTCACAACATGTGCAGCTACAACAAAGTGCTTTAGTGAACATTTAAAATCCTACGTCCAAGAAATCTAAATATTGATCCACATATAAGGCGCATCGGATTAGAAGGCACACCGTCAGCTTGTCGGAAAATATGCTAGTTGAATCTTATTAATGGCAGCATGGCGGATTTGCCAACGTTGGTCAGTAGAGGTACCACTGTATAGTGCTATATATAGCGCTGTGTAGCACAACTTACTATTAGTGAATGCATGTTGATGAAATGGAAAGAGTTCAAAGATACAGCAAGGGCATTACGTTCGGTTTTTGTTTATGCGCCAGAACAATCATATCCACGTGTCCACTTCCAGTCTGGAAAAAAAGGGAGCGGCGAAGGAAGGAAGAGCCTGAATGTGAGCAACCCGACAGCTGTAATTACAAAAAGGCAATACAAGCTGTGTCTCTCCCAGTCTCGCTGACCCACATGTAGGAAGTAAGTCAGAGCTTATCAGGGCGCCGCAGGAAGGGCCCGAGCGTTGCCTTGCTTCTTTCAGGCGCAACACTGGGAGGATGATTGCGCTGGAGCTGGTGCTTAGGCTCCGAGTGGAGTGGGCAGCAAATTTGGAAATTGGTGTCGCAGTGAGAAATCTCCGCTTGGAAGATTGGACATCCTGTAGATGTGTGACACCAATGAGAAGACAGCCAGGCCTCAGCTTCGTTCGAACATCCAGCTTGGATTGCTCGACTATTTGGGAATGCAATTTTACCGGAACTAGCTTCTACAAGAAATGCGTGGTCAGATCATAATGTCTTTCTCTTGGTGAAGCAGCATTTGGCTCATGGCACAAGGTTGTTTTTGTACTCTCTGTTCCAACTATCTGTCAACAATTGCATGTTTCCGGTCACGTGGGTACTCATGTTTGTTCTAAGTTTGACAGCAGCAAAACAAAAGACCTTGCAAACTATCGAGTATGAATATTGCCATGTTTTGGCCTTGAAAATAAATTTCACCAAAAAGTTATGAGTGACCCGCCGTTACAAGAGATACAAGCTTGTCATTTGGCCGAATTTTTTTTTTTTTTTTTTGCCTTGGCTGTCAAGCACAAATTTCAGTCGGGAGTTCTGTAATTGGTTTCACTGAATTCAGTCCATCTCGTGTCACAATAAGCAGCAATTTGGTGAACAATTCTTCAAACAGACGCTTAAGGCTGTTTAATGCCACCCCCAGTTGAAGCTTATTGTCAGACTAAGAATAAAAGAAAGATTGTTCATCGCAACGAGATGACCGCTGAAAGAATGGCCTAAGCCTAGCTTCATGCTAATGCTAAAAAATAAACAAATAAACAAATAAATAAATAAAAAACCCAGATGGAAAACGCCATGAACGTGCTAGCCGTTAGCAATTACATTTCACAAACTCTCAATTCAGAGAGCGACAAGTTGGGCCAGAGGTTAGGTTTACTGAAGACTCTAAATAGCGCACAGGTGTCGTTGGATTGTTGCAGGAAATGCAGGGAGGACATTAGACAGCTGGAAACAAGACTCAAACCCAGAACCTCAGAACTGTGAGGCAGCCACGCGAACCACTGGGGAAACGTGCCGGCTGAGAAATTCTCCCATCCCATTCACCCTTTCACGCACCCTGCAACCCGTTAGCATGATAAGCTGTCCACTGTAGTAACCGCCGTCTCTGAAAGTGTGAAAATAAAATGAAACAATCAGTGTATCTTCTTCATCTTTGTGCCAAATGCTCAAGATTGAACAAGGCGGAAGCAGCCTCCTTTAGTCGTGTGCTTTGCCTCCAAGATGCAGCGTCTACTACCCCTTCGTATACAGCCGAGGTTAATACCAACACGGCTGGAGGAATAGTCAGGATGAGGGCAGCGGGAGAAGCCGGTCACGAGAAAGGAAGGAAGGATACACGGTGGCCTTTGAATGAATTATGGTTCATATTATTTCCTCCCGCTTTGGAGACAGGGCCGTCTGTCATGGCCAGGAAGAGGCCACAGAAACTGGGCTAAGTGGTCATGGCCATTTCTTTCGTCTTTCCAAGTGGCTGGATGGATATTAGGATTTTACAGGCTATTACACGTGGTAATTGCAAAGTATATGGAATATTGGGTGATTTTCTTGTCTTTTTTTTTTTTTTAATCCAGCACGTCCTTTTCTCTAAATACTCATTCATACAGTACGATAGTGTCATCCTTCAAAGGTTGTTTATGGGTACCGGTACTTGAGGCTTTCATGGAAATTCAATAAGAGCACTTGACTAATTGTGTGGCTTAAACTCAGCTTTGGGCCTTGAGACATTTATCTAAACCAATTAAAGCCGGGAGGCGGGCTAGGGTATAATCCTTGCTTGAATATTGGCGTGCCCACTAAAGTGCGATGTCAGTGAAGGACCGGTTGAAGAATAATAGCAGTTCAGCCGATGACTTGAACAAGGTCTTCCTCGGTCAGGTTTAAGTGCTTGCTTGGGCACGATGTAAACCCCCAAAAATGTCAGGTTTCCACTAATTGTTCCAAATCCGATACAGTTATGGTTACATAATGTACAATAGTTAATTTTTTTTTTTTAAGCCTTAGGATTTGTGTTAAAATCCTAAGGTTTAAAAAAAAAATGTTTTTATGAACGTGAGCTTTTCACTAATTATTTTTTTCTGCGGTAAAATTGGGTTAGTAATATTTTGAACACAATTTTTGGGGTCAAATTAATTGCCTTTGGGGGAGTGGCATTTGAGAACCGACTCCACATTTACACTTCAAAAATTTGAATTCGAAAAAAAAAAAGCGGTCACCGTATTTTCCGGACTATAAGGTTAAAAGACTAAAAGCATTCAATTTTCTTTTAAGCCGACAGGGCGCCTTATAGTACGATGCCACTTAGATATGGATCAATATTAAATGTTCGGTAAAGCGCTTTGTTACAGCTGCAGCGGTTGTGGAAGCTCAATATGGATAAAGCTGTATTGTATTATATTTCCTTTAGCGTAGCGCCATCTCGTAGATGCATAACGCAACCTCAGCCACTACTGTAGCATCTATTCTATGCACCTTATCATGCGGTGCGCCCTATATCTGAAAACATTTTTAAAATAGGCCATTCATTGATGGTGCGTTTTATACTCCAAAGCACCTTATATCGCGGAAAATATGGTATTATGATTTTGTGATTTTTAATGACTCGCTTTCAGTTAAAATTCTTCAGTCAAATTGCCTTTGGGGTTTAGGAATTTCCAAGTTTCAATGAATGACTTTTTGTTCAAAATCATTCTCAATTCTGACTCCAGAGTAACACTCCGACAAAATCGGATTGTTATTCGTGACACACATTACTGGTCACGAACGGTGCAGAGTTGAATATCAATGAATCTTGAGTGTGACGACAACCTCTCAACAACTCACCATAAAACATGAAACTTGACTGTAATAAGGCAGCACCTGGTTTTGAGACCGAAACAATTATTCAAGAGTGAGTGAATGTGTGAATGGTCGTTTGTCTAAACGTGCCCTGTCATTGGCCATGTCATTTGGACACTAAAACTTACCCGTCCGATGCACTTTGGACGAAGTATTAAAAGGTGGAGTTTTGGAAAAGGACAGATTATAAAGTGCTGATTGAGTGCGCGCAGCACCACCAATTAATCAACATGATGAGACATTATCAGCAACATCCTCAGCACAGAGAAAGGACGGCAGAGGGGCAGAAAATCTCTGGGATTCTTCTTGTCAAGTTCAAAACTTTTTCCCACAACTATTAAATCATGCATTGCATGCTAAAGAAGAAAAACAGAGAGCACTGACTTGGATGGTTTCTTCCCTTTGACATCATACTCGATTTTTAGATGGTGAGTGAAAATAGAAGTAAATGTGTCAAATTCCATTCACAACGATAATGTCCAAGCAGTTTTGGCCGCAAAACGTGTACCTCTACTTTAGGATGACTTTGACATGAAAACAGAAAGACGTTCTTAAAAAGTGTGTCGATGAACAACCAAATATTTTCACAGTACAAGGCTATGCTTCAACAAGAGTTTCCATTTGTCTTAAAAATATGTATTTTTATTTATTGATTGATTTTCTGACGTTTCTGGTTGTTTGTGAGGTATCTATGATACGCCTCAAAACTTCTTCATTGAAGAAATGTTGTCACTGGCCGTATAAGGCCAAAGGCAACTGGAAAACAATCATCTTATAGAACATGGTTGCCTAAAATACATCCCCCACCCCCCCAAGTGCACCGCGTCTCCAGCCAGGTTCCTATTACACAGGCCTGATCCGTTCGCCTTCATCCATTATTAACGGGCGAATGCAGCAAGGGCCATGTAGGCCACTTTACAGCAGTTTAAAAATTTACTCACTACAACACTTGAAAATTCCAGGCTAATTTGGCCAGTGAGCTGACAGCGGAAAGGTGCCTCGCTCCACTGAATCTCAGGCGGATTTCAAATCACGGCGTGAGGGCGTTAAATAGGTCAACGACTGAGACTCGCCGTGCACGCAGCAGTCAGTGAGTACAGTTTGGCAAATGTCATGGAGATCTCGAACCCTTAAATTTCATCTCATCTCAACTCCAACCCGAACCATGAGGCTAATTTTAATTCTAACCCTCACCACAATCCTTAGTCTGCCTTTAATTTTAATCCTAACCTCTAGTCTCAGAACTCTAATAACTCTAACCTTAATATTTAGTCTCTACCTAAAACGAACACAATTTTAACTCGCATCCGAATCCTCAATCTAACTCCTACCACGAATCCCAACACTTCATTTAACATTAACCCTAAGTGTCTCTTTAACTCTAATTATATCCCTTTACCCCAAACATTGAGTTTTACCTTATCTCTACCTCCAACTCCATAGGGCGTTTTCGCACTGCACTTAGCAAGGCGCGGCGCAACTTCAGCGAACTGATTCATTGTGTCTGTGCAATGTGGGCGTGCGGACAGAATGCCACAATACAACGTGCTGCGCTCGAAAATTTAAAATTTGAGAGCAGCGCTACACTAAGATCAGAAGGTGCATCCAATAGGAGAGGGGCTGGCAGAGTGACTTCAAAGTGCTAACCGCTAATAATACTTGTCCGCACCTCTATATAAAGCGGGTAAAGCTTCCATGTTACTTTCTGATAGGCTGCAATGTGATTACTTCCAAATATGGGCAGGCCTGCAACAGGGCCCTGTAGTCCTTACACGCCGCCTCACAGAAATCAACAAGAAAATTAAGTGCAGTGTGAAAAGGCCTTTACCCTAATCCAACTTCAGTTCCATTCCATTAACCTAACCCTAAACCTTAGTGTAACTCTAAACCTAACTCTTACACTCGGCCCTTCCTCTTATCACATCCCCTCAATATAACCTAACCATAAAACTAATCACAACGCTGCCAACAAACCCTAAAAGCAACCAGATTTAAAATCTCAAAACAATCTGTCCAGTTGTTGCCTTACTTAAAACCAAACCCAATCATCACAAATAACTAATAACTCTATACCCGAATACCAAATGTAGCCCAAACAATAATCATGATCTTCTGACACACTATTCCAAGATGACGGTTAAAATATTGACATCAAATGCAGCTTTGATTGACCTTTAGCAGTGTTTCATGTTGTCTAAAAGAGTGAACATACACTCAGTGTCATGTAGACAATTTAAGGGTAATATTCCATTCCATGTGACAAAATTGATTAAAACATTTCCTGGGTTGATGGCTTTTCCCAACTTAAACTGTCTCTTAAAGGTCATGAGCCAACATCCGAGGTCCTCCTTTTAATTATACAGTATCCCCGTTTGGACAGAGCGGGTCAAGCGCTCTCGCGCGCTGGTCTGTCAGAAGCCAGTCCCCTCTGACCCTGACCTTTCCGAGAGCTAATAGAATTACCGGTACAGCACAGTAAAAGCCAATTAAATAAACGCATAAATGGACAGCAAAACAAGCAGAGAGCGCACCGGACCATAATTGCCATAAAGGCCCTTAAGGTAAACACATGTTCCCGCCTTGTGTGTGTGGTTAGAGTGTGGGGGGGGAAAAAAAAAGCCATGGGCAAAGGAGTCAAACAGGCAAGGCAGGCTCAGTTGAGAATGTTTTGTTAATTTTGCATCGTTATAATTAGCTCTCCTGCCAGAGGATGACGAGGCCGGAGGGAGTTGAGGGGGGAGCCCGAAAGATTGGGGGGCGTACCGGTAGGCTGGAAGAGACGATTAGATTTGCCTGGTGAGTGATGTCTCTGACCAGCAGATGGGTCGTGCCCCCCCCCCGCCCCCCAGCCCCCAACGCAGCGCTTCTAAAACGCCACAAGGTAGAACGTTAATTCACATACTCCCCAGTGCCAATTATTATGCCCTATTCTCTGTATTTGTTTGTAGTTTTTTTTTCTTTATTTCTCATCTGCCCTCAGTCTAGTTTTAATTAAATCATCCTTTTTTTTCCTCGCTCAAGTTTAATAAAAAAAAAAAAAAATTAAAAAAAAACACAATAACAAAAGGTGCAATTTGACAGTGCGTCTCACTTTCTCTCGAGCTACACGCGCGCATGCCGATGCACAAAGCAATTTAGTTTACTTGTCTGTCAATCAACAGTTTTCTCACCTTGCGGCGTTTGTGGCTTCTGTGCCACTGAAATTTGGAATTACTTTAAGTCGATACCAGCTAGTATGTTACATCGCAGTGGGGAACCATAATACCTACCAAATACAAAATAACCGCTAAAAATACTACACTACACGAAAGCAAATGTAATTCTACGGCTTGGCGGTGAGTCCACAAGTAAGATTCACACGGAAAATCAACCAGCCCACAGCTGCTTCACGCAATTGCGATTGGGGTGCATATCTCCTGCTCTGACTGCAGCTGGAGGGTGTCTCTCAAAGTCTTCAAGAACAACAAGAAAGGTTCATAGATTGGCAGCCTTCCCCCCCTAAAACAAACCAAACAAATATTGTCCTACATTAAAACAAAAGTAACAATAAAATTAAATATAATTAATTCTTAGTTGTTATACGCAGAAGAACTATGACTGATTACAATTATATTGATTGTGAACCTGCGGCTGTGCCATGTGCATTTGTCGCTTACCGCAACATAGATGCTATTCAACATTAGCGTTACGCTATCGGAAGTTGAATCTGTTACTTACCACAACATAGATGCTATTTAGCATTAGCATTAAGCTTGCAGATAGAAAGTGGCTTGGGTCTGTTACCTACCGCAACATCGATGCTATTTGGCATTAGCATTAAGCTAGCGGATGGAATAATGTTCCAGTGCTAAACCTTATTTTAGTCCACTACAGTATTTGTTCAGTAGAGTTTAGTTGGATTTAACTTAGATATAAATCATTTTCATTTATAACTCTTTTTAAGTGACATCAAATGACCTTTATGTTCGGTACATAATTGAATCGTTGTTCCGTTATTATTTTCCAATTTTTAAGCACAGTGTTAATCATAACTGTGCAAATTGGCTGACAACATCAAAATGGACTTTTACCAATCAAATCTCAGCTTCCTTTTTGATGAAGACAACCCACTACGGGCTTACTGGATTTTATTATGGAGGTACTTTTTTTCAGGTGGTACTTGGTGTAACGACTTTGAGAACCACTGATCTAAGATGAATTGTATGACTGCTGGAAATGACCAGAACGACCTCACAGTGGCAACTTCAAACCAAAATGGATGACTTTCAGTTCCATTTCAGACATCCTGTCATGACACGTCAACAAGATTTCATGTTGATCGGAAATACTGGTGTCGGGGGATATTTTTCCCCCCCTGCCCAATTCTACAGTTTTTTGGCTTCTTGTCAGAGACCTAAAAAAAAACCCCATATATTCTCACAAGGATAAATAGTGAGTTTCTTAGGACGTGGAAGCACTCAAAAGGACACTTCATTCCCCTAGGTTTAAAAATTAAAGAGTTTGTCAAGGGCCTTCACACCACATTCCCGACGTTAAATGGAGGTCGTTTTGAACATTACAAGTTCAACTATACAGACAACAGTCACAGTGCAGAACAAAGTATAACAAGGTAAAATGGCCGATGAGCAATAACAGCAGGTGCACTAAGGAATGTACAGCTGCGAGCTACAAGGTTGCGCTGGAGCAATAAAAGCTGTGTGACAGAGAGAAAGGTGTGGGGAGAAAAAAAAAAAAAAAAAAGAAGACTCTTTGTGAACACTTATGGAATTGAATGTTACGATGCGGAGGTCAGAAATAAGTAAAGCTCCACGCTACATGAAGCCCAAAGTGTTTTGAGAGCTGTCGCGTTCCCTTTGCGCGCAAAAGACTTTTAGAGTGACCTCGCTTTTCCACTTCCTTTTGTTGATGGTGGTCGACTTCCTCTCATCACGATTGACTCATCCACTCGGAAGCACTCACGGTTGCCTTTGTGGTGGCTGGACGAGGACAATTAAAAAGGTCAAAACGACAGCAAACCTGACAAGCCCGCCATTTCATGTGCTCGGTAATTGGCTGGCGAGCGGCACGTTAATGTGTCACCGCTGTGGATGAAGCGACCTGCAAATGGAGATAGGGGGACGGGCGCCAAGAGCGTCTCCTCATTGACTCTGAAGACGGAAGGAGACGATGGAGCACTTGAGATGATGATGGCCGATTAGCACAATGGGAAGGAAACTTTTTACACCAAGTACTACCTCAGACGATACTTACCGTAGCTCTCAAAGTATAACCAATATTCAAAGAGAGTAGCCGATTCGGCTTTAATGTTCATCAAAAAATAAGGCAGAGGCTTCATTCCTAAAATGTTTATGTCGAATCATAGAAAGCCACTGAAAATATTTTTTTCTAATTTGTCATATTTGTTCAACTCATCAGTGGCACATGAGGAAAAAAAAAAAACATAGGCGTGACCGATGAGGTGTCAATTATTTACTGTGCACTCATGGGCACACTCATAGCTGACCTGACATGTCGACCGTGGGCTTCATGAGCTTTGCTGAAACCATGGCGGAATAACCACAAAACTATCATGCGAGACCAGAGCATACACACCCACAAATTTTATGCATTTTGCCCCTGATTTCACCCCTGGTTGCAATAAGCCACACGTGGCAAAGTATGAATGCTGGCTTTGTGACAAGAACACCGTGGCAGAAGAATGGCAGTTAGGAAGCGAAAGATGACATTGTCGGAACCCAAGCTTGGTGCGAATGGGACTGCCAGAAAACTCATCGGTCGTTCCCAAAATTCACATAAGCGTTCATAATAATCGGTCGTAGATTTCTGACATGAACCGACATTGGAGTCAAACGGAGGGATTTTTTTCTGACCCGACTTTTTTGACAGCTGAACACAGTTTCCGCAAACAATCAATTACTGTAATGGCTTTTCTACAGGCGGTTGTGAAACAATGCCATGGAGACAAGACCCAAACAAGGCACATAATGAAGTAAGCATTTGTCTGCCACGCGGCAAGCGGCCCATCACCTGTCGCCTCACGTGCACAATGAATGGGGCGGTTGACTAAGTACTCTTGTTCGATATGTTTTGCAATTTCCATGTCTTGTAAGTCTACTTTGTCGACAAGTAGACAAAGAGCTCCTTTGCCCAAACACACGTGTCTAATCTTGCTTGTCAAACCATCCATACATCCATTTTCTGATCCGCTTATCCTTACAAGGGTCGCAGGGGATGCTGGAGCCTATCCCAGCCGTCTTCGGGCAGGAGGCGGGGGACACCCTGAACCGGTTGCCAGCCAATCGCAGGGCACACAGAGACGAACAAACCATCCGCGCTCACACTCACACCTAGGGACAATTTAGAGTGTTCAATCAGCCGACCATGCATGTTTTTGGAATGTGGGAGAAAACCGGAGCACCCACAGAAAAACCACGCAGGCACGGGGAGGACATGCAAACTCCTCACATGAACCCTGCACCTCTGCACCGTTAGGCCGACGCGCTAATCAGTCGACCACCGGGTCGCAGTTGCTAGTCAAACCTTCCAGCGAAATGAATTTCTCCCGACGTGGCGGTGAAGCGATTGCCGGGCTATAGCTGCATTTTCCCGCAGCCTGAGGACAGGCTACTCGCTCCTCGTCTACCAGGCGAGCTGTTTGATCTGCTAACTTTGATCATGCGCCACGTCGACGCCTCCAATCAATTTGCAATGCAAGCGTGCCCCAATACGGAAAACAGAGTATGATCTCCTATACTGCATGTTTTTCACACTCCTCCAAGTTTCTGAAAACACCAGGCACTGTGACTCAGATTGCTTTGAATGACGGATTTAAGGGAGGATTCTCTGTGTCTGTCAAGCTCTGGCATGTTCATCGCTCACTATTCACAATTTTTTTTTTTTTTGGTCGGGGAAGACGACGGCTAAATTGCGCAGAGGTGCAGGGTTCGATTCTGGCTCCGGCCTTCCTGTGTGGAGTTTGCATGTTCTCCCCGTGCCCACGTGGGTTTTCTCTGGGTACTCTGGTTCCCATCCACATTCCAAAAACATGCGTGGCAGGTTAATGGAACACTCTAAATTGTCCTTCAGTGTGCGATTGTGAGCACGAATAGTTGTTTGTCTATGTGTGCCCCACGAGTGGCTGGCAATCAGTTCAGGGTGTCCCCCGCCGACCGCCCGAGGCTCCAGTACGCCCCGCGACCCTCGTTAGGATTAGAAATTGGATGGATGGATGTTTTTAGAAAATTCCATAAAGGTGGCGGCCATGTTTAGCCCACCTCACTCTAAGTACTAGAAATAGTTCTTAAGAAGGAAAAGCAGAGCTCATTTCACATGTTTGGCACAAAATCCATGACAACAAAGTGTCCACATTTAGTGTCTCATTGCATCACTGAAGAGAACTGTGGGGGGTTTGGGATCTGAGGCAAGGCCTTCAGGCTCATTATTCATATTTCAGCTAATGTTGGATACCAAAATAGAAGTGGTGAATTTGCTGGTCTCACGCACATACACACACAAGAGTCGGCAGCCCGGACTGGCAGTTATCAGAAGGCATCGCTATCTCAAGGCAACTAATTGGCCGCCTTTCTGCTCATCCTATGCAGTTGCTTTTGTGCTCCTAAAAATCGCTGCTGATCCGATCTGAAAAAGGGCTGGCTGGACGCACTGCAGCCAGCACTTGAAGCACATACAAAGAACGTTCGTTGAAGGAAATCAAAAGACAAGTCACGTGTGTGTGTGTGTGTGTGTGTGTGTGACAGAATGAGGATGAGTTGAAGAGCACAGTCCTCCTGCAATCTGTGAAGGACGCCTCCTGCACGGAGTGTGACGGAGTGTGGGGCTATGACGCCCCCCCCCTCGCCACTGTAAAAACTGATTGAGGAACACATCACTTAGAGCTGAGCGCCGCCTATTCCCGGCACTCTACTTCATTGCGCGCGTGCGTGTCTCGAGCCTGAC
>NW_017805841.1:795790-797375 GCF_001891065.2 Hippocampus comes | reverse complement strand
GGGGGGGGGCGCAGCGTCTCCCGACTGTCGCCGTGAAAATGCTACCCTTGATTAGAAAAGAGCAGCGTCGCGCTCTCTCCTTCTCCCTCGCCTTTTATTCCTCCATCCATACCGCCGAGCCAATTTGCTAATGGATGCAGCAACCTTGTGATTTATTGTTGTCGGCGATACGCTTCAAGTAAAAAAACGTGCCAAATGATTTAAGTTTGCAGGCTGAATTTACACTTGAAACCCGCCCTGCTCCTGAGAGAGCGCATAAGGAATATGCAAACTTGATTAGGCCGAGTATCTATTTAGTGGCTTTAAATCATCGCGGTAGTACTCGGCCTGCTATTGAAAGACATTATAGATTTTTCTTGTGTGCGGCGGTGTGCTTGATGTCTATTTGTGGATTCACTTTCTGAAATGGAAATGGAAAGTGTTTGTTGCAGGAAAAGTTACCGAAAGGTTTACCGTCTCGTGAAAAGAACTTGCATCAATAGACGACGACTTAAGGTTACAAATGGAACACATTGTGAACGTGACGGGGGAGGTCGAGAGATGGTGAGTTCTCGTGTAATCATGTCGTGTTATATGAATTTCTTTTTACAAAGTGTAATACCATCCATCCATACTTTTTCTGATCTGCTTTATCCTCACAAGGGTTGTGGGGCGTGCTGGAGCCGATCCCAGATGTCTTCGGGCAGTAGGCGGGGGACACCCTGAACCGGTTGCCAGCCAATCACAGGGCATACAGAGACAAACAACCATCTGCGCTCACACTCACACCTCGGGACAATTTCGAGTGTTCAATCAGCCTGCCATGCATGTTTTTGGAACGCGGGAGGAAACCAGAGTACCCGGAGAAAACCCACGCAGGCACGGGGAGAACATGCAAACTCCACACTGGAAGGCCAGAGCCGGGATTGAACCCACGACCTCTGCACTGTGTGGTCAACGCGCCCTCCACTGGATCACCAGGTCGCCACAAAGCATCATACCGTTTGAAAGTAAGTATTTTAATCTGTATCACCTATCTGTCATCATTTTATACAGCCCCTTGTCTTCCCAAAGCCAAAAGTGCAGGATTGAAGCAACGTACGCAGCATAGTTCATTGGCATTTGCCACTGCCCGCTTTGCTCTGCTGTGCTTTACTGGCGCTCGGCTGGCACGGGCGATCAAACAAGAGCTGGAACAAGTGACTCCCTTCGTTTCATCCTTTTACCCACACCGCGCTGAAAAAGCTTCATTAAAGCTGAAGATACAGCATCGGAAGCAATTTCCCAAGCTTTTCCTTCGCGGGGCGGGTGGGCATTGTTCGAAACAGCGGGCAAAAAAGTGTCAGGGCTTCATTTGGATGAGATATCATACAGAGCTGTACCTTGCCTCTGTGCTTTCTGTGTGCCAGGGCTAATGGCGGGATGACCTGCAATGGAGCTCACTGGGAGCCATTTAAAAGGTGGGGAGGGATGCGGTGGGTGGGATGGGATCGAAAGCGAGAGAGAGAGAGAGAGAGAGAGAGAGAGAGAGAGAGAGAGAGAGAGAGAGAGAGAGAGAGAGAGAGAGAGAGAGAGAGAGAGGGGAGGGGTGGAGGGAGAGAGATAG
>NW_017805841.1:787245-795710 GCF_001891065.2 Hippocampus comes | reverse complement strand
CCAGCTGTCCTCGGGCAGTAGGCGGGGGACACCCTGAACCGGTTGCCAGCCAATCGCAGGGCACACAGAGACGAAGAACCATCCGTGCTCACACTTACACCGAGGGACAATTTAGAGCGTTCCATTAACCTGCCATGAGTGTTTTTGGAACGCGGGAGGAAACCAGAGTACCCGGAGAAAACCCACGCAGGCACGGGGAGAACATGCAAACTCCACACTGGAAGGCCAGAGCCGGGATTGAACCCACGACCTCTGCACTGTGTGGTCAACGCGCCCTCCACTGGATCACCAGGTCGCCACAAAGCATCATACCGTTTGAAAGTAAGTATTTTAATCTGTATCACCTATCTGTCATCATTTTATACAGCCCCTTGTCTTCCCAAAGCCAAAAGTGCAGGATTGAAGCAACGTACGCAGCATAGTTCATTGGCATTTGCCACTGCCCGCTTTGCTCTGCTGTGCTTTACTGGCGCTCGGCTGGCACGGGCGATCAAACAAGAGCTGGAACAAGTGACTCCCTTCGTTTCATCCTTTTACCCACACCGCGCTGAAAAAGCTTCATTAAAGCTGAAGATACAGCATCGGAAGCAATTTCCCAAGCTTTTCCTTCGCGGGGCGGGTGGGCATTGTTCGAAACAGCGGGCAAAAAAGTGTCAGGGCTTCATTTGGATGAGATATCATACAGAGCTGTACCTTGCCTCTGTGCTTTCTGTGTGCCAGGGCTAATGGCGGGATGACCTGCAATGGAGCTCACTGGGAGCCATTTAAAAGGTGGGGAGGGATGCGGTGGGTGGGATGGGATCGAAAGCGAGAGAGAGAGAGAGAGAGAGAGAGAGAGAGAGAGAGAGAGAGAGAGAGAGAGAGAGAGAGAGAGAGAGAGAGAGAGAGAGAGAGAGAGAGAGAGAGAGAGAGAGAGAGAGAGAGAGAGAGAGAGAGAGAGAGAGAGAGAGAGAGGTGGGTGGGATGGGATCGAAAGCGAGAGAGAGAGAGAGAGAGAGAGAGAGAGAGAGAGAGAGAGAGAGAGAGGAGATGGGCAGCAGGAAAGAGATAAAGAGAGCGAAGACTGGAGGAAGAAAGAAACGTCTGGCAGTAATTGTTCTTGCTGTGATAAATGGTGTCCCATTGTACAGTGGCTCTCCATGTCCTTGGGAGGCAAAGAGATGACGGGGAGGAGGAGGGAGGCGGAGGGGGGGGACAAGCAAAGTAGCATTTAACTCTGCCTCGAAGATGTCAACTTTTTTGCGGGTCTCCCGTCTGCGTGTATGGCTGTGTTATGGTTGCACCTTGCATGAGAGAAACCAACAGATAAGACCACGATATACTTCCCAAAATTTCACAGCACAGCCAGTCACGCAAAGACAATGCAGGTGACAGTGACGTGTGGTGAGGTACATAACCAGGGGGGCGCGGACTCCTCTGGAGTTGCATATAAAAAATATGGACCCAAGATGGAATATTTGCCTGTATTTCAATGTTGACCTTTATTGCGACATTGGTTGCAAAATTGAATTGGGGAAAATGTGTTTTGGTATTGTGGAGTGAAAAGAAAAAAAAAAAAAAACAACAATCAAGCAATCTCACCAAGAAGGATTGATAAATTCTGAAAGTGATTTAATTCCTGTTTTGGTCATTGTTTTCCAAATTAAAAGTAGATGCTTTATTTTGACATTTTCATGACGGACTACAGAAATCAGAGAATAATTACTCGCGAGAGGTCAAGCAGGAATAAACAGAATGACTAGAAAAGGGAAAACGTCCATTATCACACAATTACTGTGATCGCCACCATGCAAAGCAGAAATAAAGTGAAACAGCTCGAAATAATCCACAAAGTAAAAACAACACCAAAATAAAATCCATACCACCGTACGGTTGATAAATAAACGTATTTCCTACATCGAATTCCAATTGTGCTCTCAAAGATCCAATGTGATGATTGGAGGTCAAGGAAGGTCCAAAGGGCTTGACTGGCCCCCGGGCACAAGCGAGCCCTCCCTACAACACTGCTTCTGCACGTCAATGTCATTGTTGTTGTGTTTGCGGCAAAGTGAAGCAGCGGCGTATTGAGTATAGGACTGCTGCTGCCGCTGCCCTTGGGGATGCAGTTGACAGCAAAGACACCTATCAAAACGCTGCAGTAATATTCGCTTGACAACACACTCGTAGAACACTTTGTGCCCCCGGGGGACACCGTTCGCCGCCTTTCCACGAGGGAGGAACACTTTAATGCTTCATGTATCACTTTTTTTTTCCTCCACATCCAGATGTGACATTTGTTTAGGTTGATTTGTTGTGCTAATGTGGTTTAAACGGTGTGTTAATTATATGCGGAACAGTAACGGGATGACTGGAGCCGGCAAGGTCAGTTAGTGCTAATAACTTGTTAGATTGGACATGCGGTTTTCATCCAGTGAAGAGTTCATACGAGGAGTAGTGGATGAATAAAAAAAAAAATTAATAAATGAAATAACATTAGACGGAAATGAATACAAATTCAATTAAATAACCATATCCATTTGAAATTGATGTATGGTTGCAATAGAAATGTATCTATGATAACATCCACAGTGAGGGTTTCATGAAACAAAATTCATTAATATCCAGAATCTTGCCCACAACACGATCTAGTCTGAGGAAAAAGCAACATTTTGAAGATCCAACTTTACTAGATATTGCCATTTTCTTTGCCATTGCTCTGCTTTGATGTACTCTTATTGTTTACTTCGATGTCATGCACTGATTTGCTCCCTAATCAGAGCCAAAATCAATTGTCACCGAGATGGATAGATGACTTTTGATTCCATCCATTCATTTTCTATCGTGGGCAGATGGATGGATGGATGAAATCATAAAATGATTCATTTTCTATTGATTAATCAATGATAAAGTGATAGATACAGTAGATGGGGACAATATGGTTTCATAATCCATCCATTTATGGATGGATGGATGGATGGACGGACAGACATTTTGCAGATACTTTCGTTACAGCTAGCTAGCTAGCTAGCTGTCTACCTAGCTAGCTAGCTAGTTGGCTAGCTGGCTAGATAGCTAGCTAGCTAGCTAGATAGACCGATAGACAGATAGATAGATAGATAGATTACCCCATCAGTGGCTGACTCCATACATAGCGTCGTGATCAAATCATTATGTAAATCTTTGCCCACAAATGTTCCGCCGAGTGAACCATGTAGGTGTCTTAATGTGCACACATTCCATCAAGCGAACATCCCTTACTTAAGAAGCACATTAATGCCCACAGCCCGGTTAATTGGCATTCATGTCAGTTATATTAATTGGCAGTTGAGTCATGTCGCACAGCGGGAGGAAAAAAAATAGAAATTAAAAGATGACGGCGAGCGATAACAGGGATAAGTGTCACGGGAAATAACTTAAAGGACCACAGTTGATTTCATTTAGAGGCATTTTGTTAATTCACTTTAGTTATTGATAATGCAATTAATTTTATCTACAGTGAGACGAGCGCGGTGCAAACAAATGAGTAATAGTGTGAGGAGACGTTTCACTACTGCTGCGTGTGGTGTGCCGCTTATGTCGAGTGTAGTGCACATGCAGATCGGCATGCGTGCATGCGAGTGTGTGTGCGCACATATGAGAGAAGTGAAGAGAAAGCAATGGGATGTCGAGTGATTGTATGACAGCAAGAAAGTGTTGTGAGGTTGGTTACAGCAGGCTGGAAAAGGTGTGTGGGGTTTGTGATGTTAAGATTGACCCGGTTGATCGCGGGGGGTTAGCAACTTGAAAAGTCGATCTTTGGTCAAAATAGGTTGGGCACCCCTGCTGTCAATGAAAACTAGAATGCAATGCCTCGCCTTGCCTG
Source organism: Hippocampus comes (assembly GCF_001891065.2). Classification (NCBI taxonomy): domain Eukaryota; kingdom Metazoa; phylum Chordata; class Actinopteri; order Syngnathiformes; family Syngnathidae; genus Hippocampus; species Hippocampus comes. The sequence continues at coordinate 791,869 of NW_017805841.1, read as the reverse complement.
TTTCATCATTGGAGGCCTTGCTGGGCCACGCATATAAACACACGCTTCCCAGGTGCCCCCCCCCCCACACACATGTTCTCCACTTCCTGTTTTAACAGCAGCACATTCATTTGATCCCATAACCTCCCCTCGCCTCCCCACTCCTGCCCCCGTCAGCCTCGGGACGCCTCCACAGCAGGCAGGAAGCGGGTGGCTGAAAGAAAAAGGTTAGGCTCATTATACAGATTAAACCTGTAAATGTCCTGTCTTTGGCGTAATCGATGTGCCACTCCATTGCGCTGACTTATTGATCAATCTCGTCTGGGTGGGGGTCGGAAACAGTGCATCATTATAGCTTCGCCAGTGGAGACTGACTTTTCATTCAGAGGTGGGCTCTGACAGAAGACTTGCTGGCCCTCGACCTGGTAGGCGGGTGACAGATTCAAGGCGCAGGGCACACAGCGAGGAGCAAAATTGGCTTCAATGCACTGGAACGCCATTATCCCAATAAATACCCTCAAAGTCTGTTTTTTGATGATGGTTTTGCTTAAGGGAGCGCATTCTAACAAGAATTTCGTTCAAGCCCTAGTTTTGGCTGCTCCAAAATGTCAAGAAAATGTGAACAGCATGAATTTACAATGGGGAATTTAGATGTGTATAGTCCTTTTTAGAAACATTGCCTGAACATTCACGAAAAAAATGCCATTCATTTTTGTAACGGGGAAACTAGACTCTCAATCCAAACTGGCAAACAAATTGGCTGTCGACGAGCATACTGGAATAGATTGTGGCAGCTTTTAGACGTTTCATTGTTCATTGTTTGATAAACAATGTTTGGATATCAAAAGAAATCCTTGTATCGCATATCTACACTTTCTTTCGCAGACAAATTTGGCACGTTATCTATTTAAGATTACCGTATTTTCCGTGATATAAGGCGCTTCGGAGCATAATGCACAACTTCAATAAATGGCCTATTTTAACATCCTTTTCATTTATAGGGCGCATCGCATTTTAAGGCGTATAGAATAGAAGCTACAATAGTGGCTGAGGTTGTGTTATCCATCCACTAGATGGAGCTATGCTAAAGGGAATACAATACAATACAATACAGCTTTATTTATATAGTGCTTTCACAACCGCTGCAGCTGTAACAAAGCCCTTTACAGGGCATTCAAAATATTACGTGCAAGAACTCATAATATTGAACCATTTATAAAGATCATCGGATTATAGGGCACACTGTTGGCTTTTGAGAAAATTGAATGCTTTTAGGTGCGCCTTATAGTTCGGAAAATACGGTAAATGTTTATGTTTAGCTGCTGTGAAAGAAATCCATTTAATCTGAACAGGACACACCTACCATCAATATAAAGGAGGCCAATTTGTGATTATAAAATAACACCGCCGCCCTGTGTCCCTGCTACATGAGTCTGACAGGGGAGGTGCCAACTGCACCTTTGGATTAAGAGAGTAATTGGATTGAGTAAATGGATGTGTGATCGGCTGAGTTTGAATGCTTATCATGGTGCGCAGCTGCACACTTGAGGGAATCTTTGATTATACTGAAGGCGACTACATTGCTGCAGAAACAATTTGCCTCAATTTAACTGTCTTGAACGACTTCTTTCTGCGCCTTCCTTTGGCATGGAGATGTGAGAAATAGCTAACACCCAAGTGTTGCCTGGGGAAGCCACAGTGACAAAAGGTGACGGCATGAAGCAAAAAATGAATGGAATCTGGAGCCTGGAGCTAAGGGGCAAATCTTCCATGCAAGGCGGCTTTCATTTCAACGTGACACACCTTCCCAGAGGCACAGTATTCTCCATCCATCTCTACTTCACCGGGCTTGCTCACAACAACAAAAACAGGAAAGAAAAAACAAAAAAAATCGAAAGGGCCCCTCAAGTCTGAGAAATACGTCATTGGTAAATAGCACTTGAAGGTGAGGGGCACTCAGCTGTGGTATTTTCCACAGGGGTGACATTTTTAGATTGCTCACTCGGCTCGTGATTTATCAACTAATTTGGAGAATGTATGTTATAGCTGGAGCAAGAAGACCTTTCTGAAAGCTATTCTAAATTTGCCGATTGGATCTTTGATGACTGCATCGCAGGCTGTCTGTCACCATGTGCTCTGTGATTGGCTGGCGAGCAAACGTGTGTGCCAAATTCAGATGGGCTAGGGTCCAGCTTCCCCCTGAACCTGAACTGGATAAGCAGTGCTAACTGGATGACAGTGAGCTATTACTGCATCACCTTCACTGGACATTTCAAAAAACGTCATCGCATAGGACTGCAACATCGCCGAGGTCTTCGCAAAATGTCTTTGGCAATGACAGCCATTGGCATTCGAGAGCATTTTAACACCCTCAAGTTGATCTTGACACATGAGTTCATATTGGGTCGCTCGTCGGGGTGAAAGACTTTCACAGGGAAAGGTTTCAAAAGGGTCAAGCACTTGTTTTCATGAAATAGTAGTACAAAGAGCCTTCTGGTTCAAGGGGGCAGCAGGGAGGTTTGGACTTCCCTGAGGCAGTCCCGGTGACATCCGGAGCCTCAACTGACTCCTCCGAGCCACTCCCTGAGGACGACATTACTGAACCAAGATATCCTGGGAAGGAAACTCATTTCCACCACAAGCCATAGAAGAGGGTGATGAAGTAGATCAAGCAGTAAATATTTGAACGTTGCCTTTTGGCTCAGCTTGACCACGACAGTCCGCAAGAACGACCGCATCCCTGGATCCTGGAAAGTGCTTTGTGTTTTAACTGACGATCCGTTCGGGGTGCAATCTGCTTTTCGAGTCGGACCTTCTGAGACCCTGAACTAGTCCATAAACACTTTCGTCTTAATGACGACAACTTGCTCAATTCTGATAAGACGGATTCAGTGAAGCAAGTCAGGGAGGTTTGGAATTCCCTGAGGCAGTCCCGGTGACATCCGGAGCCTCAACTGACTGCTCCGAGCCCATCCCTGAGGACGACATTACTGAACCAAGATACCCTGGGAAGGAATTAATTTCCACCACAAGCCATAGAAGAGGGTGATAAAGTAGATCAAGCAGTAAATATTTGAACGTTGCCTTTTGGCTCAGCTTGACCACGACAGTCCGCAAGAACGACCGCATCCCTGGATCCTGGAAAGTGCTTTGTGTTTAACTGACGATCCGTTCGGGGTGCAATCTGCTTTTCGATTCGGACCTTCTGAGACCCTGAACTAGTCCATAAATACTTTTGTCTTAATGACGACAACTTGCCCAATTCTGATAAGACGGATTCAGTGAAGCAACCACTGTCACAAGTTTTCAGTCAACAAATACCTTAGTGGTGCTTACATCTAACTACATTTCGATTGGTTTAAGTCAGCAGTCCACCCAACTTTAATTTTACGTCTTCCCCAAGCTTATGGACTAACCTTGGGACTGATATTGTGGGGTTGTCGGTGTACGGCTTATCACTACAAAAAGAAGAGTAAGCTTCAACGGTATGAGGAGCCACATTAAAGTGTCCGTCAGTCACCATCTTTTCCTCACCTTGAAAAATGGATGGAAACAGATGACCGGGAAATTGCACCCTGTCTGAAAAATGACAGGATGGCATCGCTCCACGGACTGCCCACCAGCAAAGAGCGAAAGGACAGAAACAAATCGCCTACGGGCGCTGCAATTACTGCGCACGCTCATCTCGCACGATGGGGGACTGCCACCACCTCCGTAGGAATGAAAATACACCCGCGTATGAAGGCGCATGATGGGGTCAAGGGTAAGACGGCGTCGCATTCCAATCAGCTTTCAGCCTTAATTGGTTATCTTGCTAAAGTGGGAAGCCATCAGACAAGGGGATCAGTGCGGTTAGGACATTGCTGCATAATTCAAGCGACTAAGTGGTAAATGACGGTACATTAAAACCAAAAAAAATCCGCCACCGAGATACTTAATATTCTCGTGAGACAGAGCCAAAGGTTTTCTATGCAAGAAGGATTGCATTAAAGCTATAAAAAAAAAAAAAGGGTGTGGTACCTACTACAAGCTTAAGTCACTTTTGGCGTAATTTATTACCGCAGCTATTACGGGTATTAGAAAACTCACCCTGAAAGACAAATGAAGGCTGTCTGTTCAACGGTCTAGCGACATTCTCCACGAATGACAGTTTCGCACCTTAACTTAACGTTGGCCCGCTGCATTTCAATTAATTCCCGATAACATTCATTCCCAACCTTTGCTTCGAAACTTTATGCGGTCGTTCCGATCCGCAGAGTCGTAAGATCAACAACAATGCGCCGCCATTTGACAGGGCCATTTCCCCAGTCGACTGATGGATTAAAATGAATTGTGTCATAAATAAACTCGATCGCATGGAGCCATTATAAGAGACTGTCTAAATGATAGCTATTTCAGAAGAAGGCGATGTGAGATGAAGGTATGCGCCGCTGTACTTTTTCATTTCCAACAGAACGAGACCTGCGCGTCATATTTCACTCGGTGACCCTCGGAGACTAATAAATGGTTTTACTTCCTTTTGTCACGATCCAATAGAAAAGGGCGACACGGGTTCCATTGTGTGGAGTGAGGCTCGGCGATCGCAGTAACACAGCTGTAAGAAATGCAAGGACGCCCAAACAATAATCAAAGACGCCAATGCGCA
>NW_017805841.1:750093-771709 GCF_001891065.2 Hippocampus comes | reverse complement strand
CCTGGTAGGCGGGTGACAGATTCAAGGCGCAGGGCACACAGCGAGGAGCAAAATTGGCTTCAATGCACTGGAACGCCATTATCCCAATAAATACCCTCAAAGTCTGTTTTTTGATGATGGTTTTGCTTAAGGGAGCGCATTCTAACAAGAATTTCGTTCAAGCCCTAGTTTTGGCTGCTCCAAAATGTCAAGAAAATGTGAACAGCATGAATTTACAATGGGGAATTTAGATGTGTATAGTCCTTTTTAGAAACATTGCCTGAACATTCACGAAAAAAATGCCATTCATTTTTGTAACGGGGAAACTAGACTCTCAATCCAAACTGGCAAACAAATTGGCTGTCGACGAGCATACTGGAATAGATTGTGGCAGCTTTTAGACGTTTCATTGTTCATTGTTTGATAAACAATGTTTGGATATCAAAAGAAATCCTTGTATCGCATATCTACACTTTCTTTCGCAGACAAATTTGGCACGTTATCTATTTAAGATTACCGTATTTTCCGTGATATAAGGCGCTTCGGAGCATAATGCACAACTTCAATAAATGGCCTATTTTAACATCCTTTTCATTTATAGGGCGCATCGCATTTTAAGGCGTATAGAATAGAAGCTACAATAGTGGCTGAGGTTGTGTTATCCATCCACTAGATGGAGCTATGCTAAAGGGAATACAATACAATACAATACAGCTTTATTTATATAGTGCTTTCACAACCGCTGCAGCTGTAACAAAGCCCTTTACAGGGCATTCAAAATATTACGTGCAAGAACTCATAATATTGAACCATTTATAAAGATCATCGGATTATAGGGCACACTGTTGGCTTTTGAGAAAATTGAATGCTTTTAGGTGCGCCTTATAGTTCGGAAAATACGGTAAATGTTTATGTTTAGCTGCTGTGAAAGAAATCCATTTAATCTGAACAGGACACACCTACCATCAATATAAAGGAGGCCAATTTGTGATTATAAAATAACACCGCCGCCCTGTGTCCCTGCTACATGAGTCTGACAGGGGAGGTGCCAACTGCACCTTTGGATTAAGAGAGTAATTGGATTGAGTAAATGGATGTGTGATCGGCTGAGTTTGAATGCTTATCATGGTGCGCAGCTGCACACTTGAGGGAATCTTTGATTATACTGAAGGCGACTACATTGCTGCAGAAACAATTTGCCTCAATTTAACTGTCTTGAACGACTTCTTTCTGCGCCTTCCTTTGGCATGGAGATGTGAGAAATAGCTAACACCCAAGTGTTGCCTGGGGAAGCCACAGTGACAAAAGGTGACGGCATGAAGCAAAAAATGAATGGAATCTGGAGCCTGGAGCTAAGGGGCAAATCTTCCATGCAAGGCGGCTTTCATTTCAACGTGACACACCTTCCCAGAGGCACAGTATTCTCCATCCATCTCTACTTCACCGGGCTTGCTCACAACAACAAAAACAGGAAAGAAAAAACAAAAAAAATCGAAAGGGCCCCTCAAGTCTGAGAAATACGTCATTGGTAAATAGCACTTGAAGGTGAGGGGCACTCAGCTGTGGTATTTTCCACAGGGGTGACATTTTTAGATTGCTCACTCGGCTCGTGATTTATCAACTAATTTGGAGAATGTATGTTATAGCTGGAGCAAGAAGACCTTTCTGAAAGCTATTCTAAATTTGCCGATTGGATCTTTGATGACTGCATCGCAGGCTGTCTGTCACCATGTGCTCTGTGATTGGCTGGCGAGCAAACGTGTGTGCCAAATTCAGATGGGCTAGGGTCCAGCTTCCCCCTGAACCTGAACTGGATAAGCAGTGCTAACTGGATGACAGTGAGCTATTACTGCATCACCTTCACTGGACATTTCAAAAAACGTCATCGCATAGGACTGCAACATCGCCGAGGTCTTCGCAAAATGTCTTTGGCAATGACAGCCATTGGCATTCGAGAGCATTTTAACACCCTCAAGTTGATCTTGACACATGAGTTCATATTGGGTCGCTCGTCGGGGTGAAAGACTTTCACAGGGAAAGGTTTCAAAAGGGTCAAGCACTTGTTTTCATGAAATAGTAGTACAAAGAGCCTTCTGGTTCAAGGGGGCAGCAGGGAGGTTTGGACTTCCCTGAGGCAGTCCCGGTGACATCCGGAGCCTCAACTGACTCCTCCGAGCCACTCCCTGAGGACGACATTACTGAACCAAGATATCCTGGGAAGGAAACTCATTTCCACCACAAGCCATAGAAGAGGGTGATGAAGTAGATCAAGCAGTAAATATTTGAACGTTGCCTTTTGGCTCAGCTTGACCACGACAGTCCGCAAGAACGACCGCATCCCTGGATCCTGGAAAGTGCTTTGTGTTTTAACTGACGATCCGTTCGGGGTGCAATCTGCTTTTCGAGTCGGACCTTCTGAGACCCTGAACTAGTCCATAAACACTTTCGTCTTAATGACGACAACTTGCTCAATTCTGATAAGACGGATTCAGTGAAGCAACCACTGTCACAAGTTTTCAGTCAACAAATACCTTAGTGGTGCTTACATCTAACTACATTTCGATTGGTTTAAGTCAGCAGTCCACCCAACTTTAATTTTACGTCTTCCTCAAGCTTATGGACTAACCTTGAGACTGATATTGTGGGGTTGTCGGTGTACGGCTTATCACTACAAAAAGAAGAGTAAGCTTCAACGGTATGAGGAGCCACATTAAAGTGTCCGTCAGTCACCATCTTTTCCTCACCTTGAAAAATGGATGGAAACAGATGACCGGGAAATTGCACCCTGTCTGAAAAATGACAGGATGGCATCGCTCCACGGACTGCCCACCAGCAAAGAGCGAAAGGACAGAAACAAATCGCCTACGGGCGCTGCAATTACTGCGCACGCTCATCTCGCACAACAGGGGACTGCCACCACCTCCGTAGGAATGAAAATACACCCGCGTATGAAGGCGCATGATGGGGTCAAGGGTAAGACGGCGTCGCATTCCAATCAGCTTTCAGCCTTAATTGGTTATCTTGCTAAAGTGGGAAGGCATCAGACAAGGGGATCAGTGCGGTTAGGACATTGCTGCATAATTCAAGCGACTAAGTGGTAAATGACGGTACATTAAAACCAAAAAAAATCCGCCACCGAGATACTTAATATTCTCGTGAGACAGAGCCAAAGGTTTTCTATGCAAGAAGGATTGCATTAAAGCTATAAAAAAAAAAAAAGGGTGTGGTACCTACTACAAGCTTAAGTCACTTTTGGCGTAATTTATTACCGCAGCTATTACGGGTATTAGAAAACTCACCCTGAAAGACAAATGAAGGCTGTCTGTTCAACGGTCTAGCGACATTCTCCACGAATGACAGTTTCGCACCTTAACTTAACGTTGACCCGCTGCATTTCAATTAAAAAAAAAAAAAGGGTGTGGTACCTACTACAAGCTTAAGTCACTTTTGGCGTAATTTATTACTGCAGCTATTACGGGTGTTCAAAAACTCACCCTGAAAGACAAATGAAGGCTGTCTGTTCAACGGTCTAGCGACATTCTCCACGAATGACAGTTTCGCACCTTAACTTAACGTTGGCCCGCTGCATTTCAATTAATTCCCGATAACATTCATTCCCAACCTTTGCTTCGAAACTTTATGCGGTCGTTCCGATCCGCAGAGTCGTAAGATCAACAACAATGCGCCGCCATTTGACAGGGCCATTTCCCCAGTCGACTGATGGATTAAAATGAATTGTGTCATAAATAAACTCGATCGCATGGAGCCATTATAAGAGACTGTCTAAATGATAGCTATTTCAGAAGAAGGCGATGTGAGATGAAGGTATGCGCCGCTGTACTTTTTCATTTCCAACAGAACGAGACCTGCGCGTCATATTTCACTCGGTGACCCTCGGAGACTAATAAATGGTTTTACTTCCTTTTGTCACGATCCAATAGAAAAGGGCGACACGGGTTCCACTGACTGTGTGGAGTGAGGCTCGGCGATCGCAGTAACACAGCTGTAAGAAATGCAAGGACGCCCAAACAATAATCAAAGACGCCAATGCGCAGTTTTCATTTCCTTCAAGAGGACGTTAAATGATACATATAAGGGTGACCTCGGGAAGAAAGAAAGAACAGGTAACACAAATCACATTTTCACAGGATCATTGTTAACGGATTGCAAAGTGTTTTATTATATTCGCTTAAGCAAGGGACAAGCTGTGATATTTAGGGAGTCAGGCTTGAAAACGGCTCGATTGATGGGTGCAAACTCTGGGAATGGCCGCGGAAATCGATCATCTCAGTGACTAAACGTAGATTCGACCAACACAAGCAAGACCGACATGGGTCACCAAAAGGGTGAACCGTGAAGGTCCTTCATATTTGCGTTTTGCCATAAAAGCCTTTTTAAAACAGGCACCGCATGGGAGCTTCGGTATAAGCGCCGACATTCTGAGCGCGTCGTAAACAAACAGTGAGCGGTTGACGGGACTTTAAGTACGGTAAAATGATCACGGGGAAAATTGACATAGAAAAAGTTTCAGTGAGTGGATGTGAGTGTCAATGGTGGTTGATAGACAACGGTTCACCACCATGATAAGCGGGATAGAAAATGGATGGATGGAAGGATTTAGTGGGCCAAAAGGCTGGATGCAGGAAGCAGAAAAAAAATAATAATAATAATAAAAATAATAATAATACACAATGTAAAACTAACAAAAATAACAATAAACCAAAATAACAAAAGATTCCAATGAAAACCAATACGAATAGTGTAATGGGTTACGCAGTACGTGTTAATATCACAATGTAAAGCCTTGTTCTCTTTCACCAACAAATATTCCTGAGAGGGCACTACCGGAGTTGTGAATCGCTAATGAAACGTCACGTTAGAAGAACCGTTGGGTCCACGCGGGTAATGGTAATGATACAGGGCTGATATCTTTGGAATTGTGAATTTTGTCAAGGGATGCATTCAGCAATACATTTGTTCAGAAAGCAGAACGCCAAATCGTACAGTATCCGATGAGATATTTCCCATCGCCATTTTTCACTTGTAGCCTGAAAAAAAAAAAAAAATTCTGTGGTCAAGGGAGGATCCGGGCTTTCATATTCCGACATGTACATTTTCCACGCTGTACGCCTCCAAGCACGTTGCTTTTGGTGGAGGCCAAGGTTCAAGGAGGGGAGCTGGGGGGTGTTAAGGCCATTCCCTGACGGCCTGCATGAGAAAGTGATGCGCCGTGCCGTAGATCACAATGTGTCAGACCGCCAACTAACAGCGGCTTATTGGCAAGCCGGCACGCTCTATTTAACCTCCGAGGGCATCCACACCCACACGCATAACCAGACATACAAACTGCCTTACAGGATTCCCTTGCCGCACCCGAGTCGCTCGGCATTATTGGCCTAATTGAGACAGCTTCTCCCAAGACTTGAGAATGGCTGAATCGTTACCCACCAATGCATGTAGAAGACTACTTTATAAAGCTCTTGTGTGTATCTTCTAGTATCCTTCTTTCCTCAGCATTTTTTTTTTAAATTTCCACATGGCAGCTCACTGACTGCTGAGCAGTCTTCATGCTGCTGCTAATTGCCAATAAGAAAGTGATCCAGGGGTTTCTCTTCTCTTCTACTGTAGAGACTGAGACTCCCAAACTGCGGCTCAACCACGGAGGGTGGGGGCTTCTAGAGGGGAAATCGCGGGGGAGTTCACCAGGGCAGTGGACCTGCTTGGATGGAATGTTCAAAGCGTTGTGTGGCTTAGTAGTTATCGGAGTAAAGGAAAGTTTGTTCTGGAACAGGAATTCCCAAAATGCGGGTGACATAAGCCTAAACATAAAGACTTTCAGTCTAAAACGGTGCAAGCAATGACAGTGAAACCACAAAAATGTTTCATCGCATTATCAAATTATTACTTGTAAGGGTAATAAAATTATTGAAAAATCTCAATGTCAACTATTACACATAATAATTTGACATTTTCGTTGTATTTTTTTTTTTGCAAGGATCATGCAAGTTGACGCGTAATTTTCTTTCGGGGGGCCACATAAAATGATGTGGCGGGCCGAATCTGGCCCCAGGGCCTTGAGTTTGACACCTGTGCCCTTGGAGGTCAAGGAAAAAAAAACATCTGTTGAAAGATTGATCATCTTTATATCGTGCAAGGTTTCTACGCTCATTTGGGCTTGTGTTTCATTTTTTTTTTCGAAGAGAAAAAGTTGTACTTGGAGGTTTGGGAAAGGGGGCCAAGTGAATGTGTAAATCTCATACCATCCTGCCATTATAATTTTAATCCTGCGCAACCGTTGCTTAAAGTGATGGAAATCCAAACGTGAATCGACACGCAGATTAGTCATTGACACGTTTGTCACTTTCACAATGTTCAAAATGCAGCTAAGGGCTAAAATACAGAAAAAAAATATTTATATTTGTCCTCGGGAGTGAGACCAAGAGTAAATGTAATGTAAAATGTAATGTAGGATGGAGACTCCACAAGAATGTTTCACATTTTCTTGGGATTTTTTGTGATGTCATCACAGAAGGAAAGGTAAGTGCCAGTGATGTAAATGGAATTTAGTGCAACATCGGAATGGGTCTGGCTGCTCAGTGCGATATGAGCAGGACACGTTGGACCTTCTTCGACACCTGCATGGTTGGCGCAGGCGCCAGAGTGAGTGCACCGTACAAATGCAGCAGGATGGATGAGCACTCCCAATATAGTCTATTTTCTCTCAAGACTTAATACAAGTGCCAAGATGATGCAGAAGGAGGAAAAAAGTCAGTTGGACCCTCTCACTGTGGCCGTGTCTTATTTCTTTTTAATTTCTGCTGCATTTCACATTCTCACTTTTTCTTGCCCATCCACAGAGTGAGCAAGAGAACGGGAGACACACACACACACACACAGACACACACACCTCCCTTGATTCATTCTGCTTTATCAGTGACAGGCTGCAAACAGTATTGAGATAAGGGCAAATGCCAAAAGCTGACACAAGCTGGTTGGACAGACACGCAGATTAGTCATTGACACGTTTGTCACTTTCACAATGTTCAAAATGCAGCTAAGGGCTAAAATACAGAAAAAAAATATTTATATTTGTCCTCGGGAGTGAGACCAAGAGTAAATGTAATGTAAAATGTAATGTAGGATGGAGACTCCACAAGAATGTTTCACATTTTCTTGGGATTTTTTGTGATGTCATCACAGAAGGAAAGGTAAGTGCCAGTGATGTAAATGGAATTTAGTGCAACATCGGAATGGGTCTGGCTGCTCAGTGCGATATGAGCAGGACACGTTGGACCTTCTTCGACACCTGCATGGTTGAAAAGGCTCCACGGGCCTGTGTACGCGATCGTTTTGGAATTTTCTGGCACTAAAACATGTCAACTGAGAATATACGGTCTTCTCGTAGGGAATATTAGTATAGTAGACATTCAAGTAAAAGATCCAGCAAAAGTTTAACAGATTTGTTTTACTGGGTTTTTGTGGGTTTACAGATGCCAAACCAAATGGACTGCTACTACGCAAAACCGCCTCCCAAGGCTGAATTGTCCCTCTCTGTGTCTTCAAATGGGAAGTAATTTGACATCATTTCAGTTGTATTTAACTTCAGAACTTTTATGGAGATTAGAAATGTTATCATGTTACATAAAACAGCGCCTACATTATTAAAACTTTTATGATGGTGACAGATTAAGCCTTAAGCCTTTACATTATTTCCTATGGGAAAAATAGTTTTGAAATGAAGTTGGCTGAGGTTGTGCTGCGGTTTCATTGCAGTGGTGCACAGTTATTAATTTGCTCCCTCTCTCGTGGATCTAAGCCAGGTAACCAAACCGAGTGCTGAATGTTCTTATTTAGCCGCAATTGCTGCTTTATAAGACACTTAAATTAAGAGAAAGAACCTGAGTTCGATGCTAAGTTTTAAAATGTCCGCTGCTGCTGTAAGCAAACAATGACTCACCTTGTTCCTATAGAGAGAGGGTCTGATTTGCAAATAATACTCTTAAAATGTCTGATAGTTCCGATCCAAAAATGAAAATCACTGCAAGCAATCGATTGTTTTATACAACCTAACTTTATGACTGGTGACTATATCAATTTGCTACGTGTGTCACAAAACTAGTCTTCATGTGCATTGATTACCATATTTTCACGCCCATACAGCGCAGCATATTAAAAGGCGTAGTGTCAGTTACGGGTGCTTTGTCCGTATTTAACACATACACAAGACACATTGGACGCAGGCATGGTAAAACATAGGCTAACTTAAACGGTATGCATGCTAGCCTATGTTTTTAAAAAGGCAGTGGGGGAGCAAAACCGAGTTCGGTTGTACTTTATTCCCACCCTTGATGGCGCCGTTTCATGAAACAAAAGCACGACTTCGCAACTGCTCGATTCCCATGGTCCTCCGCGTAAATGATAGCTTGCAGTTTAAACCGTGCTTCGTAAGCGTGTCTCTTTGTAGGTGCCATTTTCACGATGTTGTTTTGCACAATGCACGTACCCGCACCTTCTGGTTATGTGCCTTTTACGCCCTCCCTTCCCCACTTTAACATCCGCATGCTGTCCTCGGTTACATCCGCCTTTCCTCTATATAAGCAACGTGTCGGATTTGCAGATTTTGGAACCCGGCGCATGCACAAGGCGACCCGCGTGATTCGGCGCGTCGTCCATTTCGAGGAAAATGTACGACTTTTATGTGCGGCTTATGGTCGTGAAAATACGGTATCTTTTTCCATTAAGGCAGCATGGCGGATACGCTGATAAATCTGCAGGCTACCATTAGAGAAGCACGGCGGCGACATAACATACCACACATTAAACCGTGTTTACCATCATTAAAACAAATGTGCATGACACCAAGCTGCTGTGAAATAACCCCAGTGCACCCCTATTTTTATATGCTTGTTATTATCCGTTCTTGGATGTGGTGGCAGGAGAACATACGTTTTAGTCTTTGAATGCATCAATTACGATGCAGCCCGTTACGGCACAAGGCATGCTAGCCCCAGCGAATGACTGCTGATGCAGTGTGTTGTCACTGTGGCCCATCTAGACAATCATCTGATTTGTCGTGGGCAGGATACGTCTCCCTGCTGTGGGATTTGATGCTTTTACAGGCTGACAAGTGTGTTTATTAATCACCACACACTCCGATCTATATTCCACTTCACGCGGTATCACAATGCCCCCATGGGTGGACGTATGACAGTTGATATGGAATATTAATGTGATTTGTTGCTCCGCCGGGTCCACTGGTCTGGGCCCCGGATCCTCTTCCTGTCTGATGCTATTGGCTGGGACCTCAGAGGGTACGGAAAGGCTGAGGAGCTGCACGGTCAGGGCCATCCTTTGGGTATTCATGACGTGAGAGGTGTTTTGTCAGTATTTATCGCACGTCCCCGCGGCGTCTCGGTGCCTGCTAGCAGTGAATTGTGCTGTTGTAATTCATATAGCACAATAATAGAGGGTTATTTTTTTACCTCAAAGATCTATTAGAGGTCACACTGGCAAGTAGTGTCCCCATCAGCTCCTCGTGGTATCCGGCAGCCAAAACGTGTGTGCTGTAATGCTTGCATACAAGACAGCGAAACCACTTTGCCACCCTGATATAAACCTGAAACTTGAAATGGCAGACAGGTAAGCCATGTGGAGAAACTTTATGGCACAGATGTCAAAGTCAAGGCCCGGGGGCCAGATCTGGCCCGCCATATCATTTTATGTGGCCCGCGAAAGCAAATCAAACAGGGCAACTACCATGATGCTTGCTAAAATATTGACCAAAATTTCAAATTTTCATATGTGATAAATAAGAGAGACGTTGTAAGCAGTTTCTTGTTGCCAAACACATCATGACATGGTAACTAAAATGTGGCCCGCGACGAAAATGGGTTTGACACCCCGGCTTTACGGTAAACCAAGATGTCAAAAATTTGTTAGCCCACTGCAAATTTTTCTCGGTCTTCCTCTGGCATCCATATTCCTACATGTATATCCTCTAGGCTCAATATTTAAAATCAACATTTACGTCACAAATGCAAGACGTAACGGTATCATCAAGTATGTGTACTTGGAATCGACGGGTACACAGTCCGGGAAAAAAAGTGATTAAGTAAAGGCACGCTGCGGGTTTGAATTCTGAGGGTTTTTTTTGTGGGACTTTGGTGGCAAGAAAATGGTTTGTTGACTCTCCTTACGTTGAATGACTATTTCCTCTTCTGTTTCCGCTCCTCTCTTTTGTCCAACTTAATAGACGTACTTATTTGAGTGATGCAAATGTGTTGCTTAATGTCGAAGCAGATGTGCAAGGGTACACGGGCTTCATCGCGACTCCGAGGTATGCCAACTCCATATAAATCTGCATATGGCCCATTGGTCGAATGGTGTTTTGCATGCTTTGGTAAATATAGATAGAGTCCCCGCAGAGGCTTGTTTTTCTCTTTTCCAACAGCCCAGCTAAAACAAACACAGGGAGTGTTTTCTATTCAGCCACTTGCCTTTTTAAAAGGCACTTCAATTGGTATGCTGCAGCAGCCATAAGTCAGAAAAGAAAAATAATAGTCGAGTGCTGACCTCCATCAAGGTGGAAAGGAATCAAGAACAGTTTACAATACAATACAATACATGCTGATTTATATAGTTTGAAACAATTCGTTTTATTCACCGTATTTTCCGCATTATAAGGCGCTTCGGAGAATAAGGCGCACCTTCGATGAATGGCCTGGTTTAAAACGGCTTTCATGTATAGGGAGCAACGCGTCATAAGGCGAATAGAATAGAAGCTACAATAGTGACTGTGGTTGCGTTATGCATCCATGAGATGGAGCTACGCTAAAGGGAATACAACACAACACAATACAGCTTCATTAATAGTAGCTTTCACAACCGCTGCAGCTGTAACAAAGCACTTTACAGAATATTTAAAATACTACGTCCAAGAAATCAAAATATTGATCCAGATATAAGGCGCATCGGATTATAAGGCACACTATCGGCTTTTGAGAAAATGGAATGCTTTTAGATGCGCCTCATCGTGCGTAAAATATGGTAGATGGTTTATTTGAAAGCGTCTTAAGAAATGATATGAAAGCACTTCTCCAAGTCTCGAAGGAAACTAAAGCTTGGAAGTCTCCACCAGCCTCTTTCACTGTGTTTTTCACACAGAACCAAGCAAGGTGTAATAATCATCAACAATCATCGAATTAGATGGTTGACATTGTCAGCTCCCGTGACCGGTGTGACAACTTAAATGTTACCTTGGAGGAGGCAATTACATTCATCAAAACAGGGTAAATTTTGCTAGGCTAGCAAGGAACGTCGTCGTCATTTTAGCGTTTTGGTAGCTGCACATTTAAACGCAGACGTTCAATTGTTTCCTCATTAATAGCTATCATACAACCAGATCACGATGGACCAATCCATACGTCTTGTTTGACCGTTTATAATTTAAAGAGGTGACAGCCGAGTTGTGTCCAATATCAGTCGATGTAAGGGAAGGTGGACACATTGGAGAGAGAATAGTAAAATAGGGCGTGGGGGGCTGTAAGACACAGTTAGAAGGAATCAAGAGTTGGCCTCAGGGTAACCCTTTTGGAATATGCGCACTTCCGCACATGTGTGCGCATACACATATCTGATGGCACTGTGCAGCCATCAGGAACCACATTATTCCACGGTACTTTGTACAGTGCGTTAATCACAGGGACCCTTGAGCGCTCCTTGGGCTCCAAATATTCTAACCTTGAGGTTACGAGAAAGACATTAGTCCCGATCCATTCAAAGTATTGGAGACGGGGGGGAAGGCGGTGGAGGGAGGAGGCGGAAAAGCTTTCAAGGTAATGAAATTCGACTATAATTTAAAGAAAAACTGCTGCACACACAGTCCCTGTAAATGTGATATTAATCCACTCATGAATTGGAAAGTGCTCTTTTCACACTAAATATGAGCAACGAGATGTGCCCCCCCCCCCTCGGGGGGGGGGGGGGGGGGGGGGGGGGGGCTGACTTCCTTTCCCTTCTTTTTTCAAACAAAGTCATGATAACAGCATTAACATCCAGAATGAATCGAATCATTTCAAATCCAATTAACCTATGACAGAATGGATGATTGGCCAGGAATGAGAATGAAGATTTCAAGGAGTGGCTGGAGAGAAGGTTGACCTGTAGGGACTTTTGGGGGTCAACTGGCATGGAGTCCAAAATAGATTGTTGAAATAGTTTTTATTTTTGAAACTTGAATAAAAAAAAGAAGACTCAAATTGAAGTCTTTTCATCCATCCACAATAGCACTCCAAATCAGTCAAATTCCGGATTTTTTTGTTTGTTTGTTTGTTTTCCTTTTTGTTCTGGACAGGTATGAACACTTTTGGAGCAACTCAACCAGTTCAGTCGTTGTAAAAAAAGCAATTTGACTTTGGTCCAATCCAACTTTTGAAACCGATCAAGTTTTACCATAAAACATGAGGGAGAAACATATCTATGCTTAAAAGAAAAAGTCAATACATATTTCCTCTACATACAAAAAAAAAAAACTTCCATCCTGCAAGCACAAAAACAAGAAAGTGAATGTGATGTGGTTGTCATGACACTCTTGGGTACATTTGAAAACTAGGAACTGAACCAAAGCGGTGGAGTGGCACCAATTTACAACTATCCATCCATTTTGAAAAGTGTTTTTCCTTAATAGTGTCTCTGTTGAGCTGGAGCCGATCCGAACGGACTTTGGGAAAGGGGCGGGGCATGTTCTGGATTCGTACCCAGTCACGTTTACAAACCCACCTAAGAATTTGGTTTGAAATTGTTTTATCACAATGACAATAAAGACTCATTCATTCATTCAATAATACAGATGAACACAGAACCATGGGTGTGAATGTTTCTCCCTCAAGGACTCCACACTAACCGTACCTATCAAAAAAAAAAAAAAGGGGTTGGGGGATCTTCCCAGGAATTACAAAATATAACAAGAGTACAAATGATAACTTTGCAACTTCCCCGAAAGGTACAATGAGGGAGGGAGAGAGACGAGAACAAGGAGCTCAGAGGACGTCAGCATGCTCTCCCTCGCCTCCCTCCTTTTGTTTGTCGCGACCGTTCTGACTGATAGTCGAAGTGCTCCGCAGTTAACCCCACTTATTGGCGATGCCGCCTGCCGCGGCCGCTCTCACCTCCATCCATCCATTTTCTATTCCTCCCCTCACTGGCTCACACACAGCTGCAGCCGGTCCATTAAGTTAATTAAAGGCTCCATTTTGAGCTGGAGCCTGCAAGCAAATACGAGTGCCAATCAATAGATCTCGGGGCTTATTTTGTGGGAGGGCGGAGAAAGGAGGGAGGGGTGTGGCTGATTTGTAGCCTTGGCAGACAAGCCATGTCCCTCTCTGCCTGTCCTCTGTCTCTGTCTAGTTTTGCAGCCGACCCAGCCCCCCTCCCAGAGTCTCCTTCCCTCTCCTGACTGAGTTGGCTATCTATCACTTTGCTCTCCTGTCTTACCTCAAGCAACCCACTGGCTTAGCCATCCGCCTACGAGTCGTCGCAACTGCTGTGTTTCCCTAGTGTGTCGCCATCTGCACAGCAGTGTCAGCTGCGGGGGTGGGGGGGTCCGTAACCGTGTTGGGAGGCAGCTGACACTAACGGCAAGTCCGGAGGGGATGAACACGAGCTCGGGGACCCTGATAATACATAAGCTCGCCCATACAGAATGGGAACGACCCATGAATGAAGATGGCATTAAAAAACATCCCGATAAAGAATGGATGCGATTTTCCGTGTTTCTATTCATATCCGAAAGTGTCGGGATAAAATGTGACATGCTGGTTAAGAGAAAAAGTCACACCATCATTTCCCCGCCAACGGAAAGTTCACCAAAAAAGCCTGACTGCAGAAAATGTATGATAAGAGGGAGAAAAATAAAGGATTCCGTGGGTTCACATTTCCAAGCGAGGACCAAAGAGGTGAAGGAATAATTATTGCGGTTCATTTTTCGCAGACTCGCTATATTCCAGATTTTTTTTTTTTGCATGCTGTTTTTTTAAAGCTTACAACCCGCATTGTGTCTTAATTGACTTCCTGTATTTTTTACAGCGTACAAATCCCGTATTATATTCTGCATCCTGATTGGCAAAGGTACCGTAGACCAATTTGAATGCATCTCCTCGATGCCATTTCTCTCCGTCAGGACAAAGAGGGACCTTCAGGGTGAAGCGTGAAATACGTGCTAGTTATGTCATGAAAATGATATAATTATTATAATTTCAAAATATTGTCTTCATTAATGTTTACATTTGTATTTCCTAAATAGATGTTTGGGTCTCCTGTTGTGCTCATTTCTGAACAATGTTCATGGATCAGCGTGACCTGCTCTAATGTTTCATCATGATAAAATATTGCAATGTTTTTTAATATTAAAAATGAAAATGAAAAAACCTCAGCAGACTAAATTGAATCCCTTTTTTTTTCTTCCCTACATTTTCTAAACGGGTTAATTTGACCCACAAGATAGCAGGGGGGGTTAGCACTGATTTTGACCTTTGTTTCGTTATAAAATAATATTAACAATCATAATAATTAGCACAACAAAAAAGAAATAATAATAATCATCGATACTACTATATTTTTTGCAACCTTTTGAAATTTGAGCGCCTTTCAACAAGAAATGTGAATGAATGTTAAATGGCGATGTTTACTGCCTTAAAACATATTGTACAATGATTGCAAAAAAAATAAAAAACACAATCATAATAATTAGCACAACAAAAAAGAAATAAGAATAATCATCTATACTTATTTATATTTTTTGCAACGGTTTGAAATTTGAGCGCCTTTCAACAAGAAAGAAATGTGAATGAATGTTAAATGGGGATGTTTACACCCTTAAAACATATCGTACAATAATTGCAAAAAAATAAAATAAAATACAAATAAAAAGTTTCCTACTTCGCAAATTTCACCAATTGCGGGGGTGACGTTCCAAAAATAACCCGTGAGGGACCACTGCATATTGATCCACTGCAAGCAATCTGTCCAAATAAAAGCGTCTTCAGTGAGCCTTTATATTTTTTCCGCATCCCAATCAATTTTTTTTTTTCCCAAAATCTATTTTTTGCTCTTGTCACGTGCCACCCACAGCAAGAGAGCAGGGCCCACAGGCTAAACAACCATCATTAGCTTCACGTGGTGTGCGTCTGCTATGAACGATGGCAGCGGGTGGCTCGCTCAAGATCACCCAGGCAAGTCCTCTCTGCTGGATATCTCCATTCCCGCCGTTACATCATCAGCACCGCGGAGTGTGGCGAAGCTCATCGCTCTTCCCGGCAGCCGTTTGACAATTCCCTCTCTCCCCGGAGAGGCGCGGCAACCCGTGCGAGCCTTGATGGCGAGCCAGTGTTGTTGGAGGGCCCGCGCTCGCCACCGCCCTCCTCCATCGCGTTCCAGATAGGACGCCTGGTGCTTTCCCACTACTGTCATCTACTCTCCCTCCTTCTCAGAGAGAAAGAAAGAAAGCCCAAGGGGGCTTGTTCATATTCTCTCTTCTTATTGTGTTTTCATCTTTTTTTTCCCCTCCCCTGATGACACAGAACCGCGCACTCCTGGCTCTCGAGAGGATCCATCCAGCATTCAGCCAGGGAGTTGGCGAAAACGCATGGTTAACCCCATTTTATTCTGTCTATTCAAAGGTTCCCGCTGGCAAAGCTCGAACGCTCGCAGCAGATAAGAGTGGGTCATTTGATGCAAAAAAAAAAAAAAAAGAATGGATGGTACTACAAATGACAAGTGATGCTCTAAAGAAGTATGCGCCACCATATTGTGTACTTTGAGAAGACCGTACACTTCCCAGAGCGTTATAGGCAGGTTTATCTACCCACTTCCGGGGTATGATCCTGTTTCCTGGTATTGACTAAACTCTCTCGACACCGTATGCTGGCAAAACCTTTTAGCCACGGCAACACCAGTTGAAGAACATATCCAGAGTGTTCCAAGCAGACCAGGAGAAGTTCATCCATGCTTATATCTCCAGCAGACTTGACTATCGTAATGGTCTTCTGACTAGTCTCCCTCAAAAGAGCATCAAACAACCGCAGCTCATTCAGAATGGCGCAGCCTGGGTTATGCTCGGAAATAAAAGAGATCAGAACACATTACTCTAGTTTTCAAAAGGCTTTAAACTTGCTCCCACTCAACTGTGGAATAGCTTTTAAAGTTCTGATACCGGTCTATAAATCACTGAATGGTTTCGGTCCTGAATATATTAGAGAGACGCTAATGGAATATAAAGGTGGTTGAGCTCCATGGTCAGCAGACTCAGGTCAATTCGCGGAGCCCAGGGTTCAAAGCAAACACGGTGAAGCAGCTGTTATGCTGCATTCAAATGACAACCTCAATTGAGAATGCTTTCAAATCCAGGTGAAAAACGGCGTTTTTCCCCTTTCCTATGATTGAGGTCTAATTTAAATTGCTTTTAAATCTTGGACTTTTAATTCTGTAACATCTTGGGCATGAAATGCGGTATATTAATAAAGCTGCCTTGCCTTGCCTTCTCTTATTGGCACATATTGTCCCATCCTTGAGAAGCTGTACTACCTGGGCAACTTCTGCGGGCTGCAAATAGCGCCTCATGCAGCCTCAAGTACGTTTCTGACGATCGGTGTCTCTCCTGGTATTGCTTTCATGATATTGACACTGCTAGGGAGACATCACGGCGCGCTTGGATGAAGAGGTGCTGGAGTACCTGAGCAGCTTCTGCAGGAATACATTGTTCTTGTAACATTATTAAGATTTATGGGCGCGTAACTGACAATTTTGTCCACAGAAGCGCGGCAGCTGCGAATTGACACGAGTGCAGACTGATTTAAGAGAGATGTGGCACGCGATATCGCTGTCAAGAGAACACGTTATCAACAGCAAGGTACACCATATAAAAATGCAAATGGTGGTGGGTGGAGAATTGGGAGTGAAAGAAATAAGAGCTTTCCTCCGATACTTGTTCCGGTTTGACCTCGTCTCTCTTTGGCCTCCCTCTTTGATTTTGTTTGCTTCCATCTTTGAGTCCCGTATCAAGTATGCGCTCCCTCATCCTTTGTCACCCTAACCACCTCATTTCTCAGCACCCTTCCCGCCACCGCCACCAGCTCTGCCCCTCCTTCTCTCCAACTCTCACTCTGTGTAATTCAATCATCACGAGGAGATGGATATCCATCCCCCAGGAGCGCTTATGCTCTCCATTTCCTAAAGCGCTTGATCAGATTAATTGATTAAAAGCCCCCACCCCCCAACACCCCACCCCATCCCCCGCACCCCCTCTACCAACCGCAGCTGTGGTGGCATGCTGGAAATCAGGTTTGCATGGATAGATAGATATATTTTTTTTATTTTATTATTATTCTTTTTCAAATTAAATGCCGTTTTGCTTTGCTCCAGACAGACCTCATAAAAAGCACAAAAGGGTATTACATAAAACACAAGCGCTCGAGCGAGGAGAGGACTTTTGCGGGGGTGGAGTGTATGGCAGCCTGCTGGACAACGGAGATTTATAAAGCAGACACAACTCAAACCGCGAGCGGATAAGCGACATGGAGATCACGGGGGAAAATAAAGCAGATGAGCCGATCGATGAAATGAAATCAAAAAGGCTATTTTGGCGGGGCCCAGCGGGGGTGTCTCCAACCATCAGGGCCTCACGGGCTGAATAAAACTGTTCAGGTGCCGCCCCCCACCCCAATAAAAAAAAATAAAACAGTTGGATTTGCATCTGTATGACCACAGTGGGCAACTCAGACCTCCGCTCATCCATTGTAACAGCGAGACAAGCGGTTGCCGTGTCTACGGAGTGCCGAGTCCCTGTGGAGTTGTCGCTCTCTTCCTCTCACTTCTCTGGCGTCTCCTTTTCCTTCTCTCACTATTTGGCACCTCGATATCAAAGTCGATTACTGTGCTCTTGCTGGGCCTGCCTTAACATAGGGGCCAAATGCCCGCACGTGAATACACACACACACACACACACACACACACACACACACACACACACACACACACACACACACACACACGCGTTGTCGCAAGTCTCTCTTATCTATCTGACGCACATGTTCTCTATACGTGTAAAGCTTTTACCTGAGCGCGCGCCATTACAGCGGAGGCTTTTACCTCCCGAGAGCCAAATTGCCTTTCAGACACAACCTTTCCGTTTTCCGTTTTTTTTTTTTTTTTTTTGCCCTTGACATTTAGTTTGCTTGCATTCCCCCGCGTACTTACAGACTCGCACGAGCCGTGAAACCCACACAAAGTACAGTAAGTAAACTGCACCGCGATGCATAATTCGCTGTCATTTAGCGCTCATATTTTTTTTTTTTCTGTTGCGGGAATTTTAGGGCAACAAAAGCATCTGAAGAAAGACACTGCTAGAAAGATCAGAGAGGATGATAACAGTCCGGCAAAAATTGAGAGAGGAACTATTTACAACATCCAGCAGTCAGTAATGATGTTTAGATAGCCATTGTTTTATTCCTATTCTCATGAAGTTGAGGAGTAAAACTCAAAATCTACACTCTGGTTATTTTCCCCTCCGCAAGAAACTCCTCCCCCTGTCCCCGTCTTACTTTCCTCAAGACTTTATTTGCAGGGTGACTGATCTCTCAGCCCGGGATTGATCTGAAGCCGCTCTCTGGAACCAGTGCCTCGAGGGTGGCTCAGTGCAAACACGAGGAAGCCCCACTCTACTTTCTGCTATGGCGGCTGCACATTGTAACCACTTTGCTAAGCGCGCAAAACAGCTCTACCTGTAAGGCATTTACGCCAACCTAGAAGGCCACAGCAATAAAAACATTCGGTGAGGTATGGGTGGGGGGGGGGGGTCAATAAAGAACCTAATGAGATATGACAGCAGTTTCGTACAGCCTGCATCACATTCGCTTAGCACCGTCCGCAAACGAATCGCAAAACAAATACATTACTTTTGACAAACGCTCGGATCATTTGAACATTTTACATCAATAATGCATGCCAGCGGAGGCTCGTTTGCTCGGCGTCCCTCTTTGATGCTTCGGAAAGGAGGTGGAAAAAGGGCAGCGTTTGTTTGATTCGAGCGATGTCGCGTATACAATGACTGAGCGTCATTATGACGGCGAAGTTAGGAAATGTCTGGCGGCGTAGTGGGAGCTGAGCTAACGCACGATGGTGATTAGGAGAAGGCATCCATCCCACACACGGAGAGCCGTTCAGCAGCCTAATGGCTCTGTGGAGGCTTGCACTTTGATGCACATACTGTATACATAGACAGCAGAAAAATGCATATACAATTACATACTATGATTTTGTTGTTGTTTCGTGGGCGAGTCCCTGCAGAGTTTATGATTGATGGATTATGCGAGTTGTGCTGTGACACACAAATGGGGATTGGAGTGAGCTAATCCACACTGCCTCCTACAGGACGACAACTCACACTGTAGCTTTGACAATGTGATCAAGTGCACAAGTTGATGCGAGCAACAAGTGTCATCCAAGACAAGTCCAGGAATTAGCAAGGACGGCATGCTGAGTATCTGCTTTTGTTTTTCTTGCGGCCTCTTTAATTAGGCCTCCATAGCTTTCATCTCAAATGAAAAGAAAATGTTTTATTCATGAGCCCAATCGAAAAATCTGTCCATTTGAGCCAAGGTTGTCATTTATTTTAGCCTATTGAAAGTAATTAACATGAAAGGCTATACATTCGAGCCTGCTTAGAAGTTAGAAATAACCTAGATGGAGCTAATGAGTTAGGACCAAAGCGTCCGATCAAAAGTAAACAACAAATATGGCTGACGCCAGAGGAAGTGATTTTTTTTTTGGGATTTTTTTTTTGGGGGGGGGGGGAGGGTGAAAAATCTATTCATATTTTTGGGACATAAACATGCACGGAAACTCACCACACTCATTTGCCATGCACGGCAAAAATGTGGCATTTTAAAGTTGCCATGAAGCCCGAAATCAAAATGGCTCTATAGTGCCACCTAGACTTGGGAAAAAAAAGAAAAGGGTACCAAATGGGGACCACTGAGCTGTTTACCAAGTGTTATCGTGCCTACCTTCCAAGCGATGCGGTTGCCTTTGGTGTCATGCTCCAGTGCCATGGGGAACTCCCCGCGCTCATAGAACTTCCGAAACATGGTGGGTTTGGAGGGGCGCTCCTGAAAAGCCCCTGCCGGCGGGGGACCTGCCACCTGACCGCACACACAAAGCAGACATGAATAAAAGTACAACAAGCAGACTGCGCATGAAAGGTGTTGTTTTATGAAATTAGAACTGACTCGCACACTAGAATAGACGCACTCCCACGGCTCTTTCTTTTGAGTAATTCAGGGACGCGCTTGTGCATGCTGCTCTGCAAAAACACTGGTAGTGCATGTTTGTGTGTGCATGTGTGTGTTCGCCCTGTAGCCGCAGGCATAGCCAGAGGCATCGATGGTTTCAGCTTTTCTCTTGACTCCGTGGCTAGATATGTGCTTTTACTGTGTCATTGAAAGACAATGTGAGTCCTCTGCCACGCAATGTATGTATGCTGTTGTTAAGATGTCTCCTGGTGCGGCCTTTTATTCCTTCATGCCATAACAATGTTGACTTCTAACATTTTTTTTTTTTAAAGGGGAATTCACGTAAAAAATGTGTCCCGCCAGTGCAAACACCGTATTCTGATCAATAGTGCATTAGTGTAATATGAATAAAGTAGCAAAATCCAGACGGTTTTATCCATGTCAGGTGGGCGGCCATTTTGCCACTTGCTGTCGACTGAAAATGACATCACAGGGCTCAACTGTCTATTGTCACATGACCAGACACAGAAAAAAGGTGAGTCGTGATTGGTCATTATCTGAGCCCTAAAGCATTGTGATGTCATTTTCAGTCGACAGCAAGTGGCAAAATGGCCGCCCACCTGACATGGATAAAACTGGATTTTGCTACTTTATTCAAATTCCACAAACACAATATAAATCTGAATGCCGTTTTTAGACTAGTGGGGATGCCTAGAACATATCAATTTGGAAATAAAATGTTGACGGCTGATTTTCAGGATTGAGTTGTCATCATGACAAGTGATGTCACCAAATGCTGTCAGTGCATTTCAAGTAAAAAGAGAGCATGTGGTTTTCCAAGTACTTTTGTCGAGCATTTGTGGGCATCGAAGCCGCTATGAATGATTTTTTTAGTGAAAACGACGGCTTTAATTTGGATCTTCTGTGACAGGTGTTGTGCAGTTACTTCCATTTGTTGTCGAGCAAACAAGTGGAATGTTATGCTAGCTTCTGGCATTAGCCTGCACCTGGAGAGCTGCTTGTCACTCACAAGTTCACAGGTTGTGAAGGTTCCATGACTTAATGACTGAATATTGGACCCAAACTAGAACACTCCTTCTGCGTATCCCACACCATCTGTCTCACACTGCCCGGAACTGACAGAAGTGTTAGAGTCATTAATCCTGTCATTTTTCCACGAACGCAAACAAATGGCCATCGTTAGGGGTTAACAGTGATGCTTCTCTATACAACTTTGCAAGTATTACTTTTGACATCATCCTCGAGTGTTGACTGTGTGTTGCATAATCCAACACATAATCATTCAGTATTAAACCATAAGAGCCCAAAAAAAAAAGAGGAAAAGGTTTTAAAGA
>NW_017805841.1:743924-750071 GCF_001891065.2 Hippocampus comes | reverse complement strand
AAAAAAAAAAAAAAAAAAAAAAAAGAGAGAGAAGGTAGCAAAGAGAAATCACCAGGATGATGAAAGCTACTGTGGATGGGGCTCCACGTTGCGAAGAGGGAAGTCCGCTATTACAGTTGTAGCAGTTCAAAGCGCGAGTTTAAAAAAGGTTTTAGAGCGCCGGGGGATTGCACTTCAGTAATTTTCACGGCCGTTTGGAGACTATACCGGGCGATACTGAATAAAATGCTGAGTTAAAAAGGCACTGAGGGGAGACTAAATGAAATGTTGCAAGCAAATTATTCCTTCACCAGCCTTTTCATTTCCATCTTTTCATGAAATATCTGTTGCATGTTACTGCAACAAAAATAAAAATTGCATTTGTTATCACCTTTGTATTCTGAAAGGAATGTTGGATTTTTCATTTTAAGCCCTTGTGTGGGTCTATGCTTGTCTCATGAAAAGACAATGCACCTCGTCAACATGAAGAGCAGGTGGGGCGGGGAATGAATTATTGTTTTTGCTTGTTTCGTTAAGATTCCAATTTAGCAGCAAGATCCGGGATTCACACACTTCGGGATATTTTTTTTTTTTCAGGAGGAACACAATTTCTAGTTCTTAGAGTACTAAATTCATGTCATCTGTCATCTTCGCCGTTATTATTGCATGACCAACATCAATGCAGCAGCGACAAAGCCCTCCCGTCCAGGTAGCTACAATGGCAGGCGAGGCGTGCTGCATAAGAAAGCTAAAAATAGCTCCAACTGAGGATCGAGGGAGAGCGAGAGAGAGAACGAGAGAGAGAACGAGAGAGAGAGAGAGAGAGAGAGAGAGAGAGAGAGAGAGAGAGAGAGAGAGAATGAACCCAGACTGCACTGACTGGCTGAGTGGCTTTTATGATCAGGAATGATGACGCTGCAGTCAATTCCATGGCCTGTGTTCATGGCTGAGGAATTACAAGCGTCACAGCTATTTTCCTACTTTCGCTACGATTATCCCCACTGGTGGAAAACACACACCGGAGGTCCGCAAAGGGACGGAATGATATTTTCCCAACAGAAGCGAAACACCTAGCTCAGGATTCAGGCTCTCGTTGCTAGTAGCTTAAACAGAATTGTTAGCAACTGCTGTATTGGGCATTTTCGTTATAAGCTATGTTAGCCGTGAATTAGATTGTGGATAGTTGAGCATTGATCTCTAGCACCTAAGGTCCAACTTGAAATATCAGCCCGTACAACACAGACCTACAGTACACCAAAGCCAAATAATACATGGTTTTATCCAAAACAGTCTTTGCAAAACTCTTTGTTGATATATCTGTGACATGTGAATGTAAACTTAGTGAAGTAACATGCAGATTTTTGGTGATCTGAAGAAAAATGTCAAATACGGATGACAACTTTACGACGAAAACATTGCATCAATTCTATTCCAGTAAGTGGTGGTCAGATGCTACACACATGCGCGCGGGAGGCTCGTATTATCAGTAGCCATTTTTTTAGGGTACCTTTTGTCGGTCGAACACATATTATGCAATATTGTTAGCCTAATAGCGTTCTTGCTACATAAAATGTTCATGTTTTGGGAAGAAAAAAAAAAAAAAAAACCCATTATTAGCCAGCGGGTTGGGAACTTTAAAATAAAACACTTTCTCATGATGTTGAGTAGCTTCTTGCTAGGGGACGTCATAGCTGGCGATGTGCTTTTGGCAGCTCGTTAAACATTCAAAAAGGTATCAGACCAACATGAATGCTGTTCCTCTTTGGTTCGCTGACTAAACCAACTGGGAACCGAACCAACTTTAAAACCAAAGTATGTACCAAACCACGAATGCCGCCATAATGTTACTTGCATAGATTTTGGTGTTTACGTCGCTGCCATAAGAACAGACATCTGTCGTAAACTGACAACAGTAACTAAGATTCCATCACGCTGTCATAAATAGGCAAAGGCTTTGAATGAAATCAGAGAAGCAAGAAACAGACAACCACCAGAGATGCGCTCCTGCTCCACACTGGAAGCCATAAACAAGCCTGTGAGGCGACAGTGCAGAGATGGTTGTTGCGTAAGGCAATAAAGGGAGGAAAAGACTGCTCTGTGTGTTTTTGGTGCACACATCAGGGAGTCATAACAAGGTAGCAGCGGTCAGATGAGCTCCAGGCTGTCATTTCTCTCCCTCGCCTTCACCCTCCATCCAAATCTGTTTCTTCCTAACGCTATTGTCCAGCCCAGCTGAGTTTCCCGGTAAAGAAGTTGCGAGGCCCCCGCCGAGACAATAAACGCATCACATGCTGAGCCCCCCCCCCTCCCCCTCTTTGGGCGAGCTCCCGCAGAGGTGATTGAACACCAACTGGGGTCTGGCGCTGCTGTCATTTATAAAGGTGCTCTGACTAAACCGCATTAGTATGGCACTTCCATGGCTCACCTGCTCGGGGTTGACACATAGACCGAGGGTGGCGGTGGAAAGGGAAAGAGGAACGAAAACGATAGGACCCCCGAGAGAACACAGAGAAGAAATTGGTAAGGATTGTCGGGAGAGAGAACAAAGACGCCAAGCAGCGAGGAAGATGAAAAATGGAGATGAAGTGCGGGTGACGTTGAAGAGTTAAGAGCCAAGGAAACGAGCCATCCCGGTGCCGGGGGGCCTTTCGGACCGGCTCGCTCATCTCGTCATCTCGCTCGGCTTTTCAGCATCACCGCCGAAAAAACCTCAACCGAAAACATCCTCCTGATGGATGTGTGTGTGTGTATGTGTGTGTGTGGGGTCCGCCTTGCAAATGAGACTCGGTTCGTCTCTCTCTTCATCCGTCTTTGCTCTTTTGAGGCAATGCCTTTGCGCGGCGACCAGGCTGCCACTTCATACGGGGGCGCGTTGCGTCACCTGTTTTGCTGACAGCAAAGCAGGGGAGGCAGACACCCGCTCGAGCTCTCTACATTTCGCTGCCGTTCACGGTTGAGAGGTTATTGAAATCTGCCTTTCCTCTGGGAGGGAGCAGGGGAGGCCAGTCATGGAAGATGGAATAGACAGGCCCGGGTTTTTCTGATAAGGTCAGCTTGCACAGGATCTTGCACAGGCAACAAATTAGCTCGCTTTATTTGCAGTGGAGTGGGCACCAGAGCACTGGTGAGCTTGTCCTCATGAGAATTTCATCGTATTTTCTCCAAAGAGTCATGTTGAAACGAACTGGTTTTGCATGTCCTTGACCACTGGTGTTGGTGCACATCAAAACCGTATTTTGGGGTGGGTTCAGTTTGTCACTGTGGGATTTTGTGTAAATGGATCCCGATTTTTAGCAAAAGGTAAAGCGCTAATATGAGTAGAAAAAATGTGGGTGTTATCGGAGGGGGTGTCAATCGTCATACGAAAACAGTTCATTTTCTAATGGTCAGTTTGTCACTGTGGGATTTTGTGTAAATGGATCCCGATTTTGAGCAAAAGGTAAAGCGCTAATGTGAGTAGAAAAAATGTGGGTGTCAATCGTCATACGAAAACAGTTCATTTTATAATGGCCTGTTTTAGGTCGGTCAAAAGGAAGGAAGCTCTGCTACGCGGCCCCGTCCAGACAATCATCCAGCGGCATCGTTTTGCTTACTCATTACCTCTGCAGGGCAAAAGACAAGGTCTGGCTGGTGGGGGAGCTGATCTCTTTCAGCAGAATAAATCTGCACCACCCCATTAATCTCTCATGACTAAACAGCATGAAGCGCACGAGT
Organism: Hippocampus comes; assembly: GCF_001891065.2. Classification (NCBI taxonomy): domain Eukaryota; kingdom Metazoa; phylum Chordata; class Actinopteri; order Syngnathiformes; family Syngnathidae; genus Hippocampus; species Hippocampus comes. The sequence goes on along the minus strand of NW_017805841.1, from coordinate 746,378 downwards.
CTGCCAGTGAGCTTTATTACGTGCAGAAATTAGCCGCGTTGTGAGGGGGGCAAGGTCGGACAGGAACAAATGAGGAAAGAGCGCGCCGTGGCTCATTTGATGCAGCGCTCACAAGGCCGGACACAACAGAGGGAGCGCTTTTACAGTTGTCACTGTGTCAAAGGCTTTTGGATCAACAATATCGTGCACACAAGCACAAGGGCAGCGGCTCGCCTGGCTCTGAAAAGTGACGACAATGCAACGCGGCGGCACCATTACGCGTCCGGTGTCACTACAAAGGCACGGGGGATGAAACAGCTGACAGCTACCTGCTATTGAAGGCTTTGAAAGAAAAAAAAAAAAAACGCCAGCGCTTCAAGGCCTGGAGAGCGGCCCCTCTGTCTCCTCCATCTCCTCTACGGTTTAACACGATCCCTTTGAATAGCGAAGGTGCGATCGGACGAATTGCACATTAGTGTTTTAAAAAGACGAGCGCAACGTAGCAGGAAAGGACGAGAGGCAGTGAAAATGCCTTCAGTATTTTCCATCTCCTGTGTGTGGCCCACATATTGGCGAGGCAGCGGGGCAGTCGTGTGCTTACGTAGCCCCATTGGCTGATTCATTTCGCCAAACCACAGTCGAGATGACGGCATGCAAGCATCTCGTCAATAAACATCATCCTAACTGCATTTAAGGTATGGCCACACTGCCCCCTTAGAATATTAATCTTCCCGCCGTCTGCGATAACAATATTTGCCTGAGAAGTAGGTGTTGACTTGGAGACTGGAGACTTTTTATGAAAATATACACAAAAGTGGATTTATAGAGTGGCCGAATGATTTAGTAGGTCTGCTTTAATAGAGCCGGTACATTTTATATTTGCACTGCATCATTAACAGTCATAACCAGGTCCCAAAACGTCGACAGAATATTACCCACTGGTTTGCCGGAATTGCAAAATGAACTCCGGGCAAGTGTCCAATCACGTGTGCACTCTGACTTTCTATTCCTAGAACTCAGCCTTGGTGCCTTGAAGGCTTGTCTGTTGGAAATTATGCTGAAGGTTTGCCTTCAGAGAGAGCGAAGGGAGCCCATCTGAAATGTGACCTTTTCCTTAAATCAAACTCGGCCAGACCGACACCGAAGGTTACATCCCCGCTCTGCTCGTATACACAGACACACTGCGTCCTGTACGACACAATACGAAATAGGTTTTCTTTTTGAAATGTGTCAATTGGTTTCAATCTCATCGACGATGGCATTTGTACCGCCAAGATCTTCTTCCCACCGCGTGCAAATCGGCAAAGCTGTCAGTACATACGCTGACAACCAGTGATGCCGGCAATACTTCCCCTAATATATCCAATTGTGACAGTAACTACTCATTTTTGTCGCGAACCACATTTTAGTTCCCGTTTCCCTTGGTGGGCCGTTATGATTCCAACCATATAAAGAAGTCAAGAAAAACGGTTTACTCACCTATTGTTTAAGTTGCTGTACTGAGGGGTTTGGTAACAAGAAAATGCTTACAGTATCACTTTTATTTATTACAAATGAGAATGTGAAATTTTGGTCGAGATTTTCGCAAGCATCATGAAAGTTGACATCTTTGATCTGCTTTCGCGGGCCACATAAAATGAGGTGGTGGGCCCGATCTGGCCCACGGGCCTTGAGTTTGACACATTGACTAATCGAACGCGTTACTTTTCTCAGTAGAGTAATTGATGAGAGGAAAATTGCTACGTTGTAATTCATTATTCGTATAGCAGTTCAACAATCAGCTCGTTGAAAACAAACTGCCACTGAGCATTCATTATCAAGTGGTAGTGCCATTAACTGCCTCTTGGGGGCAGCGGTGAGTGACATTTTATTCTTAACAGTCATTGTTAATGATGTACTTCTAACTACGTATTGTCAATCAAATTTCATACCCCCGGAGTGACCCGACTAAAGGTACTTCTGTAGATATTTGTACAAGATTTGAGGTTTGCAGAAGGGAAGGGCAATGGCTTGCATTTCCTTTCGATATACTACCGGGAAATTGAACGAGCAATTAATCGATTAATGTTCTGTTTCTATGCCAGTGACCTATTGAACAGAATAATGCTGTCCGGGAAAGTTGTGCCGTAGCTTGCGTGCATTTAGCTCAACTTCCATCAATAATGTCAACTTTAACTACACTCCCGAGTGGTTTGAGTGTGATTTCAGGTTATTTCTGCTATTTAGACTTCATTAAATCAAGCGGGACATGACCCCAAATCAGATTTCGGCCTAAACATCAAGGCCTTTGATGTCTTCCAGCGCAATAAAACCAAAGACTGTTTACTCCTGGATGTTCACAATGCTCAGACTACCAATTCGTCCCATCAAGGTGTTTGAAAAATAAAAAAACATGGCAGATGGGCTGATTTGGTTTTGAAATGGTAAGGACAAAGTTAAAAAGAAATCTAATGCAATGCAAGTAACAGAAACACA
>NW_017805841.1:719662-743401 GCF_001891065.2 Hippocampus comes | reverse complement strand
GCAAAGCTGTCAGTACATACGCTGACAACCAGTGATGCCGGCAATACTTCCCCTAATATATCCAATTGTGACAGTAACTACTCATTTTTGTCGCGAACCACATTTTAGTTCCCGTTTCCCTTGGTGGGCCGTTATGATTCCAACCATATAAAGAAGTCAAGAAAAACGGTTTACTCACCTATTGTTTAAGTTGCTGTACTGAGGGGTTTGGTAACAAGAAAATGCTTACAGTATCACTTTTATTTATTACAAATGAGAATGTGAAATTTTGGTCGAGATTTTCGCAAGCATCATGAAAGTTGACATCTTTGATCTGCTTTCGCGGGCCACATAAAATGAGGTGGTGGGCCCCATCTGGCCCACGGGCCTTGAGTTTGACACATGGACTAATCGAACGCGTTACTTTTCTCAGTAGAGTAATTGATGAGAGGAAAATTGCTACGTTGTAATTCATTATTCGTATAGCAGTTCAACAATCAGCTCGTTGAAAACAAACTGCCACTGAGCATTCATTATCAAGTGGTAGTGCCATTAACTGCCTCTTGGGGGCAGCGGTGAGTGACATTTTATTCTTAACAGTCATTGTTAATGATGTACTTCTAACTACGTATTGTCAATCAAATTTCATACCCCCGGAGTGACCCGACTAAAGGTACTTCTGTAGATATTTGTACAAGATTTGAGGTTTGCAGAAGGGAAGGGCAATGGCTTGCATTTCCTTTCGATATACTACCGGGAAATTGAACGAGCAATTAATCGATTAATGTTCTGTTTCTATGCCAGTGACCTATTGAACAGAATAATGCTGTCCGGGAAAGTTGTGCCGTAGCTTGCGTGCATTTAGCTCAACTTCCATCAATAATGTCAACTTTAACTACACTCCCGAGTGGTTTGAGTGTGATTTCAGGTTATTTCTGCTATTTAGACTTCATTAAATCAAGCGGGACATGACCCCAAATCAGATTTCGGCCTAAACATCAAGGCCTTTGATGTCTTCCAGCGCAATAAAACCAAAGACTGTTTACTCCTGGATGTTCACAATGCTCAGACTACCAATTCGTCCCATCAAGGTGTTTGAAAAATAAAAAAACATGGCAGATGGGCTGATTTGGTTTTGAAATGGTAAGGACAAAGTTAAAAAGAAATCTAATGCAATGCAAGTAACAGAAACACAAATATGCTACTGCTCATTTGAATGCGACATCAAACACATCTGGATCCCAAACTCCTGGCACAGCTCCCGGTAGAGATTGTTCAAGGAACGACACATTCTGAAACAGGCCTTTGTTGTTCAGACCACCTGCAGGGTTAATGCTCTAAATGATGGCCCACCCCTTTCATATTATCCCATGAGATAAAGAAAAGAAAAAAAAATAGATCGACAATTTTAGCTTTGAAGAACAGAAATACTCTCCGGTGGCTCAGAGCTCAGACTGTGCTTGTTGCTGCAACAGGAGCGTAAGCAAAAAAACATTTTTTTAAATGTGCCAGGTGCATTTTGTGGTAAGAACTGGCAACTTTGGAGCGGATTACGCCACACGGAGGCACACATGTCAAGGTCTCCGCAGGTTTACTTGTGTGTCATTAATCCTCGCACCTCCAATTCATCCATCCAGCCATCCATCTATTCAATCGAGCCTCCCCCGTGCGTACCTTTATGCTCCGCGTTGCAGGTTGCCAATGTTCTGACACTGAAAGAGGTGTTTAGGCGATGTGTATGAGCCTGTGTTTGCCTGCCCTTCTATTACACGCCTCTAATGGCAGGAATAAATCACGGCCGTGTGAAATGAACACAAGTCGATTCGGTACAAGAAGGTAGCGCGTTTTTAATTTTGACGTTGTACGCAATTGTTTGCTGTACCGATAGGAATTGGATTTCCTTCCTTGGCGTTTCCTTACTCGCAGAAGAAATGACAAATGGATGAATGGATTAATCTCTCTCGGTACATTCCTAATTTAGAATTCTATGCCGGCGATGAAACAGAACAGAAGTTGTGATATCGCAAACTGCTTGGAGGGTGGAGCGGCTCAACCTATCGCAGCTGACGTTTTGTTGTTCTTCAATTCAACTAGTTGTCACTGAAACAACAGCGCCCCTGCTGGTTGAAGCCAAGTAGTGCCCTCTACCTGGCCTCAGTTCAAGACTCAGAGTTAATTGAACGGCCACTTTCCAAGTCTTTCACGATGTTCTTCTGTAAAAATGGCACTAATGTGAAATTGGAGAATAAAGACCAATTTTACACTTTTTAAGGAAGTATCTGAGTTATAACAGAGGTGGGATGCCTTTGGAACAGGGATTTCACAAACCAGGGACTACTCACTTGTCCCAGTCTGACAAGTGCCGGGCTGACAAGTACGTCATATGTTAACACAAACATCATTCAATAATGTGATTGCAGGATGCTGTCGTGTGATGCTGCGTTCTGTATAAAACGGCACAGATGATCTGTTGTGCTGAAAAAACAATTTTGCAGAATCTCTGGGTGAAAGAGCGACTTCTCAAGTTTAGTTTGAACAGCAACATCGAATAACGAAACTAAAGTCAAAAAGGCTGTTTGGGTCACTGTTTCCTTTCTGAATCATTTTCACTCTCCAATATCCATACGTGAATTTGACCTAATTTGCTCTGAAAAATTTGGAGTCAACTCTCCCCCGAGACGGATTTTTCTTCTAATCTTCCATCTTGGAGGATGTGTCAAAGTGACACTGACCCTCAATAAATCTCCCACTATCAGAGGATCTACTAAAATGGAAATTGGAAAATCCAGTCAAGCCAACCTTAAAAAAGGATTTTATATTCTCTCATAAAAAAAAAAAAAAAAATGTCAATCACTTTTTTTTTCTTTGCTTGAGCACCCATGTCAGCATCTGTGTCACAACTTCACAGGCAGGGGCAACCAGCCAGACATTCAGTTCGGCTTTGACAAGACCAGAAGAAATGTGCGTCGAGAGTGGCAGATGGAGCGGTGAGCATCTGCCACAATGCTCGGGCATTTGGCTGAAATCAAAAGGAAGAGATGAGCGCCTTGAGGAAAACATGCAAAGCCATGTCGAAAGAACCCGGCATACGTCACGGATCGGGTCCAAGAGGTTACACTCTCCCTTTGTTCTCCTCTACCTGAAGGGAAGAGAGCTGAGGAAAATCTTCAAATTGGGAGGGAGAAACAAGGAGCAGAGGAAAGAACGTGAATAAATGCGAGGAAGGGGAGGGGCGGGGGGGTGTCATGAGCAGGTTTCCTGTCTTCAACTGCCACGGCGGGCTGCGTTGATCAAACACTTGTTAGGAGAATTTGCGTCAATGTTTCCGGACAGCAGAGGTAATGAGCAGAGGTAGTCGAAACTAAAAGGACACCAGGCTGTGATGTGGATCTTTTCCGACAGTCTTCCGTGCACTCGTGCCTCGAAGCCTTTTCCCTTTCCGACTGCCTCGAGGCGAGGCTCCTTTTGTGCAAACCTTCAATTGTGCAAAGTGATTCTACCCCAGATTCTGAATTGACAGGATTTGTTTCCGAAGACTTTGTCAGGAATGTGAAGTGTACTGTGATTGAGGGAGTTTGTTTTTTTTTTTTAACGGGGGCAGCCCGGTGGCCTAGTGGTTAGCGCGTCGACCTCAGAGTGCAGAGGTACCGGATGTGATTCCAGCTCCGGCCTTATTGTGTGGAGTTTGCATGTTCTCCCCGTGCCTGCGTAGGTTTTCTCCGGGTACTCCGGTTTCCTCCCACATTCCAAAAACATGCTGATTGAACACTCAAAATTGTCCCGAGGTGTGAGTGTGAGCACGGATGGTTGTTCGTCTCTGTGTGCCCGCCTACTGCCCGAAGACGGCTGGGATAGGCTCCAGCATGCCCCGCGACCCTTTTGAGGATAAAGCGGATCAGAAAATGGACGGATGGATAAAATAACAGTTCCCCAAGTCATTAGCGTAGCAGTTGTCTCTGGACTTTTGTGCAGCGTGGTTTCATTTCACGGAGCGTGAATGGCCAAGCGGTATACAAAAATGGATGAATGTCGAGATACTATGGACAAACTGAAGAATGTTTTTTTTTCTTTTCTTTTTTTTCAGTGGACCAACGATCATCGTTGAAGTCAGGGAAAATATATTTATATTTAAAATATTTATTTATATTTGTCTGTGCGCTGGTCAGCAAAATTCCAAAGGTCAGCCCTGTGCAATGGCACTGACAGTCCTTTGAACGGGCTCGCATCGTTAGGGAAAACAAAGGCCACCATTTGACATGTTGTGGCTGGATATCAAAAGTGTGTTTGTCGGAGAGATTTTTCTGCTCTTGGTTGTCTGCCAGTCAACACTCAAAAGGAGCTCGTCTTCTCCGGCAAGGGCAAGTAGGTAATAATGAAAGACGCAAATGAGATCCAGACGGTTCCGTTGTAATGAATCCATCCATCCATTTTCTATAGCACTTATCTTGTTCAGGGTCACGGTAATAGCTGGAACTTGTCCTAGCTTACCGAGGGCAAGAGGCAGACTGCACCTTGGACTCGTCAGTAGCAAGGTGATTGTGAATGGGGCACAGAGTGGAAATGGATCCGCGGGGAGTAGCAAAAACGTCAACATTGTGCATCGCCATGACATCAACGGCCCCGTGACCAGTTATAAAGAATATTGTTTCGACAAAAGTTTGTAGCGGTTGTAGCATTTCTGTTCTGATCTCTTGGGTGCCCTCGCAACGTATGAAAAGAAAATCTGCCTGAACGGATTATCAAGATGGCTGCCGAGCGGCGAGACGTGCCGCCGAAGTGCTTTGGCATCTGCATACTGAAAGGGAGAGGACGGTGTGCTCCATATTAATAATAGGGAACAAAGTGAAAATACGTCTGATGAAAACCGACTTAATTAATCACAATACAAACACTGTCAAGTGGGTCCGGCATATTAACGGTGACTAAATTGTTTACCACATCGAGTGGAACAAATTTGAACGTCAAGGCAAAATGCAAGCAAATTGTCTCGACAAAGGCGAAACGAAGTGCGCAAGGTAAGTGGCCTAGCACGCATGCCTATTACGGTCTCGCATGAACAAGGTTGTCACTCGCGTCGTTATAATCAAGTGTCCATATCAGTCTTGTGACGATAACAGGATTCTCGATGTGTGTATAAATAAGATATGACTCAGATCAACGCACACACTGGGGGTCGGCAACCCGCGGCTCCGGAGCCGCATGCGTCTCTTTAGCGCCATCTAGTGGCTCTTTGGAGCTTTATAAAAAAATGTTGGAAAATGGAAAAAGATGTGGGAGGCAAATACATTTGCACTTGCGATGTGTTCACATGTCGGTTGCAGTGGGTGCCCAAAAAACGTAAACAGTATTATCGACTATAGGTCACTTCGGAAAAAGAGCTACATGAAGCATGTGCCATTAAAAAAATCAAAATGAAATGGTGTGCTCAGCATCACGACTTGGCTTCTAACACCAAATCCCCCTTAAGCACAATCAGACCCCATTAACTGACACCATATTAAGCAAATTGATTTCAAGGTCATTGTCATCATCAAAATACCTAACAGAGAGTCTAACTTGAGAGCAAACACTGATGGCTCCCATGTGTTCGGATTCAAAACTGACAAGCTCCTTGATGGCGCGCAGGGTCAACACGTCCTCCGCGTTGGTTAGCACATGACACGGGGCTAATTAACTCCAGAGCTGAAAATAAAGGCACTGTGAGGGGCAATAAACATTCGCCATTAAAAGACATTTAATTAGAATGCAGGCTAGAAAGGCCTTCAAGGAGATCGGAACAAACACAAAGGCCAGTGGAATTGTCCAGAGAGCTCTGAGGCAAGCAAACATCGGAAGACACAGGCGCTTCGCAAGAGGTCACGTTATGGCACACTTCTCCACAGTATTTTTCTGAATTGTGTTTTCCGCAACTATTGAAAAGGTCACAAACACATTGGGACAGTAGTAAATTTAAAGTGCACGTCTGCAACGAAACGTGAATCCAGGGGTCACCAACTCCCGTCCTCGAGGGCCCCTACACTGCGTTTTTTAGATGTTTCCCGCCTCCAACACGCCTGATTCAAATGATCAGAATCTTGATCAGGCTTCTGTAGAGCTTGCTGATGAGCTGATCATTTGAATCCATCCATCTATTTTCTGATCCGCTTATCCTCACGGGGGTCGCGGGGGGTGCCGGAGCCTATCCCAGCCGTCTTGGGGCAGTAGGCGGGGGACACCCTGAACCGGTTGCCAGCCAATCGCAGGGCACACATAGAGACGAACAACCATCCGTGCTCACACTCACACCTCGGGGCAATTTTGAGTGTTCAATCAGCTTCCCATGCATGTATTTGGAATGTGGAAGGAAACCGGAGTACCCGGAGAAAACCCACGCAGGCACGGGGAGGACATGCAAACTCCACACAGGAAGGGCGGAGCCGGAATGGTCAGGTTATGGTCCGATGACACTTTCTGGCTAGATTGTTATTCCAAAAGTTACGTTTAGCGCAAACACAAGCACTGCTCATCATCAGAAGAATAGCATACCTGCACGAAAGCACCCCAATGGCAGCATCAAGCATCATTTGGGGTGTTTTTTCTTCATGTTAAATGAGGGTTTTAGTCAAGGTGGAAAGCAGAAAATCTCAAAGCTACCGGAACAGCTGAACTTTATTTGGGGTTATTAAGAGGCCTTTTAAACGGTGGCGAATGTGTGCTGATTGATTCCCGTTTAGGAAAAGTTTTAAAGTGACCGGTTAATTCTGAACACAGCCAATTGCCAGACGCAAGTGGAGGTTAGAGGATGTGCACCTTCTCTATCAGCTTCCATCGTGTTGTACAGGAAATAGATCATTTTCATAGTCAGAGACATTTTGAAATACTTTATCTTGTATCTATTTCACCGCTGGAACACTATGCAGGTGTTTGCACTGACACCCCCGACCTGCTGTTATTTCTACCACCTTCAGAGAAGAAGTCACTGGCACGCTGAATAACACCTTTGTTCCACACACTGTCGGCAGAATACGGTGACGACGACCACCTCCCGGAATATTAACTGCATCGGTTTCTTCTTTTTTTTTTTTTTTTTTCGGGGAGTACATGGGGGATGAATCACTGGGAAAAAATGGCAAAGACTTTCGGTGGCCGGTGTTAGTGATTCAATTTCGATGGCCACAAATACTTTAAAGTATAATAAGCCTATGCTTCAAGTCCCCGTAGCCTTTCAAGGCTTGAAATGGCCCTGTCGTAACCTACAAATCACAGCTCGCCACAAAGCCGCCCTCTCCACGGTGATATGTCAGCGACTGCGAGGGGAGGAAAACAACACAGGGGCGGCAGATATGAGGAGTAAGCCTCTGGAAAACTGTATTTTTTTTTTCCTGGATTTAGCCTGTGGTGCGAGAACATCACTCAAGCAGATCCTCCGGGGAGATGGTGGATATTAAAGGGATATATACAGAAGTCTTGTGATTTGTTTATAACGATAAAAATATGGTGGCCCTGAAGTGCAAAACACAACAAATTACTAAACACAAATATTCGGAAAGATCATGATGCGTTACAGCTGCCACAGGTTCGAGATCAGTGATTTCTGTATCTTTTGGCCACTCTCCATTTTGCCAAATAAACGTCAGCCCATTTGCGGGTTTTGCTTCGTTGAGTGTCCAGCCCGTGAGGGAATTCTGGTGGACAAAGGGTCACATTTTTACCAGGAGAGGAACACAATTTGGCACAATTGTAAAAGTAGAACTGTAAAGCGTGACACACTCAGCCACGGACGGATCCACAAACAAGGGTCACATCAATGTAAATGGACAGCCAAAAAACAAAAACTCCTTTTCATCAAGCTTCTTGGATGAGAAATTCAATGACATGAGATTACAGCATGTGACCCAGATATGTAAATACTGCAATCATGTGCACCATACACCAACAACTCTGTACCCTTTCATGTTAATTCAACCTCTCCAAGGTTTTAGCACAGACATTTGCATTTTCTTCGGCATGTGGCCCCTGGCTTCAAAGGTACGATTTGACCTATTTTTGTGGTGACATTGAGATTATTAGACACTCACAATAAAACAAGAAAAATATTTTCTAAATCCTTTTTTTTTAAACTCTAATTACACTTTATTTTCAAATAACCTCACAGAATGCATCTCCACGTTTGCTGTAGTTGTAGTTATCCCCCCCCAAAAAAAAAACTGAATTTGCAGAGAAAAATGAGGCATTGCACACTTGAACACATAAACACTTCCGTGAAAGGGGTTTAATTAAGCCTATTCAAGCTAACGTCAGCTGGGTAGCCATTAGCCACGTCAAACGACAACGTCACTCACCACGGAGTTCTTCATGGCGGCCTTGACGGTAAACGCTTGAACGTGTGACGTTGTTTTACTCCTCCACATGTCCACGAGTCGTGTATTTTTCTTTTCCTTTTTTTTCTGGCAAAGAATTAGTCAACGTCGCCCATGAGGTTGCTATGCAACTTTTTACGGACGCCAGCGATGGTTGCTGCGTGCTTGTGCGCATGCGTGCGTCAGCAAGGAACTGTTACCATAGTAACCGGTCAGCCGCGCTGAAAAAAAGAGCACAATTGCCGCAGTTCATCAGCAGAAGTCCTCCGCGTTTAAACGTGTGTAAAAGGTGGCGCTTAATTATTCAAAAGTGCCCCCCCCCATAAAAACATTAGCATAAAAAGACCGTTTATTCACGTATATATTGCGAACATTAGGATGATTTATTATATCTCTGCCTAATCATTTTAATCATGGTGAGGTCAGCGTGGTGAAGCCGTAGACGTGTGTTTGCATGCAAGCATTTACACAAAGCGGGTCAAATGATTTGCCGGATCACTCCACATGCTAAATGAATGTAATGGCACATATTAAAAGTCAGCATTTTTTTTTCCAACAGCAAGGGAGCTGAGCACTTAACTGAAGATGACCCATCTATCTTTCAAATTAGCATCATTATTAAACGTTGCAACGCATTTTACTTTCTTCCTTTTCTGTGACAAGTCACTCTGTATTCCAAAGGGCGCGGCTTGGCGAAAGTTGAATTGTCTTGTTCAAAATCAGTAGGAGCCCTGCATCATCCCAATTTAGGGATGTGGCACTCTTAATTCTCCAACGGTTATTTTTTTTTGGTTGGTTGTTTGTTTTTGGGGGGGTGGGGGGGTTGCCTCAGGAGAACTTGTGAGCTGGTGCAAGTGTTATTAATCGCCAGTGCACAGGCAATTTCTCTAAAAGCCCCTATTTGTTTTTTATGGCTCCTTGGAGAGTGGTGGGTATAGCAGCAACGGGCAGGAGACTGTAAACAAGGCATGCCGAGGAAGAAAAGTGATGTCCCTGTCAGCAATCCGGTCTCTCTCTCCGCTTTCCCATCGGAGGATTACCGAGAGGGAAGAAGGGAGTTTTCGGAGAAGCAAACTGGAGCGTCAGCAGCCTGCCTTCAGCCGGACTGAGGAAATTATTGTTCAAACGCCAGCGCACTGTCTGGCTCCCATTAGTCGTCGGCGCGCAGGAGGCCTTGCAACAACGGCGAATGAAATTCCAAGTCGATAAGAGTTTTGCATGTCTTTCAAATGATGTGCGATCAAGCGGGAATTGCTGTGCGAGGGGATGCGCACTCATGTCAGGTTCATATCGGAAATTCACACCTCTTCAAGGACACACAAACAGTACAGAACTGATTTATACTTGAGGAAAAAAGTAACCTTAATTCCTTTTGGGGTCATACATCAACATGCTGATACCCGTGTCTATCATTGAAGCTCGCTTGCAATCGTTCACCGTGTGGGGAAACAGCAATTATGATATTATTCGAGCGGGAGCTTGTTCCTACATCAGAGGGGACCCAGAGGGGGTGGCAGAAGAATCTCAGCAGGAAAAAAGGACAGCGAAGATATTGCTGCAGTGTCGCTTGTGCCCCCAATTACCACAATGAAACAAGACCGGCAGCCATTTGAGTCGGCCATTAGGTTGGAGGGAAAGTGGCCCGGGGGCTTGTTGGCTTTAACAAAAAAAAAAGGTATATGACAGGCATAAATGATAGCTAACAGACATACAGTATGTCCTAATGTTGAATCACAGCTTTAAAAAAAAATCTAATTTTTGAGTTAAAACATTGAACTTGTGGGGAAATCACTTTTAACCAGGGTTGTAATCGTTTGGGATTTTTCATTCTAGTTTGTTTTTATTTTTTCAAATTAAATTGTTCAAATTGTTTTTTTTTTGTTTGTTTGTTTGTTTTTAATGAGATCTCAGAGAGGGTTTGTTTGTTTTGCTTGATTTTATTTTGGGGGGGAATTGCTTCATTTTTGTTTTTTTATTAGCCTTAGAATTTGTTTTAGTTTTTTATAGATATAAGCAATACACTTCAGGAGCACGATTAAAAAAAAAACGATTACGAAATATTGTGTAACAAAGTAAATTACACGTTGCAAACGACTGTTCCACCTTTCTGGTTTTGTGGGAGAGATTTCATGCAAAAATTCAACTGAACCAAAACAAAATTTACACAGTGAGAAAAGGTTTCCGTCTTCCCGCTACACCTCATAGCCCAGGAGTACATTCCTGACTACTTTTGTATTGTGTTTTTTTTTCCATGGTATAACATAGGTTATGTTATACCATGGAAAAAAAAACATGGAAAAGAATTTCTATGGCTATGTTACAAAGCCATAGAAATTCTTCTTACCCCACTTTTTACTGCTACCTTTTAACACTGAGATTCATTTGATGCTTTCGAAGCTCTCTCCGGATCGCGAAGCTTTTGCTGTAAGATGCAACACAGGCACTGTTATGGTTCAATGCCGCAGTTGCGTCGCTTCATGCGTTCGATATGCTGCGCTCCCTCTCCCAGGCATTTTTTTTTTTTTTTGTGACGCTTGAAAAATGATTTATTGATGGACCTGATGAAAATAATATGCTCTATCGCTGCAAACCTGCTGGCAATATCCTGTATAGTGGGTTTCATGGGTAGCGTTTTCATCGCAGCACATTTGCATTTTCGTTGCGGAGTGTGCGGTTGGCGACGCCACTTACAATTGTCTTTGCATCATCGCAGGGGTTACACACAATTTTTGTACAGAAGCCTATGGGAAATAGTCCACTTCTAAGATCTCCACAGTGCTTTTAAAGTTTTTGTGGGAGTTCTTATAAATTCCCGTGGAAATTGTTGCAGTGAAAAAAAACAATAAATAAAGAGGACCGATTGTGTAAAAATTGACTTTTTAATTGCTTGTATACAGACAGTGGGTTGGTGGAGCGTCTCTGTACACATTGAGCGTGAAATTAAACAAGCAAAAATTGTTTATCATCTGTCTAGTTCTGCAAATGGGTCAGTGAGATTTTTTTTTTTTTGGTTTATTATTGGACCCAGAAAGAATGAAAAATATGCCAGTACCACCCGAATGCTCACTCCTTCCGCACTGGTGTCCAAGCATCCATTTTGGAGAGCGCTTCTCATTATTCTCTGGTGAGCTTGAGCCTGTCCCTCGTGTACTGTTTTGCCATTCAATTACATTGCACATGCAGACAAACCACCATCCACACTCCCATTGCCACCTATGAACAATTTCCTTAGTGAACCAAACTGCACTTTTCTGGAATGGGGAGAACATACAAACGCCACAGATTCGAACCCTAAATCTCACAAGTGTGAGGTAGACAGGGGTGGCCATCGGGAATTTCATTAATCTATCTTAATTTTCCTGAACGGACTGACTGGAGGCTGACAATGGAGAGAAAATAAATTTCGGTTTGAACTTATTAAAACTTATTAATGTGATTCTGGATACGTTGTATGCTTTTTTTTAGCAATGCTATTTTTTTTTAAGATAAAATCAACTGCACCGTACTTTTGAAAACATTTTTCCTGCAGATTTCAAAATTCTAAAATCAAAACTTAGAACTCTATTGTGAAAACAACCAAAAAACGTTCATGACTTTCAAAATATTTTATACTACATTAATATACTTTTCAGCTTATAGGCCACTCCTCCTGGCTAACACGCCTTAACGTAACTTGATTCATTTCGAGTTTCTGGGTTTTTTAGTAAATTTGATTGTCTCTCCAGAGTCCAGATGCTTATTAATGTACTTGCAAATTTGCCCTTCAAAGTTGGATGTTCTCCGCTTTAATGCGGTTCCAGCCAGACTTCAGTGAAAAGTGTACTTGATCACCCAATGTCACTATTCAACAGTGATGTGTCATTCTTGTGTTAGCTTAGCAATTAGCGTGGATTTCTTTCCTCGTCATCCCTTTGTGAGAACAGTATTTGTCAGAAGTGTAACTTATTCGCCGCCAAGTGTAACTTATTTGCCGCCATGAAGGCAATGATGACTAACTGTGAAGCAACTCTGGAACGTATTTAGCCGCACTAGTAGTAGCTAGCTTGTTACTAGCTAGCTGGTACAGGATAAGTCGCACTGAGCTTGCCTCAACCACTCGGTGAGGTGAGCGATGCGCGCGTGTCCAGCCCAATGAAGCCCTGAGAAGTGAAAATCCATATCGTACCAAACTGAACCAAACCATACTGGGAGGCGGAAACACCTATTTCATCGTCATGGCTTCTGCGAGTCCATCTCTGCCTTACACGGTTTTAAATGCTACACCAAACTTCACGCTCTGATGCAGTCCAGTGTACAGCAGCAGCGTCTCAGGTGTCATCATTATCTCACCTGTGAAAGCGTCAACGCTCGGCTGACCTCACAAGTCTCTCTCTGGCATTGGCATCAAAGATCCTCAGCGACTCTGTTTCTTTTCCCGCAGCGTGCACCACGTCCTGCTCGTTTCCTTTCATTCAAGCCTCGCTCTGTCCTTTGAGTGCTCCTCTGGGTAAGATCAGTGTCACTCCAATGAGCCGAAAAGGCGTCACCTCGTCGGCTTAGTGCGGTGCCGCCGAGACCTCTCCTCGCCCGTGTCGATATGCCCAGGGTGCAATCAGGAACATTAGTGAGAACCACACCGGACCATTCATTCATCACGTGAATTTGCTGCAGAAAATGGATCCTCCTAGAACATTGGAAAAGATAAGGGCAATCCTTTTAAATATTCTCCATTTCTGAGTGGGAGACTATTAAATATAAAAGGCAGTGGAATGCCTAAGTAAACACACTGTCGGTATACTGTTCTAGCTGGGGGACTACTTATTGTGGCCATGCATCAGTTGTAGGAAAATGTTATTTACATTTACCTTAATGCAGCCCAGATGTTCTCCATCTGTACTAATACCTTTTTGCCCACGCTTGTCGATTTTTATTACCGGTGTACCGTTTCTAAATGAATGCTATCTTTGCATAGTGTGTACATACACAGACTGAAACTGTTTGTTATTCTTTTACAGTATGTGAGATTGTTTTACCCATCCGTGTATTTTCTAGATCAGCTGTCCTCTTCGGAGTGGTCGGTGAGCTGGAGGCTGGTGGTGGAGTTCATCCTGGACTGGTCCTCAGTCAATCGCAGGGCTTGTTTATAATCGATACTGTACATTCCTATTTGGTTTGTTTAACTCTAGTAGTAACCGCTGTCTCTGAAAGGGTTAAAGTTAACGTTTCAAAGTAGGCCTTTAAGTTATAGTTAGGCTTTCAAGTTGTGGTTTAAAAGCCTGGGTTCGGGTTTCAAATCAACGTTTATAGATAGGGTTATGGTCTCGGATTAGATTTTAAGTAGGTTTTTAAAATTAAGTAGGGTTCTAAGCCATGTTGGGGTTTCAAGAGAGAGTTAGGGCTTGAAGACAGTCAACGTTTAAATTAAGCTTTCAAGCCAGGGTAAAAGGTTTGAAAATAAGTTTCTACGTCAGTGTGAGTGGTTTCCAGTCCAGGTTAGGTTTTCAAATTAGGGTTTCAAATTAGGGTTTCAAATAAGGGAATGAAGTTTCCCAAAAGGTGTTTTTTTTTTGTTTTTTTTAGACTTTAGTTTTCAAATTAGGGTTTTAAATTTAGAATTTCACATCCTGGGTTAGGGATTTAAACGAGGGTTACGGTTTTAATGTTAGGCTTTGAGGGTCA
This sequence comes from Hippocampus comes, assembly GCF_001891065.2. NCBI lineage: Eukaryota > Metazoa > Chordata > Actinopteri > Syngnathiformes > Syngnathidae > Hippocampus > Hippocampus comes. Next base: position 729,425 of record NW_017805841.1, on the reverse strand, counting down.
GCTTTGAGGTTAGGGTTTCAAAATGGGTTTTAATCAAGTGTAGAAATGGAAAGCTTATTGCTGATTATGCACCATTGCCATCAATGCCTGTCATACAAACTTCAAATGACAGAAACCGTCCAAAAAAAAAATCAATCGTCTCTTCCCCAAATTCGGACCTATCCAAATGCAAGACTGGCTTTAAACGACCGGGCAGTTGGCAGGAATACTCGGTCTCGCTCACAAAGCCACAGCATATTGATCCTCATGCATTATAGAAGCAGCTCTGAGGCCAGATGATATTGGGTAGGCATATTTGCTACACTTAGCGTACGTGCATAACATGCCCGCTGGAGCATTGCAGGACATAATCAGTCCGAGCGATGAACATATGGATGATAACATTGATAATGGTGGCGCATCACTCAGGTTGCTCATTGTTTACGCAATAATATTCGTTATTGCTGATGCATTTTTATATCCTCCCTTGTTTTATTGGCAATCTTGAAGCTGCTTCTCCATGTGTCGAGACAAGTGAACCGCTATAATAATAGTAAAATTAAGCAAGTATGCTTTTAGCTACACTCAAATTATATAAGCCACATCTGTGTGACAGATTTCCATCAGAACGACGTTATCATGAAAAATTAAAATCAGGCAAAATTACTCACAATTTGATCGGCTGACGGGAAATATTGGCTTGTTAAGCTGTGTTTGGCCAGTTCCATGCCAGTCATTAGCCACTGAGCTTTCAGCTGAATGTTATTTATATTAGCAACGTTTGTGTGACTTTTTTTTTTCATTAAAACCATTGTATAACAAAACTCAAATGAAATAAAACTGCTTATCATTTGAATATGCCTGAATGTAATGGAGAGGGAAAAGGAAACAGTTCATGAGCAAGCTTCACCCGTCATTTCAATGCTAGTCGTGAGCCACTGTGCTTTCAGCGAAATGCTATTTGCGTTAGCAACATGTGGGAAATAGATTTTTATTCAAAACACTGTTTAATAAAGCTGAAGTAAAACTACCTGTCAGTTGCAGAACCCTTACAAGAAACAATTTTTGGAAAGTATCACCCGCTCATTTCCATGCTAGCTATGATGCTTTCAATGTGCTAATTCTGTTAGCAACATTTGCGTGACAGGTTTTCACCACCATCATTGCGTAACAGCATTTAAATAAAGTGAAGGTGTTTATCATTTAAAAATCCCTTACAGGAAAAAAGTTCTTATCAAGCTTTGGAGGTCATTTCTATGCTAATTGTTAGCCACTGTGCTTTTAGCTACTTACAAAAGAAACTTTTGTGTGAAAGATTTTCACCAAAACCACTGTATAATAAAACTCCAATCAAGTAAAAATACTCATTTTGAAGACACAAACATTCGTAAGCAAGCTTTGCCAGTCATTTCCATGCCGGTTATTAGCACTATTGCTTTTAGCTTGATGCTATTTAAATGGGCATATTTGCATATGCAATCGATAGTATGACAGTTCATCACAGGCTTTTTCAGCCTCAATCATCACATCTAGTCTCCATGGCAACACCTCAACCCTCCGGAGTAACGGGCTCCAGTGTCACCCATGGTTCAGTGTCACATGACCCTGAACGTGTGAACAGTGATACCAGTAAAGCTAGTGGGGCATGCCAAAATGACGATCGCTTCGGTGAACATGGTGTCATTGGGAATAGGGCGGCAAGTGCCGTGAAAGAGGCAAGGAACGGAAGGTCGCGAGTCAACATGGTGTTATATCACTGTCCAGACATTCGATTTTAAGACATTGAGGGGGAAAAAAATGATTGTCAGTTCTCGCGACAAGTTCATGTGAAATTCTGTCGACAGAAAATTAATAATAATCACCTTTATAGACACTATCCAAGAGGTATTATTTCAACAATTTGTTATGGTGCTAGGTTGCAATAGCATAGAAATGCAAAGCTTCAAAATAAAGACTTCATTCTAAAACAAATATCATATACGACTCACAAAACGTATTTATATTCGGCTCTCAGGTCAAATTTCCAGTTGAATCTAAAAGGCGCAATCGCTCTTACGGCTGTACTTCTGACACAACTTACTATTCTCTCACAAGGAACTGAACAGCAAGTTCACATCAAGTATTGGATCTATGATGAGGGCAATATATTTCCAGGGTGTCGATTTGTATGCCTTTCTGTGACTCTTCCAGTCTCTCTGAATCTCTTTTAAAACCTGAAGATGATTCTCAATGACACACTGAGTTCAGTTGCCACGTCTCTGAGACGCACCTGTTTGAAGCCTTGCAGTGGGGAGGAACTATTGATTTGGGATTGTACGCACTAGTTGACTTTAATACTCCATAATGATGTTTGGAGTGACATGTTTTTTTTTTTATTTAGGAGGCAAAGCCGCTTGGATGGATGAATATGCTGAATGAAATCAGTCTCAAATGAATTTAAAGTGTTTTTTGTTAGTTTTTTGGGGGGTTTTTTTCCACATTTTTGAACACATACTAGCAAAGTGCAAGTAGTACAAGGAATTTTTCCACTGTCCACAAAAATGTCCATGATTTTTGGCAAACACCGCTGCTTGATGGGCCCACAATGACGCTTCCCTGTTTGCGCAAGTTGTGCAAATAACTAACTGGCTGTCCCATTAGCAAGCGAGATGATTATTTTTACTGGCTGGAAATTCCGTTACGCCACAGCCAGCCACCCAGTCCATGTCAACGAGCGTCAGTTCTAACGCATATTCTGCGTAAATGGAGGCCATCCACCAACCACCCAAAATTCTACCCATCTGTTTTGAGTTTGTTTTGGAGCACTAACTAATCACCGATTATGTATGAATGGTTAAAAGGGGGAGCATTTCTGGAGAAAAAGCCAGCGTAAACAAACATATGAGGGAACGGTGTGATAAAATCAACTGATCTTCCCCGGCTCGGAGAGATTCTAAGGCGTCTAGAAAAAACAAACTTTCGCCGTAATGAGACGAAGGCGGCTACATTGCAACTGGCAAGTCGAGACGTCAAAACACCCCGCAGATTTGCTTTAAAGATTTCGAATTCAAACAGAGCCAGGAGCAGCTCCACAGGCATGTTTTCCGACAAAACATCGCCCGTAACGATGCAGCCTGCTGGGTGAAGAGGTGTCCCAGCAGACTTGAAAGCAGCTTTTCTGCAAAGTCAGCGCTCTCGTACTTGAAAGAAAGGGACAAGACCAGTCGGCGAGATTCAGCTTTTTTAAACCTAACAATGTCATTTCCATCAAGACAGGGTCGATTCACAAGTTTGATTAACTCATCTGCAGATAAGGTGTCAATTTCCTTGCAGCACTCGATTACATTCGATACATTTTAGGATTGTTTTTAGATTTTATTTTTGCACTTTTAAACAAAAGAATCTTTCATTTGAACAAAATATCCCGTGGGGCTTGAAATTTTCAAAATGCTCTGAAATGGTTGGCAGTCAATGATTAAAGAAACCACCACACTTGAGGAAAAACAACCAATCAGAGACAGAAGGAGTGACAGACAAAGTGTCAATCTTAGCCAGGCACACTCATACCGTGCACACTGCTTTAACGTCACTCTGACCTGTTCCTTGAGCTTTGCTGAAACTATGGGGGAATAGCCACATCTACATAATCAATAAAAATGTGCCAAAGACTAACAAACAGTAGCAGAGTGGAGGTCCCTCAGTCAGCTGAGAGGATGTAAAATAATGCGATGTTTTTGTGACATTGCTGGCTCAAAGCTTTGCTGCTAACATGAGGCCTATTTTCAATGGCACTAGCAACCTTCGCAGGGTTAATAATAACCTCATCTGCCACCAGCCGGCATGTTTCGGACTCTTTAAACTCCTGACCTCTTTTTTCCCCGCCGTTTATCTGCACAGTACTCACAATTAGCGGCGAGCGTGACCATCAGCCACTTTGCCCAGAGGGTGGCGGGCCAGAAGCGGGGGACCCTGGCCCAGAAAAACAATAACAGACGTTGGCGCAAAATGTCAGGCTGCAATGTTTTCAATGAGGAGGGAAGGGATGTGGAAAACCAAGACGACTGTACCTACCTTGGCACTGTAATCAAGTTCAGCGTGGACCAGCCTATTGTGTGTGTGTGTGTGTGCGTGTGTGTTCATGCCAGATGAAGAGTGGCGCTGGGAGTACACCTCCAAAGGCTGGCTTGTTTCGCTCCCCTGCCAACGTGCCCACATGGAAGTATGAGTGACGGGAGAGGTGACTCGACTGTCTGCAACGACTGTCGTACACGTGTCTTTCTTCTCCCATGTGGGTGTCGTCTGTCATCCGGAGGCGATGTTTTCACTGAAAAATAAACAAGATCATATGTCGGCTTGGTGAAGACAAGCAGGGAAAAAGAAAAATGGTCTTTCTTTTTTCGTCTTTGATGAGGATGAGGCCAAAGTGCATTGACATCTTTTGTTTTTCTGCTGGACAGATTGACTGAGCAACCACCAAATTCACACATCATTTATTTATGCTTTCAACATTTTTCAAGGAAAATGTGAAACGTAGGCGGCCCGGTGGCCCAGCGGTTAGCGCATCGACCTCACAGTGCAGAGGTACCGGATTCAAATCCAGCTCAGGCCTCCCTGTGTTGAGTTTTCATGTTCTCCCCGGGCCTGCGTGGGTTTTCTCCGGGTACTCCGGTTTCCTCCCACATTCCAAAAACATGCATGGCAGGCTGATTGAACTCTCTAAATTGTCCATAGGTGTGAGTGTGAGCATGGGTGGTTGTTCGTCTGTGTGTGCTCTGCGATTGGCTGGCAACCGGTTCAGGGTGTCCCCCGCCGACTGCCCGAAGATGGCTGGGTTAGGCTCCACCACCCCCGCGATCCTTGTGAGGATAAAGAGGATCAGAAAATGGATGGATGGATGGATGGGTGTGAAATGTGCAACCATTGTGAAGTTAACTTTTAGTGATCATATTTAACTATTTAGTGCGGGGTTACATTTTTCAATTCGAAGGTATTCAAAACAATAACAACACGTGTAAATAGATAACAGAAATTAGACTGCGCTCGGCGTAAAAACGGGCACATCTCCATTTTTGTGTAGGGCAAACTCAAGTTTAACGTGTTTGTGGATTTGGTTGGCGCACTTTGCCACGCTGGGCGTTCCGGGTGATGCATCTGCCCGCCCCCCGGTGCATCTCTCAATTTGGTGACCAATGTAGACAAAATTTTAAACTAGCCAAAAGCAGGTCTAACTTGTGGTGCAGGTGGTGTAATGCAATTTTGGTGGATTTAAACAAGGCGCAAGCAGACGAATAGACAGATCGACAGATAGATAGATAGATAGATAGATAGATAGATAGATAGATAGATAGATAGATAGATAGATAGATAGATAGATAGATAGATAGATAGATAGACAGACAGACACGCATGTCAGAGTATTTACTGGTTACTTACGGTGACTTGGGAAGATGCCATGAACAACTTTTCTTTTTGATTCAATGAAAGCAATAAACCCCTCACTGGCATCCTAATGGCGACATTCTGTTGCTATTAAAAGAAGCAATTGATTTTTGGTCGACAGTCAAGACATCGTGTGCGTCGAAATAAGCTTCTTTTTTCTGTAAACAGAACAAAAAAAGAAGGGACGAATGCAGAGTGAAGCAGCGTGTGCGTTGGGTCTGGCTGAGCGAGCAAGCTAATTAACTTGAAAAAGCATAAACATGTAAATTGCAATGTGCTACTGTGAGGATCTAATTAAAGCCAGTGGAATGTTAAGGACCACATTTCAGATGAGAAACAATGTATTATTGGGCTGCGTGTGCACTATTTTTTCCACTTCACAGCTGCAGAAGCCTCATGCAAAGGTATACTTTGCAGAGAAAATGAGATGCTAAAGATACATTTCCACTGACTTGCAGTTCCTGCTACGAAAAGGTTCCACAAGTTACATCCACACACAAAATGTTGCGTTTGATTCATGAATTTCCAAAGATGTCCATTTCTACTTTGTCTTTGCCTTTCTGTTACTCTTCCAGTCGCTCTACTTGTCTCACGCAACCTGCTGATGGCACTTAGTATGTACGATGATGTATATTTTGTGTGACTCCAACTACGGACACAAATTCCTCGTGTGTTTTTATCAGACGTGGCCAACAAAGAGGAACCTGATGGCATTCCGTCCATAATTGAAAAATACACAGGAACCCCCCCCGCCGCCCCCCCAAAAAAAAAACAACATTGCAGCTCAAGTTAACCGATTCTCTCTTTCGGTTTTGCAGCTGATCGTTTTTTTAACGCTTAAGCTGTCGTTATGGCGGACGGAGGCGCGGGCTAGCTTACGACTGCATGGGTTTTATTGGCGGGGTAAACCACAATCGCTGAACGGTTCTCACAGCCGGGGAAAATTTAGCTCCTGAAATCAGTTTCACCCATGAAATTTGGTGGGCATGTCTATCATGAGTAGACCCACAAAAAAAGTCTCAAGAAGCAATGCCCAAAAAGTCACAAGAAATCTGCCGTGTTGGTTTGAATTGTACACTTTTTGCCATTTCTAGGAGTGCTTGAACAAGAAACTCTTTTTTTGAGAGTTTGTCCAGTGTCGACCAATGTTGACCCACGCGTATCCTACACAGATGAGTGACACGAGATTGTGAGTTCTTTGTTAATATTTAGGTTCGAGTCGGAAGAAAAATTCCGCTGATAAGCCAGAAAGCGCCGATGGACACAACAGCTTTATGAGCAGTAGTAAATACTTCCTACTTAATACCGTTTCATCCTCGGCTTCACTCATCCCTCCCAGCATCTTGCACTTTGTTAGCCCACTAAAAGTTTTATACGCGCACCAGAGACAGGCGCTCTGTCCCTTTCTGCGGGCGCATGAGTGACGAGCCACAGTAAACACGCCTGAAAAAGGCGATAAATAGAGCGAAGTGGAATGGCGGCATCAAGTAACGCTTGAGTGAGAGCTGGCAGGATGCTGGAGACTGTCGCATTCTCGTTCTTGTCCTTCAAGTGACGAACTTCTCTACCGTCGCAGTTTGAGCATGTAAAGTGTCAGGCGGAAAAATGCTGCGTGAGGTGAGCTTTGATGATTATTTTGGGGATTCTCTGTGCAAACAGGGGTACAATATTTCTTCAATCAGTATTGTGGTGACTTACAAAATTAATTCACGAAAACACAAACACAAAATTTTGTAACATGATTCTTAAGAAAAACAGCACTGTGCTTTAGAAAAACATAAAGTAATAATTAGGGCACTGGCCGATTAATCGGTCAACATTAGCTTCACTCCAATTGGCAAGGACAATAGTAGTGATCTGCCTGTAACTTTTTATTGTAGTAAGCGTAAAGGGATGAAAAACGCTTCACTCCAATTGGCAAGGACAATAGTAGTGATCCGCCTGTAATTTTTTTATTGTAGTAAGCGTAAAGGGATGAAAAATGTGATTTTATTCTTTTTTCCAAACAGTGGTAAATATATGCCTTTGAGAATTTGTCTTTCTACACATGCTGCTGCACCATTTGTGTTGCAATGTCTGTTGCTGAGAGAGTTGGCATTAAGCTAGCATGAAATATCCAACGGTTAACCATCTTTGTACCACTGTACATTTTCTGTAATGAAATATGCTGTTTTAGTTATTTTCTCTAATGTGTTTTTTTTTCCACAGCTTCTGCGTCTGTTTAATCTACACCTCGAATCTCACCGTCATTCATCGACATGAGAGGAGAGGTTGCTATCCTTATTGATATTTCCTGATCGCTAACGTTCACACATGCTGCCGGGAGGTCATATTGATATCATGACAGTTTCACCAAGCATATTTATATTGATTGCTGCACAGGGGAAACGTACTGTGTTTTATCGATTGAACGAAGGCAAACAGCTGTATACATTACAGGACGATCAAAAAGAAAAAAAAATCAATACAGGTTTTGTTTATTTTATTTTTATTCCTTCGGATGAATGAACAATTTCTTATGCTTTCTTCTTCTGTTAGTTGCGCCGGGGGCCAATCAGCCAGCTTTACATATTCATCGCCCGAGCACAAAATAATTTATTACAACAAACAAGCTATTAATAAAAAATCAATAAGCGTCTCCCAGATGTGCTGTGTGCAAAAGCGCTAATGAATTTTTAAAAAGCTCTTAGGTGAAACAAAGTAGAGAAAAAAAAAGAAAAGAAGGTGCTTGATGGATCAAAAAAAAATGAGCCTGCATCTCATAGTCACAATGAATTATTTTGTGTGTGTGTGTGTGTGTGTGGTTGGTCTGTGTGTGTGTGTGTGTGTGTGTGTGTGTGTGTGTGTGTGTGTGTGTGTGTGTGCAGCAGAGGGAAAAATGCAAAGGGGAAAAAAGCTATTAGAATGCTCGTTTATTGCCCCTCACATTGCATTTATGGCTGTGCTGCTATGTGTTAAACATGTGCTGAAGCATTTCATATCTCCAGGGCTTATTTCTTCTTATTTGACCTTGAAGTGCCTTTCGGGCTGCTCCGCGTCATACATTGTCATATTTGTAAAACACATTATGTTTTCACACCAAAAGTGCGAATCGAGTTCATTTGTGGAGGAACGTGTGATTTTCCCTTCATCTGGCGACGAGCCCGGGTCTTATTTTGAACGTGGGCAGGGGTGAGTGTGAGCATCAGGGTGAGGGTTAAGGTTAAGGGGGTTAGGCTGAGGAGGTTAAGGTTAGGCGTTTGATGTAAAGGTTCAGGGGTTAGAGGTTCGGGGTTAGGATTTATGAAAAAATATATATATATGTTAATTTATATATAGCTGGCTGCATAACATCAACATTGACCTTGACTTTCCTTTTTCTCTATCAAACCCAAAGGGAGTCTCCATCACGCAGCCCTTTTCTCCAACGAGATATGCGTGATCCTGAAACACGCACGAGGCACACGCAGACAAACAGAGGAAGAGGCAGACAGAGGGGGGGGGTGTATTCTGTGAGGATTGATGGACTCCATATCACTGGTTAATGATCTCCCCAGGGTGCGAGCGAGAAACGATCAAACTGGTCTGCGTGACGGTGTGGCGCACCCCCTGTGTCACGGCGCCGCCGCCGCCTCCACCGCAACCTCATCTCACCGTTTCCTCTCCCTCCTCTTTGAACCACGTTTTTGTGTCTTCCTTTGGGGGAACACATCGATTCACCCCTGTTTGTACTGCGTCGCCCACACACGTACCAAGCGAGGTGCCCTTGTTTGCCAACCCGATACAGACGATTTCGAGCTTTATCCTCATTCCTCACCGATGGGATTCCACGACATCCATTCTCATTAACTTGTGCAGAAATGACAAGGGAAGCTGCTGAAAAGCGGTGAGGAATTATAGGAGATTTCACGTGGCAGGCTTTGCGGGTATAATAGGAAGCTCCTCTGCTTGAAGCCATTGGTGTCGCTCTTTGCAAACAACACAAGAAATTGGTTCAGTGGGTTACGCTGCGACTTGAATGGCAAATTTCAGCCTTCTCCTCTCGCATAAGTAATTTGAATGTGTGATGAGACAACACTGGCCATCATTTATTTCAATGGGTAAGTTGATTCAAAAAAAACACACGTTGGAAGCTCCTCTGCTTGAAGCCATTGGTGTCGCTCTTTGCAAACAACACAAGAAATTGGTTCAGTGGGTTACGCTGCGACTTGAATGACAAATTTCAGCCTTCTCCTCTCGTATAAGTAATTTGAATGTGTGATGAGACAACACTGACCATCATTTATTTCAATGGGTAAGTTGATTAAAAAAAACCACACGTTGGAAATTCGGGTGTCATGATCATTGAGGCGGGGGGGGGGGGGCCTAAACCAGCCCACTTTCGGGA
>NW_017805841.1:712983-719406 GCF_001891065.2 Hippocampus comes | reverse complement strand
CACACACATTCACGCCAGGGTTTGGATTCCATCACAGGTGCACAAAACTCACCTATGTGAACCACTACACTCTAAATGCTCCCTCTCCTCGTGGCGAAAGAAAAGACATCATTCCCTGCTGCCACATCATCCTCAACTTGTCACTCCAGCTTTCATCTGAGGCAGGAAAGAAATGATCTTATTTTGTCCGTATCTCACCAATTTTCAATTTATTCCCAAGAAGTCTAGACTCCCATCCTCACCCTCTCCTCACCTCCCTGCGATTCTGAATCAAATGTACGGTCGGTTCTTTGTTTTGATTGCCACGCGGCCATCCCTATTGTCGGCCAGCGATATGAAGCCGTATCTAGCGTGATGGGTGCCGGTTGAGCCGCAGCTGTCGAATGGAGCGAAGCAGTGAGCGGCTGTTTAGATGCGGGGGGAACTGTGTGGGGAGGGGGGCGGCGAGGGGGGGGCGAGGCTTGGAATAGCAAGCGGCAATTTCGTCTGACTGAATTGCACCGCAGATAAAATGCAGCGTTTTAAAAGATTGACGCTTATTGTGATGTTTTTATGTTATATTGCTTTTTTTTTTCTTCGCGTCATTGCAGTCATACTTGTCTGTTCCAAGGGAAGCTGTTTAGTTGTATGAGTGTGCCCGACCGACCCACTGCCAACCAAACTAAAATGAGACACAAGTTCAATTCAAAAATCATCTTTCCCCATTGAAATGAATGCAAATGCCATTTATCCATTCCAAACTCACCACATAAAACAACAAAATGTTTGTATGTGTTTTTTTAATAAGAAAAGAAATTATTCTATAATGTCGCACTTTATAAAAACAAATTGTATAGTAATAACAAAATTAAATGTGTGTGCCTTGGCTGCATGGGGCAGTATAAAACAGACATACGGATATACATCCTCAGTCACAAAAATTGTTCTTCGCAGAGGATAAAGTATATATATTTAGCTGGGGGTGGGGGGGGGGGGCAAGGATGGCCTTGGCCACACATAGCTCCGCCCCTGGCTATCCGCATCGTCAATTGAATTTCTCACGCACACTTGGGTCTGTTCAAAGTAATCGACTTGTAATATTTGTGGAAAAGTCCTATGCTGTTGTTTGTGCATTGTACAAAGGCAATTAAAAACAACAACAACAACAACAGCAGCAGTAAATACAACATGCACCACTTAGTCTACTGCAAGATAAGTAACGTTCTTGAAATATCCATAAAGTAAGCAATGTAGTCTACCTAAAATAATATTGTGCCATTAAGTGCGTTAATGAATAAATCCCTCACCATTTTCTGGCCACTGTGTCACATTTTATTTTTCGGGTTTGGAGCAAAAAGTCCATCATTGTAAGTTTTTTCAACAGCAGCAGTAAATACAACATGCACCACTTAGATGTTTTTTAATTTTTTATTTTATTTTTTTAGGGCAGGAAATTGATTGTGATAGTGCATGTTCACATAACTGATTGTCAAGATACACATTCATCCAGGTATGCACAATGGTATAGTTGTACATATATTCTAGTGCAAAGATGACAGACGCCTGCAACCTGCTGCTAAATTTTTGACGCAGATATTTTTTTTTTCGTAAATGAGCCCACCCGCTACCAATCTTTATGGCTCTCATACGTACTTCCACACTCCATTTTGCTCGCAGGCTCCACTCTCCCTACTGCGGCGCTCTCTAATGTCGCCCGCTTACACCCACTGGGCGACGTAATGGCAGCCATCGCTCACTTCGAGGAAAGAAAATGTGACATTCTTTGCTCTCCTTTTGTTGACAAACGGCACACGCTTCCTGCTGTGTTATCATTCAGTCGCTTCTACTTCTTTTTTCTGCTATTTTGCTCACAACAGTTTCGGGAAACAAATACTCTTTACATTATTTGTTTGCTTTTCACCGTGCTTGCGAGGACAGTAGATATGCGTGATCATAAAGAACTCGGGTTGTATTGAAGGGCGCATACATGTCACACAAAAGAGTTTGGGATAATTTCGACTGAATTGTTAGTATGGACGTGAAAAGCACTGTTGATATATCAATTCTAAGCAAATGGGGATATTTACTGGTCCATTCATCGAACAAAAATCTGTTGTGAATATTTCCATCTAGCTCTTTGTTCAGGAAAAAGTCATTTGTGCGAAAAGTCCTGAAACATTGAACAGTGGGACATGTGCATTCACAAGTTCAAAGGTCGAATTAAGTTCATCTTGTGTTTTAAAAGTAAAATTAGAAATTAGAAAAAAAAAGTAAAACTGAAATTAGAGCAGAGCGCCATTGAAGTCCCCAGCTACCGTAGCGTTAAGCTAGCAGACATATTGTCAGGTGAATTTTGTTTGGATCAACAAGTTGGTATTTAAATATACAGCACTGAATTCGCTTTTAGCATTCTCTGTTTATATATGTTGTGGCTCGATGTGCGTTCATGTAGCAACTGTGTGAAGGTTTTTAATTCCCGTCGCATCTATGCTAATGTCAGTGGCGTCTCCTGACAAAGTGTGAATTACTGAAAGAGCAAAACAAACGCTTGACATGATCACAAAGAATCACGGCAGTAACTGTAGCAGGCAAACAGGCGGCAGGGACAGCCCCCGAGCAGGAAGCATTGTTAAGAGGTATAATTCTGCAATATGCGTACTTCTCTCAATTAGAATATTGTCTGACGGTGGGGGAGTGAAGCACAGATGCTTATTTGTGTAATCGTTTTAACTGAGGTTACAGCCCCAGAGGTGAGCGTGAAATCAAAAAAAAAAAAAACCACCAGACGCTCATTATGTCTATTTAGATGAGAGACCCAAGACCTTCTTACTTTAATTACTTGATTGTTATGCTTGGAACACTGATGTTCTCAATAGAAAACTATGGAGAGTGAACACCATGGCGTTTGATAAAATCACTTCCCAAATATAACCAAAATAAATGCAGGATCTGGATAAAGCTAGCCAACTGCATTCTTGCCAAATCCCAAGAAAATTAACAAGTGCACATTTGTCTGCTCTAAGATAAGTGGTGCTTGTATTATCCATGGAAAAAAAAAAAGAAGTACTGTGTGTCGTTAACTCCTTAACCAAAATGCTAGTGCTATGCTATGATCAATTACTATCCGCTAGCTAGCTAATAAGGCTAGTTACGAACTTATGGATGATACCTTACTATTAGCACTACTTTTTAAAAGCTCTGGTCACGAAATGACAAAACTCACAAGGTCATGGGGCCACGGTACAGTTCCAGGTTTTATAATGATGACTTTGACCTGGCAACTTTTCCATTATTTCCAACTGACAAAAAACGTGTTCGACCTTGTGTGCTTACTGTTTATTTCAACAACAAAAACACCACTCACTGAAAAGACCATGTGTTGCACTGTTGTAAAACTTATGGCAGAGACGGAAACACCAGTCATAAGTCCAGTGAAGCTCACTGCTCACACCGTGACCTATACGAAATTCAGCTTCTGGTCACGCATACCTATGTTCTTTCCACCCGAAAGGTGACACTGAAACATCGAGAGGTATGTTCAACACCACCCGCGGCCCTCCCACGGCAACTACATCTGCCCTTTAAATCTCCGTCTCCAGGGGAACCGTAGCGGTAACTCTGGCACCTGTTACGTTCAAAGACACAGGCTCGACGGTTCACCTGCAATCACTGTTATTTTAACTCTCTCCCGTGGTTTTTATACTCGTAGCATCTCGACGGGTGGCTCCTTTTAATGGGACTAAAACCTATTGTGCTTGCAAAGCAATCAAGCTTGAAATTAGCGTTCATTTTAACGTAGGATTATTTTCCGTCTGCCCCGCGCACGCCTGGTTTCCATCACTAAAAATAGTTTGCCGAGGTATTCGGTGGAGCTGAAGGTTCTTGTGCCTTCTTTGTCCAAGACAATTCAGCGCATCAGTAGAACAACCAAGGTGCGCTAGTGGAACAACTGTCATCCTAGTATGATTTTTAAGGTGGGTCGTAGTCAGGCAATACATTCATGTAAGCAAGTTCTGTTTGAAAAATGCTTGTTAAAGCAATTTCGATGCGGTTTTGGCTTATCAAAGACTTTTGTCACATGACTCCATTCGACCAATCAAATGGAGCCAGGCAGTTACAGTACATGCCTGCAAAAAAAAAAAGGCAACATGGCCTCACCCAGAAGAAAAGATTTCAAAGTTTGCCTTAATTTACCTCATTTTATAAAGGCAAAACTGAATTACTGTTTTAGTTGAAGCGATTTCTATTTGTTTTTTTTTTTGCCCATTTAACATTCATGCGTTAAAAAAATAAATCGGAAATTACTCACCAGTGGTAGTGCAAGTTACTCGGCGAGCGCGCCCTCGTCATTCGGCGAGCGCGCTGAATTGTCTTCCAAGGGCAAAGAGCGAATGCATGGCTTTTAAGGATATTAAATAAACGGTCAAAATGCTAAATGGCTTCCAATAACCACCGTCATCTGGTGCTCAGTGTCTTCTGCTGAATAGTGCCTATTGGCGCGGGGCGGGTGGGGTTGACTTGCTGCAGCCCCACACTTCCCGGCATGGTAGCGGATGCGTGGCGACACGGCGACACAGCGCTGGCCGGCTGCGGGGTCACGGCAACAGGGACCAAGGGTGCTTTTCTTCCCTTCAATTGTGACAAATCAGATGTGACAGGATGGCTCGAACGTTACCTTTTTTCGCTCTTTCACCTCTCACCCAAGCACACGCGAGTGAAAAACAGACGGTTTGGTGTCTCTCTGACATCGTAGGATGACAAAACATATCTTTGAGTTGCATCTACGGGAAAAGATAATTGTCTATTCAGGTTTGTATATACAGTATTAAATGGACAGGCACGTCTTTGCAGGCTCTAGCTTGGTTGTATTCGAAGCCAATGCAAGTTTTGGTTTTGGTTTTTTAATCTCTTGCGCCATGTTCGGTCTTGATTGTGTTCCAGCTCCAGCTGGAGCAAAGGGCGTTTCCCTCCAGCAGGTGCACCTGTGCCTCGTTTCGCCATCAAGCCCAGCCTTGTATTTAAAGACTCTGACTTCCACTACGTCTCAGATTGTTGACCTTGCTTGCTGTTGTTCTTCAAGTCCTCCGTTCTACGCTGATAAACTCACCTATTCCCCAGTTTTGTAGCTCCTGTCGAATATAATAGCATTTCTTTGGTGCTATATGGTACCAAAGAACTACATAGAAGTGATTTGAAGAGCTTCATACAGCAGTACATGGACATGAAGATGAATAGAGAGATTATCAAATGAGTGCTCAAATGGTTTTGCGTGATGAATTTATTCCGTATCACAGTCAACCATCTTAATGATAATGTACTCGTACGCTCTTTGTCTTTACTAGTAGGATAGCTTTGACATACGAGTTGAGAAAAAATAAAAGACAGTCATTCGACTAGCGAACTTTGTTTTACTCGTGAAGACAAAGAAGATACTCGTTCATGGATCTTAAAGGTATTGGAATAATACTCAAATGAAAAGCTGTTTGAGCATTTATTTGAGATCCTTGATAGTCGGCTTGAGGTCCATGTACTAGTACACTCTGGCTTCACTAGTAAGACAACTTTAGCATTCAGCTACATTTGACTAGTCAGGCAAAACTGTGCAGTCGTTGACAACTCCATCCAACTTGTCGTACGAGTGACATAAAATTCTACTATAGTTCTCATCTAGCATTTCACTACAAGTAACTTAAAATTCAAACCCAGCCTGGAGATTTCCTCCCCCTCCTTCCACTAGATGTTAGTCACCACACGTCCCGCCACTTAGACACCGCTGCTCACTAAAGTGCATTTGTAGAGCCCTCCTGTCACATATACTGGATATATATTTCATGGGCATTTCAAGGCACTTTCCGAGTGGCTGAACGAGTGTTCACCAGGGGGCATAGCACACTCTGACTTTTTGCCGTTCTCGAATGAGTCTCATAGTCCCTCGAGCATCAATGTGCACTTTAATTCGAAGAAGGGTCAAGAATAAAAATGTTTAAAGACTGGGGATACAGCATTCACCGCACTGAAAAAAACAAAATGTCTTCAATATGATTTGAACAGAATGTGTATCAAATATGAGTCGCATGTGTTTTTTGCGGTTATCATTTGTTTAAAGTCACGTGTTGGTCATTGTGTTTACACTTGTCGGGTTTGCTTTGGTTGATTTCGATACAGGATGCCTTCCTGTGTGGCATTTGTATGTTCTCCCCGTGCCTGTGTGGGTTTTCTCCGGGTACTCCGGTTTCCTCCCACATTCCAAAAACATGCATGTCAAGTTAATGGAACAGCTGGGATAGGATTAGATAATGCATGCATGCATGGATGGATGGATGGATGGATGGATGTCAAGGGTAAGAAAAATAAATACACCGATCAAATGCACCTCGCGAAATTCTTCCAACCATTCCAGGTTTTCTTCTGTCTTTGACGCAGCGATAGTAACCTGCACATCTG
>NW_017805841.1:712645-712929 GCF_001891065.2 Hippocampus comes | reverse complement strand
TGCCCCCACCCATCCAAAGCCTCATCGGTAATGGTGCGACGCTGGGAGGTGTTAATAATATTTAATGTTAAACACCATCTGTCCATCTCGCCCGCCACGAATACCAATACGGGTGGCAAACGTTGCAATTAACGCAGCCAAGATGTCAGCAATGCCGCCGACTCGCCTAAATTGCCCGGGATCGGAGAAAGAGGCAGAGGAGCGCTAAAGTGATGTGAGCGGAGATGACTTTTCTCATCTCGGGGGAGAAGTCCTTACGCCCTCACCTTCACACCCCCCCCCCC
>NW_017805841.1:703724-712607 GCF_001891065.2 Hippocampus comes | reverse complement strand
TTATTCCATATACCGGTACCTCCATCTGTCCTTATGTGATCGCAACGCTGATATCAATTTTGCTTCTTCGGTGCCTGCTGTGAAAAGTATCGGCGTACTCGGCGCTTGTCTCTCTTAATCTAAATGTTTCATGTGCAAAAAGCATCCGTCAGGTGTATGTTTATTTTCCATCCTAAACCAATGACAGCAAATTGGCTCTACCTTACGCAGCTTCTCGCTGCAGGGAAGCTCTGTTTGTGTTTGGAAAACAGCGTGATGGAAAATACAAGAGCATAAATATAACAACCGAGACATTCATGCACTGTAATTAACACCTAGACGGTGACTAATGAGGGTGCATTTGCAAGTTTAATTCATGGGTGGAAAGTTTAATCATCCGTAGTTATGTTTGTTTGTTTGTTTTTTTCTTCTAAGATCCATATCCAAAGAGTTGGCTTCTTGATTTCACGGCAACTCACGAGCAAATGTTACCTGAATGTTCATAAGACTGTCTCCATATTTTCCAAACTGTATTTATAGCACAGATGTGATTAGTGTGAGTGATTGAGATTGTAGTGAATAATAATACGTTGATGTTGAATGCACAGATTCGAATTCCCGCACAGTGTTATAAAAGTTAGCTTCATGTTGACACGCCACATAGTTGTATTGATTAGGGGTGGGCAACAAATACCCAAACTATGGTGATTCCCATATTTTTCTCTGGGGGTGCAGTATGAATACACAAGTGCCAAAT
The DNA here is from genome assembly GCF_001891065.2 of Hippocampus comes. Lineage (NCBI taxonomy): Eukaryota > Metazoa > Chordata > Actinopteri > Syngnathiformes > Syngnathidae > Hippocampus > Hippocampus comes. The sequence goes on along the minus strand of NW_017805841.1, from coordinate 711,871 downwards.
ATCTTATGCCAAATACCTCATGCCCAAATATTACGCCATCCACTGAATGCGGTTTGGGGAAAAGAAGCAGGAGGGGAGCAGGTATAGAATAAGAATTTAGATTTTTTTTTGTTTGTGTGTGTAAAGTGATCCAAACCTTTTCTAAATGAAAGAAAATTGCGTTGTGTTACTGTTATAAACTGTTGTTTTTTTTTTGTTTGTTTTTTTTTACTGACAGTCAAAAAATAGCGATGACGATCCAAACCTTTTCTAAATGAAAGAAAATTGCGTTTTGTTACTGTTGTAAACTGTTTTTTTTATTTTGTTTTGTTTTTGTTTTTTTACTGACAGTCAAAAAAATAGCGATGATGAAATGTAATTGAGCGATGAAGCCTATCATCATGTTTCAATGAAAAGCAACCTGTTGAGTTCCACAAGGGTCTCTTCGAGGTCCACTGTCATTTACTCTTTGTGCGCTTGCATTCAGCATCGTAATATGTGCGACATGTACTCAGTTGACTCACACATAAGCGAGTTTAGGGAGCACTTAGAGAAAAGTATGGGATAATAAGCGATTCTTTTGTGTGCTTTCATGCAGCCACGAACACAATAGGGCTGATTGCGGCACAATCATAGGCCAAGCTTGCCCTTTTGAATCATTTGTCACTCTGAACTGTTACATTTCCTTTTTGGTGACGCTCTCAAACTTGACAAATCATTCATAGGCTTGAGAGTCGCCCGTCACTCACAAATGTGTTTTTCCTTTTTGCCATGGATTACTGGATTGTGTGTGCATGAGCTGACACCAGAGGGCCGTTTGCCCACTGCTCATTGACGAAACTGACATCTTCTCTTCACAAACTTTACAATCAACTGTACCAGACTAAGCAAGCTGAAGGTGAGAAAGCATGGCTCAGTCTATACGAGAATGCCGCTCTGTAAAAGCAGCATGTTCTTCGCCTGAGGGTCAGAGGGCCAAGGTGGAGATGGAAGAGGGTGAGGGGATGAGGGGGGTGGGGGGACCCCTGACCTGGTGTTCTATAAGTTAATTATCCCCTTTCACAAAGCAGATGTTTATAATTAAATTTACATGCGGCGGTGGAGCGTCAGACCAAACAGGACGGATTTGTCAGGAGGCGTTGAGCTGCCATCAAATACGCAAGAACATAAAAATCTCATTAAAAGAGACAATAAGGAGGAGGGGGATGGGAATCTCGGTGACATTTTTCAACGGTTTCGCAACTCCTTTCCCATCTGTTTTTCGGTATGGAGTCTCAATCACATTGCAGGTGTGTTTGTTGTCACTCGGGGAGTGCGGGGGGGGGGGGGGGGGGGGGGGGGGGGTGAAACCGCTCCCTCTGGAGTAGAGGAAAAGAAAGGATGGATGTAGTTTGACGCAGCACCCCGAACTTGAACTCACCGAGGTAAAAACAACAACACGCCTTCCTTCCAGACGCTCCGGACGGCTAATTATCGCCGGGAGCTATTTAAACACACATCTAATTAAAACAAATGCAAGTGGGTGACGTTTGCATCTCGCGCGCTCTGACTCGGGCAGGATGAAGACGTGTGCAAATATCACCGTGTTTCTCGTCGGTCCAAACAAACAACAGCTTCATTTGTAGCCAAGGTACATACGGGAAGGGGCGCGCACATCATCGCCAGCCAATATCAAAGGATCCGACAGAGACGTCTAATTGCTGTTATTTCCCAAGAGAGCCATCCGTCTTGTGCGGCTAAATGAACTTGAGCCGCAATCGTTTGGGAGCGAGGGGGATGAAATGCACCTGCAGGAAAGCGTATTGAATCATGGAGCCGATACTTTTTAAAAGAGACAAATTATGCCGTTTTTATCACCATTTTAACACTCATTCACTGCCAATCCTCCCAGTTACAATGCATACTTGGCTTCTATATCCGTTAACGGCAGCGGTTAATAAAAGCTCCCAGGTGTCTCTATGAAAGCGCTCTAACAGTCTTCCATTAAATTATACAAAGGATAAAAAAAAAATGGACCTGATTCAACCCTTTCATGCAGCCTATAACCTGATAACATAATAAGATGTCCACTGTACTAACCGCCACAGCTTCTACCTGACCTGCTGCCTTGGGTTTCAGGACCTCTGCTGAAACCATGGTGGAATATTCATCTCTGAGTGAAAAAAAAACCTTCCCTGGTTTTTCCAAAATACTCAGAGATACTTTTCACGATACATCATTTCTGTTACAACACCATTTTGGTATGAACATTTGTGAAACAAAAGAGCCCCAGCCCCCCCCGAATCATGCATTTCCTCTTTAGCCTGTTGGAGACGACATTGATGATTTTCAAAATAAAATCAAAATTGTGGACTTGTCAGACCACAGCATTTTAAATTAAATTAAATTTACATTTAATCTAAACAAGTCTTACAAATTGGGAAAATATGTAATACCAGGAAAAGCCAGTGAAATCCGGATATCTCCCGGGAACGTTCGGGATGGTTGGCAAGTATGGCGGTGCTTAAATGGGCCTCATTAGTAACACTTGTGATTTCCCCTCTATTTCACGTCAAAATGTTGCGATAGCGAATGAACTGCGTCACTCTCCCCATCTTTTGTCCTGGATCAGGGATTTAATTAACTATTGACTGTGCCACCAACAGCAGGAGACCAAAAAGAAATGGACTAATAGTCTGAGAAGAAAACGCAAGCCTCCGAGCATTCCTCCTGCCTCCAGGCAACATTTCAACATTGTGAAGAAGGGACAAGGCAGCAATCGGCAACAGAAACTTCAACGCCCCCACTACGTTCCCCCGACCTTAAAAAAATACATACAATGCATTTGTTCCGGATGCTGCAAGCACATTTCTGTTTGTGTACAACTAGAATTGGCATCTGAGATCCGGCAAATTGAGTGCACAGATGAAAACGTCTATGAATATGGAAGACTTTGCCAAGGCACTATGGCAAGCGCAATTAGCATAATGTAGTAGGGGGGAGTGAGTGAGAAAAACCCGGGTAGAATGAACACACATACACACACGGAAAAGGTTGTGAATCACTGATTTAGTGCGACTCGGTTTTGTCTTCATGCCTATAATGCTAAAAGAAAAACTAAAAGCGAGCAGAATGTATTAGCATAAGTGTGATGTGAACGGCTCCGTGAAACGTCATCGTCATGCTGCTATGCTGAGCAAACACATTCACGCAAAGTCGATATGCTTCTTCTGTCTTTTAAATATGGCGGAAAGCTAACGATTAAAATATATGTACACATTGGCCTAGCAAACGTTTCAGGAATGTAATTACATTTTTTTGCCGCACGGACCGGTTTAATGTCCGACAATATTTTCAGGGAGCGGCCTTTTTAAGGCCGGATGAATACAACAAAATAATATGAATATGAGCTGCATGAAAACGGTGGTATTTTCTAAACATAATAAGCACGAATCATGACCCGAGGAACTTCCGATCTGGTCGCAACACTCTCTGGTCGCCATGGTAATGTATAACATGCCTTGAAAATATGATACCCTGCAAATTTAAAGTGCATGAACAATACAACTCACTATGGCCGCATGTGCCGAGTGGTCTTGGTGCGTGGGAATCTTCCGTTGAGATAAATCCGTATTTAAAGTAGAACTCCTGATACTGTCTATTAAATGTAACGTTCTTTTTCTTGAAAGTCGTAGGCTCCTCTTCTGTCTCCTCGCTGGGCCTTTTCCTCTTCCCAAAGAAACTTTCCAAAGACGTTTGTTTTTTACTCATTTTGCCAGCTTCTGGGTTTCATTTTAGCGGTAACCTATCACGTGACCGAAAAGCGCGCCTTGACCTGCGTCAAGAGTGGCACACTGTAGACAGATGTAACAGAGAATCTGGTAATCTTTCAAAATAAAACATATTTCAGATTCCGAAATGAAAAAACGGAATTATTTAAGTTCTTTATTCTTTCTGTGCGGCTCGGTACCAAATGACCCACGGACGGGTACTGGTCCATGGCCCGGGGATTGGGGACCGCTGTTTTAGAGCACACATTTGAATTTGTATGATGATAAAAAAACTATTCAACATAAAAGCTTTTGCATATTGGAGTGGAGTTAATGTTTAGCTGTAAATTTAATTGTTCTTTTTTGTTCGTATAGTTCATCATCACTACCATTATAATCATTATCATTATTATCGTTCATTGTTAGTTTTTATTGTACTAACCCTTTAAATGTCGGGTATTCAATTGTAAATATATTATTTATTTCAATATATTTCATCTGCAGTATTTAAAAAATATATATGTTGGTTATTGAATTCAATATTTTATCTCCATCCATCCATCCATTCATCCATCCATTTTCTTTTGCTTGTCCAGGGTCAGGTTGTGGGGGCAGCAGACAATAAGAAAAAGAAGCTACCGCTGATGCAGCTGTGCCTCGCCATCAGCTCATAACGATCAGCAATAAAAATCAAATTTAGGAGCATGTTAAAAATTATGAAACCATTCGTCTGGCACGGGCGGCCTCGTTGTGGTGGTATCGCTTGGCGAGACGATCAATAAATCAATAGATTATGAGCTCTGCTCGTGAAAAATTAAATGCAATCATAAATGCCAGAGGATATGTGTCGTGATTGTGAAGAAATGAATACATATTTTCGATCACATCAGAGCAGTTATTTGCATATGATGTCGAGAGCCAAATCAACATGGTTGGCAAAGGTGCCATAAGAAGCGTCATAATAAGCAGCACAAAAACTTGAATTCTTTTACATTATATTTTAATTCATCATTACTGTACGTTTACAGTATGTGATGATATATTAGGGAGGAGTTGTAACAAATCATGTCATTGACATTCATTTCAGTGGGGAGAGTTGATTTGAAATATGAACGATTTCACTTATGAGTGTTGGAACAGAACAAATTCAGTTTAAATGTACTTTGCGCTCTTGGCTCATCTGCATGGACTCCAGCAAGTCTATTTCTGCTTCTGCAATGTCAAAGACTGGGTGGGCCTCTCGATCGCTGAATTTAAAGGGAAAATTTGGCCAAAAAGTTTGTCGGCTGTGTTCATCCCCCACAACGGCGCAAACGCCCATTTCTACCTGCGCCCATCTATGAAAACACCAAAAGAGAGAAAAATACTCCACCAAATGTGCACAGTCAGACTGCACTTTGCGCTAGACTTTAACTGCGCACGAAAATAGGGCCCAAAGTGTTGAGTAAGTCAACAACTCGATTTGAAGGAGATAAATAACCTTCATATTAATTCATGGTTCATTTGCCTTTATGTTGTCATTTATTGTGATACAAATTAATTTATTGTTTGTGTTTGCTAAAAACAAAAGAATATTTGGGAAGAGGGCTGTATGTGTGCGTGTGTGTGTTGAAATTAAACAGTCCGCGACGCTAGTTTTACTGAAGACTGGGTTTATTGGATCTTCGATCGTGCAGTACAGGAACACAGCTTATCCTCGAAGCAACATTAATGACAACCCCTTTCAAGGTTTAGAGACAAAAAAAAAAGTTTTATGCCCTGCGATTGGCTGGCAACCAGTTCAGGGTGTCCCCCGCCTACTGCCCGAAGACGGCTGGGATAGGCTCCAGCACCCCCCGCGACCCTTGTAAGGATAAGCGGATTGGAAATTGGAGGGATGGATGATAAGTTTTAAGTTGAGTCTTTAAATATCACTACACTAACCGCTGATTTGAAACCATGTGTCCAGCTATTCCCGGATTTTATGTGCATCACTCGTGTGCGGCCACTCTTGGTCGATTAATCTCCTCTTTGGGAAATTAATTAAATGAGGAAATTATAAATGAAAGTTACAAAAGCCTCCTTCCACTTTCTCCCACTCTCGCTCTAATAGGGTGCGTCTGCTATTTGGTCCACTTTGGGGGTGATGTGCTTTAAAGCAAATTTCTGATAATGGGATTAAGCAGCGCACAATGGAAGCGCAGCTCATTCGGCGTAACTTCGTAATTGTGTTTTTAATCCCTTATCTTGGCAGCTAAATTGGTGGTCATGTGCAATTTCTGCATCTTTCTTTTCATCGTTTTTACAAAAGAATCCATTTGACATGCACTACGTACTTGGGACATCTGGATATTGCATCGACAAGAGAGAAAGCTCTTGACGACTTTGTAGTTTAAGTAAAAAGTACGACTAATAACGAACAGGAATTTGGTCAGGTCTCTGGATATTGCATCGACAAGAGAGAAAGCTCTTGACGTCTTTGTAGTTTAAGTAAAAAAATACGACTAATAACGAACATGAATTTGGTCAGGTCTTTCACATTCTTCCACAGTCATCGAGTGTGTCTTTTATAAGGTCTTAAGATGAATGGATGTTTAAGGCTCATAGCGAAAAGCTAACAAAAGGTATTTTTCCTCGACGAGATCATGTGGCTCACTCGTCTAAGATAAGCACCCGACGTGTCACGCTTGTTGTTGTCGAATGCAACCATTAAGCAGCTGGGCGATGGATCCAATTGTGTTTGAATAAAGGCCACCCAATGCTGTCATTTCTCTCAGCATGTCACTTAACCTGTGTAAACACCGCTCGGAATAAATGAGCATTACCTTGGGACATGCACAGCTGATGGAAATAACCAAGTAAAAAAAAAAAAAAAAAGCTTCCACTTTCTGGACAATGAGGCTGCCGGTAATGAGAATTGATGTGTGCGCGTGTGTGTGCAAGATGAACAGAAGGTGACTGCAGAAAATGGAGAAGGAAAGGGAAAAATGGGTGGAGGATATTATTTATACGGTGTCTAAGGTGATTTTTTTTTTTCATGAATGCCGTGTATGAATGTGCATTTCTGCAATTAAAGAGAATTTGGTATACCGTATTTTCCACAAAATATGGCGCACCTAAAACCCACCATCTTAATCATCCGTCTGCCAGTCAACCACACAATGCCATGATGGAGGACAGGTGAGAAGTGACTCCTTTAGCCGTAGGAGACCCAAAGATGTCATGTCGGGTCCCTTGGACAAGATGGACATGAGAAAAAGAAACCTCGGAGGCCCGTGGGCCCGCTGACAATCTTCCTTTGCGTGAGGCGGGTTAGGGTTTCATTGCACCTGACAGTACGTATATTTTGTTTGTTTGTGTATATATATATATATATATATACTGTGGGATCGATTCCCACTCACTGACTGTGTGGATGGTTGTTTGTCTCTATGTGTGCCTTGCTGGCGACCAGTACAGGGTCTATTGCCCTGAGTCAGCTGGGATAGGCTCCAGCATACCCTGCTCGAAAGGATAAGCAGTGTTGAAAATCTATGACATGGCATGACACCATATTGTATATTTTAATTGATGAATGGCTTACTTTGTCTTTACCAGCATATTTGTTGTTGAAGTCGTGTAAAACTACTTTAAGTAGGTCATGTTGCTTCACTTTCATATTCTGGTACTTGAATTACGGTTTTGACGACAAACACCTTGAAAGTTGCTCATCCATTTTCAAGTGGATCGTGTGCGACCCAGGGCTATACCGCGGTCAGCCACAAGAGGGAAGTCGAGCTCCCCAGTTCTGGATTTCATCTTGCGAGTGTGTCGCTTGCATGGCAAGACCAGTAGGTGGCACTAAAGGAACACAAAACAAAAAGTCCGCGCGCGAGCACAAACTACATACTGTACGTACAAATATTTTTGTTTTCTTTTGTTTTGCTTTTACATTGTACCTACACAAATTCCCTGCAAGTTTAAGTCACAACCTGTTATGTTCTTCCAACCCAGCATCCACCGTACCAACCTAACGCGTGTGAACTTTTAATTTGCCTTTAATTGTATTGAAATAAAAGTATTTACTGTAGCTGTAAATGTTGTTCAACAAGGAATCCAATTAACATGGAGAGCAATTGTGTCTTTACATCTTCTAACAATGGCGGCGGAGCTTTCATTGTGGCTTCCTCTGGATTGGTTTTGATGCAGTTAATCATAGAACGCCCAAATAATCTCTATTTAGGTTGTACAGTACTTGACTCTAGAAAAACTAAACTAAAAGAAAGCAAAAAAAAAATTAAATAGGGCAACACGATATGGCTTTGAAATAAAACCCTCTAATCCCACAAAATAAAATGTCTGATTTATTTAACTTTTCCGCTTAAAGAAATTATAATAATAATAATAAATAAGTGTTCACATATCAACTCAACTGTATTTATAGAGCACTTTAAAACAACC
>NW_017805841.1:684311-685725 GCF_001891065.2 Hippocampus comes | reverse complement strand
CAGTTCAGGGTGTCCCCCGCCTACTGCCCGAAGACGGCTGGGATAGGCTCCAGCACCCCCCGCGACCCTTGTAAGGATAAGCGGATTGGAAATTGGAGGGATGGATGATAAGTTTTAAGTTGAGTCTTTAAATATCACTACACTAACCGCTGATTTGAAACCATGTGTCCAGCTATTCCCGGATTTTATGTGCATCACTCGTGTGCGGCCACTCTTGGTCGATTAATCTCCTCTTTGGGAAATTAATTAAATGAGGAAATTATAAATGAAAGTTACAAAAGCCTCCTTCCACTTTCTCCCACTCTCGCTCTAATAGGGTGCGTCTGCTATTTGGTCCACTTTGGGGGTGATGTGCTTTAAAGCAAATTTCTGATAATGGGATTAAGCAGCGCACAATGGAAGCGCAGCTCATTCGGCGTAACTTCGTAATTGTGTTTTTAATCCCTTATCTTGGCAGCTAAATTGGTGGTCATGTGCAATTTCTGCATCTTTCTTTTCATCGTTTTTACAAAAGAATCCATTTGACATGCACTACGTACTTGGGACATCTGGATATTGCATCGACAAGAGAGAAAGCTCTTGACGTCTTTGTAGTTTAAGTAAAAAAATACGACTAATAACGAACATGAATTTGGTCAGGTCTTTCACATTCTTCCACAGTCATCGAGTGTGTCTTTTATAAGGTCTTAAGATGAATGGATGTTTAAGGCTCATAGCGAAAAGCTAACAAAAGGTATTTTTCCTCGACGAGATCATGTGGCTCACTCGTCTAAGATAAGCACCCGACGTGTCACGCTTGTTGTTGTCGAATGCAACCATTAAGCAGCTGGGCGATGGATCCAATTGTGTTTGAATAAAGGCCACCCAATGCTGTCATTTCTCTCAGCATGTCACTTAACCTGTGTAAACACCGCTCGGAATAAATGAGCATTACCTTGGGACATGCACAGCTGATGGAAATAACCAAGTAAAAAAAAAAAAAAAAAAGCTTCCACTTTCTGGACAATGAGGCTGCCGGTAATGAGAATTGATGTGTGCGCGTGTGTGTGCAAGATGAACAGAAGGTGACTGCAGAAAATGGAGAAGGAAAGGGAAAAATGGGTGGAGGATATTATTTATACGGTGTCTAAGGTGATTTTTTTTTTTCATGAATGCCGTGTATGAATGTGCATTTCTGCAATTAAAGAGAATTTGGTATACCGTATTTTCCACAAAATATGGCGCACCTAAAAGCATTCCAATTGCTTTCATTTGATGGTTTTCATTACAGCCCTCGTATCTGCGAAATATATTGCATAAGTCTAAAATCAAGGCAGCAGTGTATTTTAGTTCAATTTCTTTCTTCTTCCAGCAGTTGCTTTGTGTGCACGGATGTTGACGGGATGCATCCTTATAAAAATTGATGGTTGGTTCC
>NW_017805841.1:667407-684295 GCF_001891065.2 Hippocampus comes | reverse complement strand
TGACAGTACGTATATTTTGTTTGTGTATATATATATATATATATATATATATATATATATATATACACACGTACTGTCAGTTAGCTCTGGTCCTCCCGTCTCTGTATCCCGAGTATAAATCCAAACCTTAAGCAGCCAATATCCAGAGGCAGCCCTTATGCTCGCTCTTATCTCCCGAGTCATATATTGCCTCTTCTAAGCAACAATTTCCCCCGCTTCCCCCGCTTGAAGATGGTCTTTTATTGCATTGTGAAATGCATGAGAAGGGCAGAAGGGAGGACGTGTGGATTTATTTTGGAGGAAAGTCAGAGGAATGTTCTGTTCAGTGAAGCCTTTCTTATTTTTTTTTTTCCTAAAAGTATGTTGTTTGGGTCAAAAGCTATTTGGCGTTTTGCAATGAAGTCATTTCATTCAGATGAAAGGATTGCACTCTTGAACTATACTGTACATTTGGCTTCTTTGAAGATAGAGTGGCACCTCTAACTTTTACCCCAATGCTTTCTGTGGCGGCAGTTAAATTCAATTTGGTCATCTTTCAAAATGACATTTCCCATTGAGATCAGTAATCTTCAGAATCATTTGTTTCAGAGTCCAAACTGTCACCATAGAACGTTTGACCGGACAGTGGAACCCCGCATAGTCTCAGTTCGGCATTCACTGATTCAACATGATACAAGAGTAATCACTCTTGAGTACTTTTGATGCACAATGACAGATAATATTGAACAAACAACTGGCGAGGGGGATTTACTCAGAGTAGCTGTGGCTGGTATTGGCAGCATTCATGAGTACCCGATACATGGAAATAAGGCAGGTATCTGCCTTATAAGCATACCCGGTATTGGCATTCGCCCACCGCTAACAACAAGCAGCAATTTGGCAAATAGTGAACAATTATTTTCATGTCAGTCGTTTACTGTCAAACTAAACATCAAACAAAAGAACTTAAATGTTTTGTATTTCTGTTGGTTTCAAACAAAAAGTGCTCTGTTATGAGCTGTAAATGGATGTAATTACTATAAAGTAAAAAGTGGGACTTTTATTCTCATCTTTTGATCTGAAAGCCAAATGTCTTCAGTAGACAACAAAAATAAAAAAATGTGACTTTTTTTTTTACAGCTGAATCACGACAGTTACGAAAAAAAAGAACAGTTTGTATGATTAATTCCATTTTGCTGTCCCGACGGGAGAGCAGATCGGCAGGGCCGGTTTGGATCCTGGCGGAATCTCCGTAATCCGCAGCATGTTGTTGTTTGAGCCGCCATTAGACAGCAGATTGAAGACATTTGTTGCGCACAATCCTACAGATTACTGAGAGGCACACTGAGAACAAAAAAGCAGAAAATACAATCCAAGAGCAAGCCACTTTCTTTTTTTCTTTTATACCGAATGCAAATTAGACACATTCATAAAAATATCGTCAGGATAAGCGGTTCGGATAATGGATGGATACAACCTGTACGAAACACACAAATATTGTCACATAGAAAATTTAAAAAACTAAAAAAAATCAAAAGTGCATTTTTATTTTATGTTATTATTTATTTTATTTTATTTTTTATTTTTTTGCGGCAGAGGGCGTCTCAATGTTTTCCAAGGTTGTCTGTATACATACAGAGACTGGCATGAAATGTATGGCTCATATACTGTAGCACATCAGAATAAATGGACAGAGGCTTTGCAGATTATGCAAATACGTACCTTGAAGAATGTGAAAATCGCATATTCATGCACACACACTTGTATGGTTTGTTTGATTTATGTCATATGTACAGCTATATGCATGCGCATGTATCCTCCATGGATGAATGCAAAACTAACCAGCCCATCATGTGAGAAATCCGAAGAAGTGGGTCAAAATCAAAATCAATCAAAAAATATTCGGAACAGTGACGTATTCTGAATTATTCCTAACTGCAACGAAAAAGTCAAAAGAGATTACCGGTAGTTGAACTTGTGAAACATTCTCAAGTCTCGCGAAGTATTCAGAAGTCATGTGAGATTAGTCCACATTTACGGAAACTTTCTGAAGTTTGCACAAAATATTTGGAAGTCTCACAAGACTTTCCGAAGCGTCACAAAATATTTCAAAGTCTCAGGACTTATTCTGAGGTCTCGCGAGGTTTGTCAAAGTCTCACGAAATATTCCAAATTATTGGGAACCCTCACAAAAAATTCAGAAGCCTCGTTAGATTTGATGAACTCTTATGACACATTTACATTTCGTGACATTTAACGCAGTACCACAAAAAACTCAGAAGTCTTGCTTTAATTTTAAATACTGGATGTCATTTATTCAATTTCATTTTGCAGCATTAAAAAAATATATATTATTATATTTAAAGGTGTTTGACGCCAGACATCACATTTAATCGCTTTTAAATGCTTTAACCTTACCGGCAGCTTCACATCATTTACATTCAGTGTCATTTTTCTGAGCTGTAGCCGAAATTTGAATAGATTCTAATTTGCATGGCGGAATCTACACGCCATTTGGTTGGCTGCATCGCCACCGCCAGCTCCCCACACCTCGGCTCACCTTGCTAGCACACATCAGTAACAATCTCATTTACCGCCCCATTAATCACTAGAATTCTTGACACGGTGTGTGTGTGTATGTGTGTGTGTGTGTGTGTGTGTGTGTGTGTGTACAATCTCATTTACCGCCCCATTAATCACTAGCATTCTTGACACGGCGTGTGTGTGTGTGTGTGTGTGTGTGTGTGTAGCGCAGAGAAGCTAAGCAGTGCGCGTGTCAGTGACAGTAAACCTTTGCATGATAAAAGCACTCAGGCTGATGACTCAAAGTGCATATGCAGGTCTAAGACAAATTACTAGCTGCACTTATTTCCACCAATCCATCCAATTGACATTGTATTTCATTGACAGAAAGGGGGAAAAAAACTACATTTAAAAGAAAAACCAAAGCAGTGCTGAGAAATGTACACTGAACATGGACATTATTGATAAGATTGAAAAAAAATACATGAATAGGTGAATTTTCAAATGCTGTAAATATATTATCGGGCTACATGTGTTGCTCCACTGTTTGTATTCAAATATCTGTAAAAGGCTCGAAAAGTGCCACATAAATGCTAATCATAAGCACGGCAATGATCTTTTCAAATTGTATGTTAGCATAATGTTTACGGGGCTCTCTTGAGGCCATTGATTGATGTGGAATTTTCGTTGTTTGATGTTGAGTTTGACAGTTAACTTCAACCGGGAGGGACATTAAACAACTTGAAGCTGGTTGTTTTTTTGGGAGGAATTTTTCACTATTTACCATAGAGCAAATAATCCTCCTGATGACAGCTTGGGTCGGGTCACTTGTATCTCAAGGCACCAGTTTATATATGGCACGGCAATGAAAAACAGGCAGTGGTCTGCAAATTATTACCAGGCCGACTGTGGACACCCCCGGTATGAAAGGGACAAGCAAATAAATCCTTAGCAATTCACCAGGAATGCAGCGTGAAAGCAGCAATGTTTTCACACTTGGAACACCGTTGTGGTAACATGTGGTACAAAGTGGATGATGGACTACCTCCAAATTATTCAAATGATCTTGGCTCCCGACCTTCCGTCTGCAAGCCTACACAACAGAGGTGCACTCTTTGTTCATTTTTGTCCATCAAACACACCGGGGTACCCGGGCCAGCCCTGACCTACCCGCAGCACTATGCTAATTCCGCTAATGGGCCCCCTTTAGCTGACCAATGAGCCATTTTTAAAACCATTTGTCACACCTGGAACACTACTTCTTCCGCTGCAGAGCTTCCTCATTTAAAATGACTACATCGCCTCCTTGTCTAAAGGAGACTAGCTGAAGGCTATGACTAATCTACAACAAATAAGTGCTGGTTGGAAGCTAGCAGCGACAGGGCGGGAGCTCAGAACAAACGGCAACGAATAAAATCTCACAAGCAATGAGGCAGATGTGAACAAAGTAGATAACAGAAGACGGAAAAGGAAGTAAACGGCAAAAAATGCCCCAAATAATCGACACCCACCCCCACAAGGTGATTAGAAATTGCCGAAATTAGAAATCAATAATTTAAGCCGAAAATATACTACAAACTATGATCTCCAAAGACTTTTTCATACTATGAACTCATCTTACTACCCTTGAAATCAATGGCTTGCACATGTGGGCGAAGACTCTCCCGAACGTCCGCTAACACCCCAAGCTACTTAGCTCTCTCTCCCCAACATACAGAGCTTGTCTCTCAGTAGCTCGCTAACCAGCGCGCTGTAGTTGTCGAGATGGGTGTAGTAATAATAATTAATTGCGTCAAATAGCCGCTGATATGAGTGAAGGCACTCAACTTTTTATATGGTGGGATGCCGGATGCCAAAGAAAACGGAAATGGTGAAAAACAGTTGAATGCTAAATCTCCACAATTAAGCGCTACCTAATTTTCAGTTACTGCACGTTTTTCAGCAATTATGTTCAAACGTTTATCATGTACAGTATTTAGAAACACATTTGTGCTTTGACTTTACAGGGTCATATTAACCATTTCATGGACAGCAGTTACAACAGTGGACAGCTTACCATGTTATCAGGTTACAGGGTGCATGAAAGGGTTAAACAATGTGATAAAGCAGCCTTCCTCTTAAAAATGTATCGCATTGGTATCAATGTGAACTCTGTATTTACTTGAGTGAATCATTTTAATCCAATTTTAAAACCCGAGGGATGTTTGGTTTCCCACTGTAATCAGAATCTTATTTCACCTAGTTTTGTATGCAGAAAGGTGTGTGTGTGTGTGTGTGTGTGTGTGTGTGTGTGTGTGTGTGTGTGTGTGTGTGTGTGTGTGTGTAGCGCAGAGAAGCTAAGCAGTGCGCGTGTCAGTGACAGTAAACCTTTGCATGATAAAAGCACTCAGGCTGATGACTCAAAGTGCATATGCAGGTCTAAGACAAATTATTAGCTGCACTTATTTCCACCAATCCATCCAATTGACATTGTATTTCATTGACAGAAAGGGGGAAAAAGTGTGTGTGTGTGTGTGTGTGTGTGTGTGTAGCGCAGAGAAGCTAAGCAGTGCGCGTGTCAGTGACAGTAAACCTTTGCATGATAAAAGCACTCAGGCTGATGACTCAAAGTGCATATGCAGGTCTAAGACAAATTATTAGCTGCACTTATTTCCACCAATCCATCCAATTGACATTGTATTTCATTGACAGAAAGGGGGAAAAAAACTACATTTAAAAGAAAAACCAAAGCAGTGCTGAGAAATGTACACTGAACATGGACATTATTGATAAGATTGAAAAAAAATACATGAATAGGTGAATTTTCAAATGCTGTAAATATATTATCGGGCTACATGTGTTGCTCCACTGTTTGTATTCAAATATCTGTAAAAGGCTCGAAAAGTGCCACATAAATGCTAATCATAAGTACGGCAATGATCTTTTCAAATTGTATGTTAGCATAATGTTTACGGGGCTCTCTTGAGGCCATTGATTGATGTGGAATTTTCGTTGTTTGATGTTGAGTTTGACAGTTAACTTCAACCGGGAGGGACATTAAACAACTTGAAGCTGGTTGTTTTTTTGGGAGGAATTTTTCACTATTTACCATAGAGCAAATAATCCTCCTGATGACAGCTTGGGTCGGGTCACTTGTATCTCAAGGCACCAGTTTATATATGGCACGGCAATGAAAAACAGGCAGTGGTCTGCAAATTATTACCAGGCCGACTGTGGACACCCCCGGTATGAAAGGGACAAGCAAATAAATCCTTAGCAATTCACCAGGAATGCAGCGTGAAAGCAGCAATGTTTTCACACTTGGAACACCGTTGTGGTAACATGTGGTACAAAGTGGATGATGGACTACCTCCAAATTATTCAAATGATCTTGGCTCCCGACCTTCCGTCTGCAAGCCTACACAACAGAGGTGCACTCTTTGTTCATTTTTGTCCATCAAACACACCGGGGTACCCGGGCCAGCCCTGACCTACCCGCAGCACTATGCTAATTCCGCTAATGGGCCCCCTTTAGCTGACCAATGAGCCATTTTTAAAACCATTTGTCACACCTGGAACACTACTTCTTCCGCTGCAGAGCTTCCTCATTTAAAATGACTACATCGCCTCCTTGTCTAAAGGAGACTAGCTGAAGGCTATGACTAATCTACAACAAATAAGTGCTGGTTGGAAGCTAGCAGCGACAGGGCGGGAGCTCAGAACAAACGGCAACGAATAAAATCTCACAAGCAATGAGGCAGATGTGAACAAAGTAGATAACAGAAGACGGAAAAGGAAGTAAACGGCAAAAAATGCCCCAAATAATCGACACCCACCCCCACAAGGTGATTAGAAATTGCCGAAATTAGAAATCAATAATTTAAGCCGAAAATATACTACAAACTATGATCTCCAAAGACTTTTTCATACTATGAACTCATCTTACTACCCTTGAAATCAATGGCTTGCACATGTGGGCGAAGACTCTCCCGAACGTCCGCTAACACCCCAAGCTACTTAGCTCTCTCTCCCCAACATACAGAGCTTGTCTCTCAGTAGCTCGCTAACCAGCGCGCTGTAGTTGTCGAGATGGGTGTAGTAATAATAATTAATTGCGTCAAATAGCCGCTGATATGAGTGAAGGCACTCAACTTTTTATATGGTGGGATGCCGGATGCCAAAGAAAACGGAAATGGTGAAAAACAGTTGAATGCTAAATCTCCACAATTAAGCGCTACCTAATTTTCAGTTACTGCACGTTTTTCAGCAATTATGTTCAAACGTTTATCATGTACAGTATTTAGAAACACATTTGTGCTTTGACTTTACAGGGTCATATTAACCATTTCATGGACAGCAGTTACAACAGTGGACAGCTTACCATGTTATCAGGTTACAGGGTGCATGAAAGGGTTAAACAATGTGGTAAAGCAGCCTTCCTCTTAAAAATGTATCGCATTGGTATCAATGTGAACTCTGTATTTACTTGAGTGAATCATTTTAATCCAATTTTAAAACCCGAGGGATGTTTGGTTTCCCACTGTAATCAGAATCTTATTTCACCTAGTTTTGTATGCAGAAAGTGTATTTAAAAAAAAAAAAAATCTCAAGTCTTGAGCACAGTTCATTCCAGAAGCAAGGACACGCTCGAATGTTTACGAATGTTTTTTTTTTCCTTCCCGTTCCCAGGCCTGCAATTTATCTCACTTTCATCCGTGGAGAAAGTTGTTTTTGTGAGGACCAGAGCCAGAGACTGCAAAACAGACGGAAACCAAAAATGATCCACTGCCTGATAACACAGCAACTCTTTGACACTGCTAACATCAAATTTAGCTAAAAAGAGAGGAAAAAAAACGTCTTACAAGTTTATCTTACCTGAGCTCATAAAATTATTGATCTGAAAATCAGCTAGATAGATAGATAGATAGACAGACAGACAGACAGACAATTGAAACACACAGACATACAAAATGAAAGCACTCTCAAGGAGCATGACGCAGACCTTATTTAAGTCAGCGACTGAAGTGAAGTGGAAAAATAAAAAGGACAGCCACCCTGAAAACACTCAACCTCAGCCATTTTTTTTAAAGGACAAGCAACTAAACACAAAATGAAAACACTCACAAGGAGCATGGAGCAGACGTGGAATATGGCCAGCCAGAGCTCCTGACATCTTTCAAGGCGTCCTACAAACGTTTAACAGCGTCTGCGTGGATGACCTCTGGCTTAGTTTTTTTTGTGGGGGGGTTGGGGGGGGGGGTTGTATGTGTGTTTTAGTGCCATTTTTTTCTTCGACAACTTCAGGATTATTTTTAATGTTCCCCCCCTCCCCTGTTTTCATTATTCCAATGAAGGAAAACTTATTTGATTGGTCATGGGCACTGTAAAGGCACAAAGAAGAAGGAGTAGACAAGTACATTAGCAAGGGTGGGGGGCGGGGGCGCAAATGGAGTGAGTCCCCGCTGCAGTAATGAGTGCACAGATTTATCTACATTAGCATCCCGTTCCTCCGCAGTAGTAGATCACGAGGCCGCGACAGGAGTCACAGCCGCACGCGTTACTGTTATTTATCGCCACGTTCATCCCACCGTCACTCCTGCACGAATTGCACACACAAACAAATACGCTAAGTGACGAGTGATACCGCGGATTTGTGCTGAGCATCAACACCATGCATCTAAGAATTGAGGCACTCGGGAAACCATGTTACAAATATACGGTTTACACGAGACCCATCACTTGGATTGGCTAGTATGCCGGCCTAAATAACACGCTAGCACAAACTGACGTGATGTCACACAAGTAAATATGCATACTCGGACTTTACGTTAAATGGTATACGTTTTTTGTCGTTTGCACACAACGTCAACTGGTAGTAGCTGCTTTGCATAAAAAAATGACAATAAAAATTAAACCACTTTCATTTTTGACCCTCTTGTGAGTAAAGCAGATCAGAAAATGTTGATATTGACTGGATTAATTCCCCCAATCCCACCAGCAGCGCAAGATTCCCGTTTTATCCCCTCCTTTTTTTTTTTTTTTTTTGCCCTATTACCTCCTTAGTAAGAAAGAAGCAAAAGAGCCCGTGATGAAAAGTTGATTTAGTCGTTGGCTCTGCGCACACCTGTGCTCTCTTCAGTACCAAAGAGCAATAACCCTAATGAGTCTGCGTATGTGCGTGCGAGAGGCCATGAAATGAAAGTAATTACAGCGGGGAACGGCTTTTTTGTCTGCTCGCTTCCTCTCATCTCAGCCCTTCCGTGCACCGACGCTTCTGCGGTGCGTTTTACTTTGACGTGAGCGCATGCGGTGCTCCGAGCCCTCTCGCTCGCTTGATCTTTGTCAGAGCGTCTCACACACTTCTAATTCCAGCAAGGCTCCTTGAAACAAATGGATTCATAGCAGGTCTGGAGACAGGGAATGGGGAAACACACTTGACACCTCTATAGAGATCACGAGAGTGGCAATGTACTGTATATTATTTTTTTTCTCGGCGCCGAACAATTATTAGTGACGCACTGATGAGCTTAGAGAGGAGTTGAGACATTATGAATCTTTTCGTTTTAGGCGTGACACGCCCCGCTGCAATATGATTGGCTGCTATAAAAAGGCAAGGACTGCCTGCTGATAAATTGGTGTGTGTGTGTGTGTGGGGGGGGGGTGTCATTACTTTATATTTTTGTAAATTTTAGAAAAATGACACCAATACAAGGAAAACGTCAAATTTGGAAAAGGCAAAAAGTAATTTTCGTGAAGGGAAAAATATGTACTTTAACCCTTTCAGGGAAAGCGGTTACTACAGTGGACAGCTTATCAGGTTATCATGGTACAGGGTGCATGAAAGGGTTAAGTTGCATTTTTTTTTCCTGGACAAAAAAAAAAGTCATGTTAAAGAAATAAAAGGTCTAATATGAGTAAAAAAGTTTTTTTCCAGGCAAAATATGCAATATGAGTTTTAAAGTTACATTTACCTTTTTCTGAAGAGGGAGAAAGGCATAATCCTTTGAATCCAATGTTCTAATTCAACAACGCTTTTTTGTTTTTAACTAAAAAAAAATCATATCAAGGGTTATCTTATGTGAGGAAAGTAATGTAGGCCTATTTTTAATATTTTTGGATTGGATTGGATAAACTTTATTGTTAAATGTACTGTATGTGTACCATACAGCACAGATTTTCTTGCTCAAGCCATAATTTTAATTTCACTTCATTGTGTGTCCAGTAAGCAGTAGGTCCCAATTATTGATGGTTCCCAAATGCTGCATGCAAGGACAACGGGTTATGACACCTTATATCACCACTGTCACTAAGGCCATTCCGTTAGCCGTGTGTGACACCCCAAGCCTTGCGCACGTTGTTCTCGCCATCATTCAAAGTTTTTTCCTCTCTTGCAGGTTTTCGGCCGGGAGATGAATGGTGATATTTAACAGAGGCTCGGAAACGCCGTCAAATGGTCCTTGAGTGTCTGACAATAGGCACAAAAGCTCGGTAGCTCGAGAGAGCGAGAGAGAGAGGTACAGAGAAGCAACAAGAGTGAGAGGCGGCAATGAGATAAGCGGGTTAACAAAGAGGCTGTCACAAGACGAAGGTGCTTTTTCATTGTCTGGAGCATTTAATGAGCAGGAATTAAACAATGACAGCATGTAATAACCTGCAAGCGGCGAGTGCGTCTGCTTAGTTGATACTCGGCTTGCTCCAGCGCACATACGGGATGCTCATTTGCAGCTTTTAATAGACTTGGGGGGCTTCAAAAAAAAAAAAAGTAGAGAAAACATTGCACATTTATCACCGGGAAATGCATAAACAGGACGATGGCTTTAATTGTATTATTTCGGGAATAGTGGTGTTTACTCAACTGCAGATGGGGCAGGCGTCAGTTAGGGGAGGATTTTATTTGAATAAACAATATTAACACAAGACAATATGTCCTCGCTATATTGCAGTAAATGCAGACGGATTGAACTAAAAAGTTAAATACGATAGAATTGTGCTCAGGTAGTGATTCTTTTGCATGCCACTAGAGGGAGACCTACATAGGTCTTACTCATTTTTAAATTCGGTCATTTCTGTACAATTTCCTACAAATCTTTCACAAGCTTATGGCGACAGATTTGGAGTAAAAGTAAAAGGAACAAAACAAGAAGATTATCATTTATCGTTTATCTTTAGATATTTTTTTTTATTGCAAAACCCTAAACAAAAAATGTAAACAATTTTACACAAAAACTTACCATTTGTTTTCATTAATTGTATCCAAAAAATATCGCAGTTGGTCAACAATTCTTCAAAAACTAAAGTGACCAAGTGATTCTTATGAGCTGTTTAATGCCACTCCAAATTTAAAACTGAACATGAAAAAGATAATTACACATTCTGTATTAAACAAGCTAGCTTTATGTTAGCACACAAGTGGGCTCACCTTTTGGGCAAAGGGACCCGTAAACCTAATGAGGAAAAGTCTTGTAAAAAAAATAAAAATAAATAAATGGATGGCTAAACGGATGTTTAGTGATGGGGAAAATAATTAGGTACTTACATTTGATAACGAAAGTGCCTTATTAAGAGGTTCACTGTGCCACTATTTCATGTTCCCTTACAGTCTACTTTAGTGGACATTTTGGCCTTGGTTCATTAATGAATGTTTAAAAAAAAAAAAAAAAATCCTCAGTGCTTTGAGTGTTCATGAATCACCAGTCTGCCTTTTTAGCGGAATAAATTGCACAACAAAAAGAACAGATGGGATGAAAAGGTTGGCTTTGATTCAGCATCACAAACATCCACTCCATTTAAGTTGATCTTAAATCAGGAGACCGTCGCCAAAATAAAAGCTTCACTTGTGAATTTGGTTCAATCCATCCATTTTCTATAGCGCTTGTCCATAAGTATTCGTGCTCCCATTCGCAAATATTTAATATATTTTTTGAAGGAGTTATTTATGTTTTTTGGGGGTTCAGCGTGCATACATAATCCCAGCAACAACAAAAATAAGTGGCACTTTAAATGATGGCTCCTGATTGCTGACTCCCATTTTAAAAGTTTGAAAAGGGAGTAAAATTGTCAAACTTGGGGAATAAAAGTGAAAAGTCATCTGAAAAATACTCAAGATACCTGAAAAATCCACTCAAGGGCAGTCACGAAATATTTGTCCTTGGTTCCATGCCACCACGATGCCCAGCCACATTAAACGCTCCGGCAGTGTATGAAATTCCTTGCAATGACATCATGTCACAAACAGCTCACAAACAGCCTGAGCTCACCACGGTGCGTTGATGAGTCTCATCCTCCGCGTTTGATGCTCGCTGAGCGGTAAAACGTCCCCCCCCCCCCCACCACCAATTGGTCGTCGCGCATTCTAGCTGATTCCAATTAAACGCTGGCGGTAAATAATATCGCCACGCCACAGTGCTTTCATGGCGCAGGAGAAACAAGTCGGATGGTGAACAAAAGGCCCCCATTGAGAAAGCATCTCATCGAGGGATAGTAATCGTTTCCGGTGAGCATGCTGGGAAAAAGACACAAGGAGATGATGAGCCAGGGCTTGTCGTCCATTGTTGGGCTTGAAAAGTATGATTAGGCCGAAGGAGAAGATGGAAGCGGGGAAGCAAACACGGAGGCCTCTTTTCTGTTGTTCTCTGCGGGTGGACCGAGAAGATTTTATGTTCTCCGTTTGAGTAGAAAATCACCAGTCGCGAGGCAAGTGGGGGAGCCAGCAAGTACATAAAAATAAAATGATCACAAACATCCATGCATCTATTTTCCAGAGGATTTATCTTCATTAGAGTCAGGGGTGAGCTACAGACTATGCTAGCTGAGGACTGAGTGGTCAGCGCATTTCTTCAAAATATTTCTATCTCCTCTCCTCTTGAGATGAGCCCCTATACGTGGGACCGTATTGACTTCTGTAAACACGGTGTAGAAATTATAAAATGTACTTGTACTTCGTATTAATTCCTCCTTGTTGTAAAGTTTTAAAAAAATACTTAAGGAGTGTTTCAAAAAAAAGTTAGAAAAAGTTTGTGCTTACACATTCTGTCACATTGCGTGGTGGTGGACCCCAAAAAACAGGCAAGAGGGAGGAGCAGGGTGAACTTGACGAGTTGTATTGATTAAAACACAGAGAAAACTAAATCCAAAACAAACCAAGTCCAAAGTATCAAACAAAACCATGACTGAAGCTCAAAAAAACTAGAACAGAACCATGACAGAAACAAACATGACAGGACAAGCAAACAATCAACAATGACCCGATACTGAGTGGTCGGGCATCAAGTCTTTTAAAGTGGCACTAATTACACAATGACCAACAGGTGTGCAGCTGCAGGCGGAGCCCTACAGTGCCACCTGTTGGTCACAAACAGATACATGACATATTCAAGCAAAAAAAAAAAAAAAAAAATCAGCCAATTCAGAGCTATCTCAAAAAATGTGGAGTTGTATTCGTAAAGTTTATCAGAAAAGTTTAGACGATATGGTCATGTGATTGAAGAAGGCACGCTCACCTACCAACTTGCTCATTGTTTTTCAAACTTCATAACCTACAAGTGATTTACTTTTAGTTAGCGTCAGACTACGGCGCATTCTGATTTATAAACTCGGGGATCATCGCCATAGAAACGGAACTCTGGTAAACCGAAGAAAATTGCAAAAAAAAAAAATTATTATTTTTTTATTCTGTGCGTTCGCTTTGTACAAAGGCTCCTTTCTCGCATGGAAAACTAGAAAGTAAACCCTTGGCATTTTTACTGTGTGTTCCAGTCATATAGAAACTAATGCCGCATTAAGTATAAAGTTGGCAGATGCTGAGAACACCATTAAAATCTACGGACTTTAATATTAATCACATATGGATGCCATGTGTTGTTGCCCCTCAGCGTGAAGTCAAAGAATGTAACAAAAACAGTGTGACTGCGCTGAAATGGGTCAAGCGGAGTGCAGCGGATGTGAAATCTGAGCCGCATCAGTGTGGGCACGCCGTTTGTCTGAATACACAGCGCCCCCTAGAGGACAACGACAGATCATCATTCACCTTGACAGAACAACGCTTTGACACTCACTCGAGCCTTCTTGAATCACAACAGCAGGTTACATGTAAACATCTTATTAGTGGGAATTGTGAGTTTTGCTTCATTGTGACATCATCCCATCACTGTCCGTGCTTTTCGTCTCAAAAATTGTGAAGGGTATCAAAATAATGGATTCCATGCAACTGCTGGAAATTTGGCAACCAAATTTGGAGTGGAGGATGAAAAAGCGCGCGTGCGCGCGAGTGAGTGTGTGTGTGGGGGGGGGGGGGCACTAAAAGGCTGGGGGGGGGGGGGGGGGGGGGGGGGGGGCACTAAACGGCTGGTGTGAGTCAATGACTTTCTACTCTTGATAATCTGGATTAAAGGCCAGCGGGACAGCAGCATTAAACACTGCTGCCTGGGCATCTCTCTCTCACACACACACACACACACACACACACACACACACACACACACACACACACACACACACACACACACACACACACGCACGCACATGCACACGATACATAAAAATCATATATGCATATACATACTCGTGTGTAAAATGACACACTCTTTCAATTCCTGGGTGGGAATTAAAGGTCCGTGCGTCACGGTAGCGTCACATTTCATCAAGCAGTTTTCACGCCCATTTGCGTCACAGCTCCCATCCTTTCACGCTCTACGAGAGGAGATTCCTTGTGCCTCTTCGGATTCTCGAATTCCTTTCCTATCCCATCCAGATGAGTTAAATGGGATTTATTTGGAGGATAGGATCACTCGAGTTCTATAAATGTTTAGGAGAGGTGCCTGGTTTGCTTTTGTCCCAAGGGGATAGTCAACGAGGCCAAGAAATTTACGTTGAAAGCAAAAGTGTGGTCCCACACGAACAGAAATGAAATTATAAACACCTTTCCATAATTTATGAGAGAACGGGCAAGTCCAAAGTCACAAAACATAAGATATGATTTCCCCAAAACAAACTCTTGGTCGTTTTGCTCGTAAAATCCGCAAGGTGGCGACATTACGTCAACAATACTCGCCATCGCGCAATGACCTTTTTGTATGTTATGTTCGTACGTTGGAAAGGAAGCACTTTTTCATCACTCCTTAACCTGGTGACGTCACCCAACCAAGGGTGAAGGAAAGGCGGCATCAAGGTTAGGAGACATGACTTCCCGAAGAGGTGCTTGCTCTTGAGAACGTTTGACCGAGTATCCTGATTGTACGTCAGGACATTGTTTAAAAATGGGCGTTCCCAGCGAACGTGGTTTGATTGGATTTTGGTCAAAGGATTTGTCTCTTAACCCTTTCAGGGACAGCGGTTACTAAAGTGGACATTTTATCATGTGATCATGTTTCAGGGTGCATGAAAGGGTGAATTTGACATTACTTTGCCATTGAATATTTTGCAGGGAAATCCCAATGATGGCCAGTTGTGAAAGTCGCTGATTCTAAAGAATTCTCCCACCTTGCCAACACTTATTTTTTTCCTTCTTGTCTTTTACTTTATTAAATCCGACTGATTGTTTTGCTGTTAGCCCTCAATAATCCTTTCATCTGTCTTCTGTTTTAATCTGTTCCACTGCAATTCAATCTGACCCAAGATGATTATTCGACGGCATTCAATTTCTTTTTCCATGCTGAATGTGCGGTGACCAATCAATTTGATAGGGTTTATCTGAAGAAACGTGGCATTATTGCGTTTATTTCATGTTTGATTTCCACCTTCGCATAACACACCAAACACTTGCAAACCATCAACGGACAATTTTGAGTCTTCCCTGAACCTGGCAGGCTTGTTTGTGAAATGTGGGAGCGAGGATTCAAACCCTGGGATGTTAGCAAAGGACTACTTTTGTCTAAATAAAGCTCCTTAACTCACTTCAGAATGTTTCCTTGGCACCAGGAGACCACCAATATCGCTAACGTTTTTTAGCAAATAACCGGGAGGATGGGTTGAAAAAAAATTAACTATCCACAGGTGAACCACAAATATTATACTAGTAATATTGTTTAATACAGTGGTGCCTTGAGATATGAATTTCATTTGTTCATTTACCACACTTGTATAACTCAAACCATTTGGATCTCAAATCATCTTTCATAATTGAAATGAATGGAAATACCATTAATTCATTCCAACCTCACAGAAAACAAAAAAAAATTGTAAGGTATTTTTTAAATTTAAAAAAATAACACTTTATAATCTATAAGTAATAATAAAAAAGATAGAAAAATCCATTTTGGTGCTCCGAATGTGATTGCCTTGGCCACCCGGGGCAGTATAAGACAGACACGGATTTGCTGTGTATAGAATCTTAGCTTGTCTCAGCTCCTTGCAGCGGAAAGATGCATAGCAAGTAATCCTCCTAGTTTTATGTTTAATTTAACAGCAATTTCAACTGGCAGTCGCAATAAACAGCATGAAGCCTCTGTTTTTTTTTTTGGGTTTTTTTTGAGTTCTTCACAATTTGCCAAAGTGCTGCTTACCGTCAAGTGAACAGAGTTGCATTCACTGCCACCATACACGACTTCATTCTAAAATTGTGCATCCCAAGGTATGGACGCCACTCGCCAATCATCAGCTAAGTAAATGTCCCTGGCACCATTTGGAGAAATACAACTTCTGTGGTATTTACTTCCTGACTCGACTGTTCTGTGGACCGCAGAGCTTTTCAAAGATTGCCTTCTTTTTTTTTTTTTTTTTTTGTTGCCATCGTACGTACTAATCTGGGGATTAGTTGTGCGAGTAGGACTACACAGCACAAGATAAGAAAGCACAATGAGTGGCAGCGGGAGATGTGTGACAATTTTGTCAAAAAGTCCTGACGGGAATCGGTCGTGTTTACACTGGCACCACAGGACTGAGGCTCTCTCGTGCACCGAGGTCGCCGTATCGGGCCAGCTGAGTGGGTCATTGATTATGTGTCAGACGTGTGAGAGCCGAAGGCCCATTAAGTCAGGAGCGTCACAAGATATGCCGTTTGATGACAAGCATCCCGATGAATGAGTTTGCACAAACATTTCAAAACGATTTCAGCATTCCATCTTGAGTCAGTATGATGAATTTTCATATGTCTTCTCCATCAAATACTCGGTAGTCATTCCAGCAGTGTGCATGACATTAACACTGTGTTATTTAATAACTCATGTTTCAAATGACAATTTTCACTCGAACATCCGCAGCCACCCCCCACACCCCCCATCTCCTGCAAAGGAAACATTCTAGATTGATGGCGGCCTGTACGTTGGCTGAGAGGCTGCAGGTGGAAAGCTGTTATCAGGCGAGGGCCTCAAGATTACCTCCAGCAGCTTTTTCCCTGCTTAAATCCTCCCAGGACACACACACACACACACACACACACACACACACACACACACACACACTGCACATCACA
>NW_017805841.1:649914-666803 GCF_001891065.2 Hippocampus comes | reverse complement strand
CCCAGGACACACACACACACACACACACACACACACACACACACACACACACACACACACACACTGCAACTCACGCCAACACGCCTCCGCATGTTGATAGACAGCCACACAATTGTTTTCTCTTTTGGCTCCACTATATCTCACTCTGATTTGTCTCCTCTTGATTTCCTCTCGGTCTGCCCTAAGTCAACAGCTTCGGGTCAACGAGTGAAAAGCGAATGTTGACTCAAGAAAGAACCTGCAACTCTACTTCGGGAGCATTCTTTGCCATGTATTTATTGTAGGACTCAGCGTAGCCATCACTTTCTTTGTAAATGGTAGGGCTTTTCAAATGCAAGTAATGAAGTGCTCGCATCACTGCATAATGCGACTTGAGGGCTGGTTAGACTTTAGCTCTAAAATCCTCGACTTTGAGAAAGGAGAAACTGGCATCCTGTGCCCAGCTGCTGCCTCAGTAGAGCAGTGTGTTCAAGCTTCTGTTTGAGCAGGTGTAAGTGACTTGACGGAGTGGCTCCTGCAAGCTCGCCTTAGGGTGCGGTCCAAAACAGCGAGACGGACCGCGCCGTGCCATTTTTGCAGGCAAAGGAGATAAACGCAGCCAGCTTGAAAGACAAAAAGCGGCGACGGCTGCTACCGGGGTGAAAAGCTTGTGTCAGGGATGGCTCTTATCCACGGTCATTCAAGACAAAGTAACGTGTATTTGTTCGACTAAAAGCAACGTGGGGATGAGTCAAGACACATGTCGGCATGGTGAAAAAAGAAACAAGCAACAACATGGAGGCAGAAATGGCGCCAAGGGAATGAAGCCAAATGATAAGAATGTTCATTGGCCCCAAAAAGTAGCCAATCACAACACTGAGCCTTTTAATTGCCTATAGATACTAAAAAAAAGACATTGCTAAAGAAGTTTTCAATTAGACAAGGATATGGCGAGAGAAAATGAAGCTCCTCCCATCAGTTCATCATAGTTGCTTTGCACGAAAATGAACACCAGATGACGGAAAGCAAAAAATTTTGTCTTCAGGGCTTGCGGGTGAGCAGTCCATCAAGCAGTGGGAAAAGACCGAGCAGAAGGGAAAAAAACAGACCCTGCGCAAGAACAAAACAAAAAGTCCAAGGCAGACGGCGGAAGACGGAAGAGGATTGGATGGAGGGCAGCACGGAGCCATACGGAGTGACACAGTCCAACAGACGGAGAGCTATGGGAACATTTGGAGGATACATGAGGCAGTTATGAACCTATTTGGTTTCTCCTACAGGGGCACCCGAGTGTCACTAATGGCCAAGCAGGGGCTGGTAAACACATTTCGGTGACGACGCGACACTGCCAAAAAAACAAATTAAACTCTCTTCTCTCATTTCACACCCTCTCAACCCTTTTCTCTCCGACTCCCCCTATTACTCATTTCTTTTCCGCCCCTCTGCTCTTCTCTCCTCTTTGCCGTCTTTCTTCTACCTCGCCTTCATTTTTTTTTTTCTGGTCATTTAGCCCTCGTTTGTTCTTCGACTGGCTGCTTCCAAAAAAAACAAAAAAAAAACAAGGCCATATGCGTGAGTGTTCCTAGGCGGAGTATGCGGATGCTTGGCCAGCTTCATGGTGGGAAGGGACATGGCGGATGAGTTCTGGCTGGGTTGAGTTGGACGACTAGGCCAGTGTAATGAGGCTTGTGTGGACTCTTGTACACAATGGACATCCGAGTTAACGGCACAGAACAAGACAGCACGCCGCACAACAACTACCACTACAGCCGAGACCCAGTCTCACTCACTATCGGTGAATATCTGCTCATTCAGGGCAAAAGGGTCATGGTAAGAAGAATTAAGTTGAATAACCGACTTGTTTTCAGTTGTCCAAGGAGGAAGAGGAGGGGCCTAAAGTCTTATGCAGTACCACCCTCTGTTATCGACTGAAAAAAGTCCCTCAGGCTCGGATTGCGAACGTCACATGACCAAAGCCAGAAAACCGGTGCGTCATGACGTTTGCGATGCGAACCCGAGGGCACTTTGAGGTCAATTTCAGTCGACAGCAGTATATAACAAGTACCCCTTGAATTAATGTTCAATAACATTTGTATTTATTTATTAGGTATCAAAGGAAGATATTTTGATATTCCATGATTTAATTTTAAAAAAAGAGTCAAAATCAAAGTGCCAAACTAAAATTACATGTTGTTGCAACCCGTTGGTCTGCATGTCCTCAATCGTCAACGTGTTCTCAGCGATGTTTTGAAGGCCTGCGGTGTTTTCTCATTAGTGAGGCAACATTAAATCGGCCAATCTCACGCGTCTGCGTACGTCTAATCGAAAAGAGCATATGAAAGCGACGCAACGGCCACTTTGCTGCGGATTTCTTCACCTCAATTTAATTTAATCCGTCCACTAAACGCGGCACGCGGAGAGTTTTCCTCTTATCTTTGTTTACATAAAAGTAATGAAGTGGACGAAGCCTTGGGCCCAAAAGATTAATTCAAATTGATTGCGGAGCCCGATATTCACAGGTAGGGGAGGTGCAACGGCACGATGGTCGACTGGTTGTGAAGAAGGGTGGTGGGCATCGTGTGTAGGGTGGTGGGCATCGTATTTGTCAGCGGTGGGAACTGGGAGACACGTACAAAAAAAGCAATGCACAGAAACATCCGTCCATTTTCTGAACCGCTTGACCCTCAAAGGTCGCGGGGCGTGCTGGAGGTTATCCCAGCAGTAGGCGGGGGACACCCTGAACCGGTTGCCAGCCAATCGCAGGGCACACAGAGACGAACAACCTAGGGACAATTTAGTGTTCAGTCAGCCTGCCATGCATGTTTTTGGAATGTGGGAGGAAACCGGAGTACCCGGAGAAAACCCACGCAGGCCCGGGGAGACAAGACAATGAAGGCGTGGCTTCAGTCTCAGGACAGCTTTGTGAATGTCCATGAGCGGCCGAGCCTGAGCCCCAAAATTCTCCCCTGTGGTCCCTGGACCCCAAAAGTTTGTGAACCCCAAGTTTCGAGAATCCCCAAGTGAGGTGCACCAACTCCGCATTTCAAATTCAAATGGTCTTCCTCGTGTCAAGTGTTGTTTTGATTCCACATTGACACAACTGCTCTCCATTTAACGTCCCCTCTTTTTCCACTTTTCCTCAGCGGCTCCCCTCACATCACGCCCCACTTGCATTCTGTTATCAGGAAAGGTGTTAGAAGAATGTGTTTAGCACTTAGAGCGAGCGTTGTGTGTGTGTGTGTGTGGTGGTTGGGGCGCAGAAGTCTGCATTTAGCGAGGTGACACTTGGAATGGAGTCTGCGCTACTATTGGGACTTAACACCAGTGCTAGAAGGTCATCACGGTTCACCAAGTCACTAACTACTTTAAAGAGAAAGACGCTCCGGGCTCCATGATGTTGTCATTAACGCTTATATATCGAGAGAGTAGATGTGTGTTACAGTGTGTTACCTTCAATTCTTTAGAAGCACCTTAGAAAGCGACAGTTTACCCGCAGACCTGATTACTTTTTACAGCAAAGGTTAACGAATGGCGGAACAAAGGTAAGAAGATTTTCAAGGTAGGTGAGCGAATACTTTTGTCAATGTAGTGGATTATCGATTACAAGTAGAGAGAAGCTCAAAATAAATGAACCTGTCAAGGTTATTCTGAGTTTCTTCAAAAGCCCAATATGCCGAACTTTTTTTGTCAGTAGTGTAAATGAGAGATTCCGCTCGTCTCTGTCTCTGTTTCCCTTTTCGTCTTCTCTTTCACGTACGCCTCCCAATGTGGGGAATGGCAGAAGAGAAAACAATGAGCGTTATCACAACAGCCACTGAATTCACAGAGATAAGAAAATTCATTAGGCACCCGCTTGCTAATGACGTACGAGGAGATGAAATTACGGCAAGGACAAAGGGACTGTGAGCGGCAGCATGCGTAGTGTGTGGGAGGGGAAACGTAACACGGGATGGTATCGTGGCGTGCCGGTTCCAGCGGGCCCGGCGACCTCTCGGAGTGGGAGAGTTAACGCGGGCCTTGGTTGCTTTGTCAACACCCTTGTCTCTTTGCCTTTGTTTTGCAGTTTGCCTCCCGCCTCCCTCCTCATCCTCCCTGTCCGTCTGATATTTGTCGCCGTGGGGGGAATCGAGGTTGAAAGTCACACGCGCACGCTCGCGTTCGCTTAGTCGGCTCGGCGCTCGCTCGCGTGGCGCCCAAGGTCGCTCCAAGCGTGCGACTCTGTTAACTCAGTTATTCCAAATTTCATTTTCACAAAAAAACTATTTATTTACTGTTTGTTCGACTCTGCCGACAGTCTGCCAACGACATGTAGTGACAGGCAAAACGGTTCCTGTAAATGTGCTTCCAGTAGAAAGTACGATTCAGCAGTGAATTCACTTGTTGCCATTCAAACAACACAATGATAGCTTTGTATTTGATTAAACAGGCCAAAACGGTCCCCTCCAAAAGTATTGGAACGGTTCTTGTTATAGACATTTGGGCTTCAGTTTTGACAGATGATCGTGGGACAAAACTTCAAAATTCCAGCTTTGCATCATGACTTACATGTTTACTTAACCGCAACTGCACTTTTCACAGGTGAAACCCAAAGTCCTCGCTTGAAAAGCTGGTGGATTCAAACAAACGGTGTTCTGTCCTGAGCCATTCAAAAAGTCAGTTAGTTCCAGATTTGGCGGCAATTCGCCACGTCGCCACCGAACGGCGCTGTTTCACCATCAGTAGAAAGGGTTTCGTCTCGTGCTTCTGACTTGCACTGCTCTGTTGTCATAATTTAACAAACTTCACGGTGGACTAGGGCATTCGTTCATTTCGTTGTAGCGGTCATAATGGCAAGGGCGATTGAACAATCAAAACAATGGATGGACAGAATTAGCGGCCATGTTAGCAGGGAAGAGAGTCCCTTTTGAATGCCTCGAGTTGGCCCGAGACGTTAGCTTAGCATCTGCCCAAGGCATATCGTATAAAGGAGCATGTGGTATTAACCACTTTTGTTATTTTACTGTTCACATGTCTTAACCATGCGGTCCACATCATTTTGCCATTATATAGTCGTAAGAGAGTGATTAGTTTGACAATGTACCAAATTATTTTTCTAAAGTAAAATGTGTGCCCTAGCTCATTAAAAATTGGGAAACACTGCATTGACTAATAACGTCTACCCTCAGCGAACAGAGGTTTGAAAACAAATTGTAAGGAGTCAAAGGTTATTATCCACTGACGGTCCGCAAATTCATCTGCGACACATGAAACATAATCCCAATGTGAAATCGTGCTTTTTCTCCGACACAAGTGCACGCACATGTACATGTGTACCATCTGTTTCGTGGCCCTCCAACTCCCATGTTGGATTACCCCCCACAGTATTTACCTCTTTGCAAATCCAGCCGGCATCCTCTGATAGGGGCCATCTGTAATCTGAAGGTTATATTTGCATCGTGTGTGTGTGTGCGCACATTTGGTAATTTGTCCCCCGCTCAAGCGCTGGGACGGTATCATGTTCCCCGCGACATCTGTTCAACACGAGGTTGAGGGCAGCATCTGCGCGGCGGAGTAGCGGGACGAAGCGGGCCGCACAAGTATCATCACGACATCAGTGCGGACATAAAAGATGATTTAAGGTATCGCTGTTTTGAGTACGAGCATAGATCGCGGAATGAATTAAACTCGTGTTTCAAGGCACCATGTAATTGGTGTCAAGGAAGTAGGTTGAAGGTGATACATCTCGATGGGGGGTGAATATATTTGTATGTTATGTCTGTAAGAGCTTGTATTTTATTTGGCAATTGGATCCAAGTCCAAGCTCTCGTAAAATTTGAATGCTTTTCTGACAACAACCCCAAGTGGGGAGCATGCAGAGACTGCAAATGAATTTGCAGTTCACCCCATTCGAGGGGGTTGCGATGTGCATGATCGTGTCAGTTTTGTGCCGTGATGAAATATGACACGGAGCAATGTGCCATTTCCTGCCTGGCACAGGAAGCGCCCATCTGGACGCGAGCGCTGCCCGTTCTCTTGTTGTCGTTGTTCCATGCTGTTGCAAAGTCTCGTGTCACACCGCCACTCGTTTCCGTGCTGTTATTATTTTGGAAGCGCCACGCGGGGTGAATGCAGGGCCATGGAGGGAAATGGAGGGGAAACAGTTGTTGTGAGGTTAAAATGCTGCTTTGAGCTTAAAGCGAATAAAACCAGTGTTGTTTTACCTTTTAGTATACGCGTACAGGATGTATAGTACATGATGGCACGTTGAAGACAGGAAACACATACATTTAAAAATAGGCCTTCAAGAGTATTGTTCATTAATAACACCATTTGAAACACACTCTTCAAACCGTTGAATCAAAAGTAACCCAAATTGGATGAAAAAGCAAACCCAGCGCTGGGTCACCTTTTTCATCCAATCTAATGGGTCCTGAAAAGGAGCCGAGCCAATGCTCAGTTATTAAACCCAGTCCAGTAAAATTGTCAAAAGCATCTTCACCTTTTCAGACGACCGAAATTCAATCTTCAAACCAATCAGCTGGGTTAAAATAATTAACCCAACCTTGGGTAAAAGTAACTCAATCTGTTAACAATTCACAGTGACCCAGCAGCAATGGGGTCAGGAAAACAACTCAGAATTGGTTTTCGTTTCCCAGTAAAATAAACAGTCGGACTTTTGGCTTGACAAAGAGTCCTTCCATGAATAGCCAAATGAATAGACTAAATTAGTCATTGAGCCCAAAATTCGAATTTAAGTCTCAATCGTGTGTGTGTGTGTGTGTGTGTGTGTGTGTGTGTGTGTGTGTGTGTGTGTGTGTGTGTGTGTTTATTTATTTATTTTACACGAATCAGCGACCTGTACTACAGCTACTATTACTGAGTATGAGTACACGAACCAAATATTGTACTTTCTGGTTTGTCCAGCAACACACAAACCGAGTTAAAGACAAGGAACAACCTCCCCTGCGGCAAGACAAGCAGCTCAAAGGAGGCTGAGTTAAAAGGTAGTGAGCACCCTCTGGTGGTCAAAATAAATACGGTCACTGACAAGTGTCTTTGTAAAAAGAAACTTTTTTTTTGTTCCCGCTTTTGTTCTTTGATGTGGATTGTTAGATTAATTAGAATTAATTCAGATTTAAAAATATAATCAAGATTTTTTTTTTCTGTGTGGAAAACATTTTATTGTCTGACGAAACCCCACATGTTACAACCAGGGGCAGGTGCTGCACCCTCTAGATAATATGGATCATTAGCACATGAAAGGCATCAACTAAAATACAAAATTTGTTCACACACACACACACAAACTGCTTCAGTGGTAATGTGAGATTCAACAGGCATGACTGTGGCACATCTGGGGCAGGCAGAATAATGAACGAATGTGTAATGAGTCATGAAATAATGATGATGAATAATGACTGAACACGTTGCACACACATATGATGAGTGCATGACTATTTATCTTAGCTTCACGCTGTGATATGGTCAGCTGTCCCCTCTGGTCCAAGTTTATTAGGAAGAAGTCACGGCCACTTCTTGGTGAGCATTTGATGGATTTTGTCATGTTGCAAGATGGTAGTGGTATAAAAAAAATGCAGGGAGGCAGGGGAAATAGTGTGTAATGAACAAGATATATTAATAAAAATCCTTACATGGGAACACTGGAAAAACTAAATCCAAAACACAAACAAAATCCTGAAAACGCCAAGAAACCAAAGTAATTAAATGAGGAAACTCTTCACGATGTGCCTTAACGGCATGTTTCTGTGAGGACTAGGGGTGCACCTGACCATTATTTAGGGCCCATCCAATGGCTTTTTTGAGGCTGATGCCGATTCTCAGCTTGGCTTGCCTAAGGTGTGAGCTTTGGATTCCAGATGGTCAACAATCTGAGCTTTCCATCACAGACTGAGCCTGAAGGTGACCACATGTAGGAAGTGTTTTGACAGCGAATGTGGTGATGATAAGACTTCAGCCTTGAGTGCTTACTATTAAAAGTTGACTCATGTCGACTTTTTACTGCCCTCCAGCTCTGCTCTTACACTGATGTGACGGAAACAGCTTAAAATGTTGAAACTGTATTAAATTCAGGACTTTAGGGCTCTTGAAGGGTTTTTTTCCCCAAAGTTTTCAAAAACGAAAAAAATAAACCAGACTTTCTCAAAGTGTGGCCGCTCTCGTGGTAACGATGCATCATGTTACAGTGGATTAAATTACTTTCAATACAGTACAGTACATTTGTTCAGGTCAACTCAGATGTATGTCATGTTTAAGTACAATACATTCGGGCAGAAACAAGTCCTTGAACGATTTGAGTACTTCGATTACAGCGTTAGCCAGCAGCTAGCCGCTAAGCTAGTGCCCATTATAGGCTGGAAAGATCTAACAGACGACTATTCAGAGGCAGTTTAATCGGCGAAACTGACTCGGCGCACTTTTGCTGACAGCCTGACACAGCACAGTTCCCATTGATCTCTTTTTTTCCCTTTTTTTTTTTTTTTTTTAACAAACCAATCTTACTCAACTGGGCTCTCTTTGCCAGCAAAATCGCTACTGTGGTTCTGATGTCATTTCATCCCAATACACACTCGTGTTTCTCGGGAAGAATATACAGTCTGCTGCTCTGCACAGTTCAAATTCAAGTTAAAAAAATTTTTCATTTTCTAAATGTGAAAACCATTTGGTCGTTCGTGATGAAGTGAAATGTGTTATTTTGTCTTATGTTTTCATAATTATTCGTGAACAAAGAGAATTTTTTTATACGAATACTGGTACTGTACTAGTTTTAAATCATGTAGTTAGGTACAATTTTTATTTAATTTTTGAGTGCAAAAACATGCACAGCCACACAGCCACACCAAAATCCGCCGCTGTACGCTATAATTCTTGATCCTTGATGGACTTTGTACAACCAGGCCGGAAGGGCAACATTTCTACATCAAACACAACATTTTTCATCATAATTTTCTCTCCAACATCATTTGGGTTTCTTTGTACCTGATTTATTTGATCACGGAACACCCGCAAGGGAACACAAAACTTCCCTTCTCGTCTCTTTGCCTGTCTCACTTCCTCCATCCTCATCATTTGACTCACTTTTGATTGACACACTCAACAGCATGGCCCTCTCACACAGCCTCATCGTATGCTATGTCTTCTGCACAGGTAATAAGGAGATTTACTAACATCGCTTATGATATGGAAGTGCTCTTACAAGTTTCCCATTGTTTTAACAGTTAAGCTCCAGCCTGCACAGTTTATCGCCAATTCAGGCAACATGAATGGAAAAGGTAAACCTTAATGTGACTCTCGTGCGTCTCATTCAGGGGCGTAAGTGAACGGAGCTAATTGCTCATATCAACACGAAATTATTAGTGTCTGCATTGTTTTTGACATTAGCGTGTCAGCGGGATTTAGCTATTTGTACCAGATGTTTGCTGTCTCAAGTGAGCTATTTTTTTCCAGTTCATTGTCTCAGGACTTATTTTGCTAGAAAAATAAACAATTATTGTGCCTTTTCATCAAAAAAAGGAAATTGATTTAAAGTTTCTTTAATTCAGAATACTGTTTTTTTTTCCATTAAAGAGAAAAAATCTCCGACCTTGCCGACAGTTTTGGCCAAAACTAAGGACGTTCAATTCCACTTTTTTTTCAGACCCATACCAGTCCAAGTATTCACTTTCATCGATACAGAGTACCGATAACTCTAGTACTTTTGATATATAGAATTTCTTTTTACACAATGACAAAAAATGTGTCAAACTGCTCCGGCGGGGGAGGATTTTAAATGTGTTTTTTTTTTTTTTTTTTTTTTTTTTTTTTTGCTTTAGTATCTGAGACTGCCATCGGCAGCCACCATGAGTTCCTGATACTAAAATAAGGCACTGGGATCAATACTTGCCCATAACCTCGAGATTTTTCTCTTTCCTGGAAAAAAAAACAATTGCCTGAAGAAAACAGATTTGTTTTTTAAATCTTGAAAAATCTGCAATATCTTTCCTCTTGTCAAAAGACTTTTTTTTTTCTCAAGACATCATAACTTAAGTCCATTAACGTGAGTATTCCTCACATAACAATTTTACTCTCATAAAATGTGACTTTTTGACGTTGGCTGTTTGAGCTTGATGAACTGTGATTTCACCAGAGAGTCATGTATTGTCTTGTGCTGGTTTTCCGGTATGTAGCCTACCTCTGTGTTTTGAAGTGGTAAGCACTCAGCTCCAACTGTTCAACGATCCACCCCTCGAGCCACACGTCAATCAGCGGCGCCAGCAGGAGCGAGAAGCTTTATCGAAAAAGAAAGCAAAACTTCTTTCAAAAGAAGGCATATTTCCCTTTTCTTCCTTTTCTTCTCATCACCAGGCACTCTACCTGCTCTGCAGCTGACAGCCACACCGGACTACCCGGTGGCAGTGGGTCAGAAGGTCAGGCTACACTGCTGCGCGCCGAATTCGCCCACCTTTGACAATTGGTCCTGGCAACGACAGGAGGAAGAGAGGTGGCAGGAAGTGGCCAAGGGGCGCACTCTCATCCTGAGCGAGCCGCGGGAGAGCGGGCTGTACCGCTGCTTCGCTCAAAGAAATCTCACTGAGAGTGTCAGTCCCAGCCATGCGGTCTTGATCATCTCCATTCATGCAATAGGTTGGTGGCAACTGCTCTGGCCCCGGGTGACCCCAAACTTATCGTCTGCAACACCCATGAATAATAATGGCGTAACTTATCCTGGTGACATGACTTTTTTACTTCTTACAATTACATTAGGACTTCATTTTTTTAACCTTGGCTTTTTCCTGTCAGATAACTTTTTTTTCCTCACGTGACTCGAACTTCTATTTTCACATTTTTATGCTGTTGTTCTACAATATATTTATACTGCAGTTTGGTCACATTTGCGATTATTGTACTAAACAACTCAAAGGTGTTTTGGAGATATTTTTATACATTTCACACTTTTTTTTTTTTTGGACGACCAATACCTGCTTTTAACATTTGGTGTGAAAACGAGTGCCACAAATGCTTGTACTTGATTTCACTGTTGCAAAACTCTTATCAGCGCTGGTGGTGACGCTTTTTTGACACGGCCTTGGCCGTGACCTCATCAACGACTTATCACTCTTCAACCAACATGTAAACTGACACACATCTGACCTTCCTTTTTTCTCTTTTAACTCTTTATTTGTTTTGACAGCGAATGTAGGAATAACTGCCTTGGTTCTCTCTCTTCTCGCCTTGATCATGAATATCGCCGTCATGTTTTGGCTCGGGTGGCAAAGACTTAGAGGCGAGGAGAGTCCTGCCAACATGGAAACTAAAGGTACAAAAACAGCACAACAGAAAATAACTAAAACAATACTTGGAATACTTCCAACAGTTTTTTAAAAAATTATTTTTCAAAACATTTTACCAGGTTTTCCGAAAGCTGAAAAGAAGGACCCAAAGTAAGTTGCAAAGTTTTATATATTTCATAATTTACATGAATATAATGTATGCATTTCAAATGATCTGATGTTTGAATATAAATATTTATTTTCAATTTTTATACAAAACGTTGTCCGCTGTTAATGAGCTCTTTAACACGTACGGCTCGATTGAAAAAAAATATATATATATATATATATACCAATTCCAGTTGAAGCAGGTGGGTGTGATATTACGTATTTATTTATTTATTTTTACATAGAAAAATATACATTCTGTCTTTAATTGTTCACCTTTTTGCATCACAGGGGGGGTCCTGGTCCTCCCCAGGCCGAGAACGAGGGGCACGTGTACATGAATTACTCAAGCACGAACCTAACCTACACAGAACTGGATCCCACGGGCGGGACTGAGAACAACACGTACTCGGTTCTGCCATGAACATCTGATTAGGCAGCCACAGATCGGCTGAATGTGAATGTCAACTCATACACCCATTTGTGGAAACTCACTTGCTGACTAACTGTAGTCCACAGGTTGTGCTTACTGCCGGTAAACTGGTCACTATAAATCACAAACAAACACACCACAAGCATCTTGAAATCACATGTAGGCTCACAGTTTTCTAATGCAGAGAACTCCCTCGGAATAGTCACGAAGGAACTGAAAATGTCACAATATCAGACACCGAAAGGGAAAAAAAAAAAAAAACGCAACTCAGGCAGTATTATTTCTGTGCCGTCCCGTTTGGCTGGTGGGAAATGCTGTACACAATAAAAAAAAATAAAATACAATTAAATTAAATGGCACTGACTACATTTTAACTTGACTACTGTGAGCAAAATTGTTTTGCGTCAGTTCTCTTGCTGGATTCTCATCAGATAAAGAATCAGACTTGCAAAGAATCTCACAAACTTCTGCTTGCAAAACTTCTTCTTTTTCTCTCCGCATAATTCACACAGGAAGCCGGATTGGTGCAATTCAGTGTGCACATATTTTAAAAAAAATGAAAAAAAAAAAAAAAAGCAGTGGTTGTGGTCAGGAGCAGCAGGTCTTTTTCTGCTTACCTAAAAGAAGCACTGGTCTACATTTACAAGCAAAATTGTAATCATTGTTCCTCTATATTATATTAACCTATTCCCAGCAGTCTTATCTCTTCATTTGATTGCCTTCCGCTTGGCCGCACCGCCTCCAGGTCGTATGTTCAGTGGTCTGGAAAACGGCTGTATGGATAGGATCGACAAAACATGAACTTCTGGTGTAACCCGCTAGTTTAGGACGCCATCGCCGGGGTACGTTTGAGTCAGTGGAGCTCCTCTTGGTTAGGCTCATCGGGAAATCTCTGGCTCTGGTGCCGACTGTCCAAAGATATTTGCGAGGTCACAGTGTGGGAGCAGCTCTCGCCCTTCACCAGCCTCTTGAGATGAGCCATGATGAAGCGTCGAAACTTCCTGGTGGCAAAACAATACACCACCGGATCCAGAATGCAGTTGAGGCCCATGAGGAGCAGCGTGACCTGATGCGCGTCGTTGAGCGCCTGCACGGTCTCGCCATTCCAGTCCACATGGCCCCATCCTTTTTGGATCTGCAATACCGCCAGTGTCCAGAAGCCTTGGACGATGTGATGAGGCAAGAAGCACAGGACGAAGACGCCCACCACCGCCATGAGCATCTGCACGGCTCTGCGTTTTACTCCCGTGGGCCTCCTGGATGAGGAAATCGTCACGTTGGACTTCCTGGATAAAATCGTTCCGGACTTGAACTCGGACAGAGGAGCGCTTTGGGAGAACAAAGCTCGTGCGATGAGGAGGTTACACACCACCACGAGCATGAAAACGACAAAAAACATTGCGATGATTGCGAAATGCATGGCGGCCACAACTCTTTTGGATGAGTCGTCCCCGTTCTGGTAGCCCTCGAAACAGCGGGTGACGTTGCCGTCCTGGTTGGTGCCCGGACTGGTTAGAAACGGAATAGCCATGGAGATGGTCATCAACCAGATGACAACGCAAACAGCGATTCCGCGGCGCCTGTGGTCCGACGAGGCCGCGTCTAGCGGCCGGGTGATCGCCCAGTACCGGTTGACGCTGATGGCGCCGAGGAAGAGGATGGAGCAGTAGGTGTTGATGAAGAACAACGAGCCAGTCAGGCGGCATAGGAAGTCTTTGTAGATCCACGTGCCTTGGTGGTCGTAATAACTAATCCAAAATGGGAGGGCGCACACGAAGAGGAGATCCGCGATGGTTAGGTTGGTCATGTAGATGCGGATTTCCCCCATGGCCTTGGCTTCTCGTAGGCAGCGTAGCACAAACAAGACGTAGATGTTAGCAAAGAGTCCCACGATGAAGATGATGCCGTACGCCGTGGGGAAGAGTTGATAACGAAAAGGCGAGTCCAGGAAGTTCGAGTCATTGCCAGCTGGAAACGGCACAGCTGTGACTCCTGCGGAGCTTTCCGTCACGGAAAGCTGCGTTTCTGTCTGCGGGAGACAAAACACAAAACAATCGTAATCGCACAGATTCATCACAGTGAGAAAAATGTGAAGGAAGTCGAAAGAAGCTGATTATTTTATTTTTTTTACTGTGATTAATGGTGGGAATCCATTTCTTCGAGTCATAGCCTTCAACCTCAAAAACAATCCTTGGAACTTTGACACAATCCATTCCAAGAGGCTGTGCAAGTTTTTAATTGTTTTCCTTTTCAAACATTTTCCAGATAAAAACAAAGGAAAGGCCCAAAAAAACAAAACCAAAAAGATGCATTCAACGGACTGCGATAACTGAAGGAGCTCCGACACAAAAAAATCCACAGGAAAAATCGAGATGAATCATTCGACTGTTATGAGAATTGGAAGGCATTTCATTTGGGTCGGAAGTCAAGATTCCTTCCCTGAAGGACAAAACTACAAAATGCACAATTCCGAAAACATACATGCACATAGTGTTTATAGTTTACATCGTTTATAGTCATATTTTTATTTATTAAACATTATTTATAGTGTTCACTAAGTGTTGACTAATTCAATCTATGGACACCAATTGAAATACCATTTTACTAAAGAGTGAAATGAAATGAAACCTCAATAACATTCTATTTTTCACCACGGTCATTCATAAAATTACACGAACGGCTCTGAAAATGAACCAAAACAGAAACCGAGTTGTAATTACTCAAGTGACTTCACGGAGCTTTGAAAATGAATGACGCTGGGGTCTGGTGTCACGTCAAATGGTGCACCTAAAAACAAAACTTCAGACGAGACATGAGAAGTGAAGCAAGACGTTGAAATGGGAAGTCTTACCATGGTTGCTCGCATCTCGCACCACTTCGATTTCAACTGTGAAAGAAAGTGAGAATGTGTTTAGCGGAAATCTGTGTTTTTTTTTTGGGGGGGGGGCTGTCTTGTTACATTGAGTCACGGCCCAAACATCTTTCTTTCATATGTGAAAAAGAAAACAACCATTGCACAATGATCACGTCTGCTTCCGGTTAACGCTCTAAGCATGCTTAAATATTCTTTTTCTCTTTTTACAAGTTTTCCAACTCTAATAGAAACTCCCAGATGTGAGATGTTAAATATCAACTGTAATTATATCCCTGAAATCCAAAACTACATTCTGAGCATCTATTGAGGTAATTTCTTGCCAAATAATAGGGATTTAAAGCACAAAATGAAAAAAAATATATGCAAACAAATAATAATAATAAGTCCACGGCTGCTTACCTACTTGCGTCTTCTTCTCTGCGTGTTATCTGGGTGTCTGGAAGTGTCGGTGGGAGTAAAAGAGAAGGCGGGCATCAAGTATCATAAAGAAGGAGGTGCAAATGTCTTGGGAAATCCCACATGGTGCAACGGCGCTGTCAGACAATTTGAAGAAGACACGCCCATGCTGGAGAAATCTGGGAATTTTACTCTTACTTCACATGATAACATGCCTTTAAAGTACGTCATTGTGTCTTGTTTTTTTTTTCCCTGTTTTATTGATGCCCACATTCCCGGAAATCAGCGATTTTCCCCGCACTCTCCGCTTAAGACCCAAATTTGAAATGTGTTTCTTCTTGCAGAACTCTAAACTCATCAAAAAAAAAAAAAAAATACAGTAAATATAGGAGAGCTAGTACATGCAGTACCACAAGTGGCAAAAAGAAACAAC
The DNA here is from genome assembly GCF_001891065.2 of Hippocampus comes. Classification (NCBI taxonomy): domain Eukaryota; kingdom Metazoa; phylum Chordata; class Actinopteri; order Syngnathiformes; family Syngnathidae; genus Hippocampus; species Hippocampus comes. Next base: position 651,273 of record NW_017805841.1, on the reverse strand, counting down.
TTGTTCCAAATGGAAGCAATTCCAAATTGTACGTTTTTTTTAAACAAGAACACACGAAATGGTAAATACCACATCGCAGTTATTTTAAAAGATGATGAATTTGTGTGCTATGTCTTTCAACTGTTGAATCAGATTTTTTTTAATCATACTCTGCACAGGATGGTCTCAACTTGGCTGTAGGCTGCACTATTTTCACTACATACATACTGTAACGTTAAAAACTTTTAAAAAAATTTCTTTAACCACAACCAGTGCTATACCAATGCTATTTTTTAAACCATACTGAAAGGAAGATCGTTTCTTGTTGCTTTAGATAACTTTGGGGAAAATAAAAAATTTGTATTGCGCCATTTCCCTGTTTGGCGTCATACACTTTATATAAAAAAAATGCAGGAAGTTTACTCTGTCTCTCACTTTGAGACACTTTTAAGAGTTGATATAAAACTCATGTTTAAACCAAGTCAGTTTCATTGAAAGCAAATGTAATCTTATATTGGTATCAAACTAATTTGTCTCAAACGAACACCCAATTTACAGCACTGATTCTCTTCGGCATTATCGTACTGTACTCATGCCAGTGGATGGTTGAAAGTGTTGCTTTTTAACCACTAGATGTCAGACTAGGCCTATTAAAGGAGGCCTCGCATGAGCATTCGTCTCTGCAGAACCTTCTCTAACTCGGAACCAGAATGTAAAGCTTTAATTGGATCAATTAGCTTGCCAATCCAACCAGAAAAACAAAAACTCTTTATGGTGCCCGTTCACTGCCACTGCTTTCTGTGCAAATGCAAGAATAGATTTGGTGGACAAATCTGTACACGGACCAGCAGACCAACGACCAAGACTCTTTTGGGACGGTAGCCAAATTGTGGACAGACCTCGTCGTTTGACTCTGAGACCTAGGTGGACAGAGACGGCAGACGGATCGTTGCCGGGATCATAACAATTTTTGTATGACAACACACCTTAAAAGAGCTGTGTTGTCAGAAGTCAGGGGGGGATTCCTCTAAGACAGGGGCCCCCAACCTTTTTTGCCCCACGGACCGATATATGTCCGACAATATTTTCAGGGACCGGCATTTAAGGTGTGGCGGAAATAATACAACAAAATAATATGGTATGAGCTGCATGAAAATTGTGGTGTTTTCGAAATATAATAATAAACACAAGGAGCGTCTAATCTGGCCGCAACACTCCGATCGCTATGGCAATGTTTAATGCCTTCAAAATACGATGCAACGCAAATTCAAAGTGCATGAAAATGACGACTTACCACAGCACCGAGCTTGATTTTCTGCAACCAGACGGTCCCATCTCGGGGTAATAGGAGAGACAATGACACCTCAAGTGTGTGGTTTA
>NW_017805841.1:597115-649875 GCF_001891065.2 Hippocampus comes | reverse complement strand
TTTTTTTACTCATTTTGCGAGCTCCGGTGTTTGTTTTTAGCCTAATTGGTCGCGTTACGGAGAAGCGTGGCTTGACGTGTGTCAAGCTGGACACAGACGGATGTAACGGAGAATCCGGTAAGTTTTCAAAATAAAACATCTTTCGTATTCCGAAATAAATAAAACGGAATTAAGGCAAGTTCTTTCTGTGCGGCCCGGTACCAAATGTCCGGCGGACCGGTACCGGTCCGCGGGCCGGCGGTTGGGGACCCCCTGCTCTAAGAGACAGGAAGGGAGGGGGCCATATGTGCAGAACGCTCCATATCCCGTTGACACTTTTTTTTTTTTTTTTTTTTTTTTTTTTAGCTCCTTCGACACTCCACCCTTTGGTGACATCGGTGACAAAGATGGGTGCCCTGATGAAACTAAACTGTGGTATTGGTTCTGTCCAAACATATCACCGGGAACAGCGCGCCAGTGTAAAATCTCTCTCAGGGAGATTTAGTGCCTGCCAAACGTTGAGTTTTGAGGAATGTCACCCCACAGTGAGAAATAGGGAGGGGGAGAGGGGGGGGGTGTACAGACAGGGACATCTGTACTGTCCTACTAAATAAGATGAGACTTGACAAGGGGATGTTTTGTTTTTGATTTTTAGTTGATCAAAGCTTGTTTGATATTCTCTGCCCTGAGACTTTCAGCGGAGTTCCAAATGAAACTACAAACGCTAAGAACCTAAGCGCTTAGGATTTTGGGGATGTTTGCTGGTTCAAGTCCCATTGCAGACCAAAGTGTGGAAAAAGAGGCTTGTTGGAACATGTCCAACCCACCGCCTCGATAATGTGTCCCTGGTACGTGACCAGAAGATCCTAGGAGTATTTTTGTACTCATTTTACAGAGGGGGAGATGTGGCAGTGATCTCCCAAATTCAGGCTGTCTTTGACTTTTGTACTCTGTTTTTAAATGTCTTTACCGCTTTACTCTTAAACATTATATTCAATACATAGCAGTGACTCAATTATGGACTTAAGTATGGAGAGCTGGCATTTTATTACAAATGTTTGAGGTTCTCCACTTTGGCCAATAGATGGCACTATGGGGAAAAATCTTTATGATGCTTATTTTATAGCTAATACAGAACCCAGCCGCTGGGGAGCAGTGCCCTCCCCTGGGGGTGCACTGTTCCCCAGTGCCGGTCCCAAGCCCGGAGAAATGGGGAGGGTTGCGTCAGGAAGGGCATCCGGCGTAAAACTTTTGCCAAGACGACCATGCGAGTTGGTAGGACGGTTTACAGGGGCGGACGGAAATTACTGACTCGCTGTGGCGACCCCTGAATAGGGACGGGCCGAAAGGAGAAGAAGAAGAAGAAGATTTTATAGCTAATACAGAGTAGCAATTCAACTGTGAAAAGAATATTATATATTTTCCTCAAAATTCTTCATAATCCTTTTAAGGCGCTTTTTTTTTTGTGTGTGTGTCTCTCAAAATTTGTCAGCCAATTCTACCTGTTCTTTCTCTCCTGTGTAGGGCACAAGAATCTTCCCAAGAGGATTGATGCAGAGGCCCATAAGAATGACTAGGTTTAGCAAATTCTTCCTAGCAACTAATAACACTGCAAACAATGCTTGTAATGTTACCTAATATTTTTTTAACCTTTAAAACATCACTGGTGTGAAGCGTATTTAACAATGTACAAAAAAACAAACAAACAAGCTTCCTATTTAAAATTTTGTAACTCCAGAATCATCCCTTTTTTTTTCTACTTAATAAGAGAGTAGCATGAGAGCAACAATGCACGCAGAGACGCCAACCAGTGGATGCACACAATGCTGTAAGAGCTGGATGTCTTCGGATAAGCGCATGTTTCCCCACACGACATGCTGCCCCACATTTGGTCTCATCTGGGTTATATGTGTTTAAATACCGGCCATAACCCGCTCTGGGAGGACAGTGAATTAAACACATTAATCCGCATCCTCGCTGTTAAAAGAACACAAAGTAGTAAAGCTACATAAGCCGTGTTAGAGCGTAAAGTCCTTCATTGGTTTCAGTTCTCCCCTTGCTTTATTTATGATGTAGTCATAATATCGTCAGGTGACTATTGACCCCCTCACTGGACCCTCGTACTATTGACTGCGTGTAATTTCAGGGATGTGCCCAGGATTATGCAGATTAGTGTGCAGCTGCAGTGTTTGCAAGTGGTTAAGATAAAAATGCCTCCTGTGTGAAAAACAAGAAAGAAAGAAAAAAAAAAAGAAGCAGAAGGACATGGCATGTGCGTGCTATCGACAAAGTCTTTTTGGAACAGAGTTGATTTTGTTGGCTGGTGAGGGATGTTTGCAATTAGGAAGGATGTTGGCTCAAATGCGAGCGCTTCCTGAATCAGGTGGTCCGTACAGTACACAGTGCAAGGCGAACTACGTTCCCTGGAAAACATGTGTTCATGCTTTGCATCGCCGTCTGTATCGGGCATTTGCATTTATGTCATTTGATATATGGAAGCCACTTCCCCACATGACAGAAACATGTGTGTGATCGCTCCCAGGATGGATGGAACATGACAGATGTGCACGGTCATATGAAAATATCCAAGTCTGTCTTTACATATGCCGCCAAACAGCTAAAGACGACCCCAATGTTGGAAAATTTAGGATTTGACATTTTAGGAGAATATGGATGATACTGTGATTACTCGATTTACATGTCCTACGGGAAAATCTTGTTCCAAAAATCAGAAAAGTTGATATTCTTGTTTGATGGTTTCTGCTACATCAGAAATATAAAAAAACAGGCTCACATATTGTCAAGCTTTCCAAGTTGGTGCATCTATGCTCGGTTCACACCAGCATCTGAAAGGTTGCACTTCTGTGTTGACTTCTCTGGAATCCCCCCCACCTGTAGAAAGGATTGTTAGCATTATTTTAACCCGACAAGCTCATAAATCTTTGAGGGAAAAGGGTAAAATCATATTTTTTTTAAAAAAATGCTTTATCGGGGTTTCTGCGGGTAGCACCAAATCAATTGAAATACTTTTTAAAGCTGTTTTTATTGCAACTTAAAAGAAATGTAATGCCTACATCCAATTGCATTAATCATAATTATTCGCATGATTTCCACAGTTGTCACTTATCACACATTTGACATTTGTTCTAATTGTACAATAATATACGTTTCAAGTTTTTCACACTCTTGTTACTTAACATAAACTTGGATGACTATGCTTACCTCATACCAATATGGGTGTGTTTTAGTTCATTGATACAGCAATGTTACAGCAATTTATAATGTTATTTGACGTTAAAATGAGTACAGAGTTAAAAGGAGTGTAAAACATTGAGTCAGATTTAAGTTTAAGTCATTTTACTGCCACGAGGCAGCATTAGCGTTTCATGTTGGAAGTTGGTGACAGGAAGAGAACATTTTATTTTTTAATTAAGAGCAAATTAATTGGAACATGAGGGAACTCGTGGAATCCTGTCCATTTTTGCTCATTGTTAATTACAACAAAGATGATGATGTACTTATGGGCCAGCAAGCCCACAGCTGGTCCTGTGTGGTGAATTTGAAATCTGAGTGGTTAAAGAAAGAGTTCCATTGCTAATATATTTTATGTTGGATTGAGTAGAACGACTGCGTGTTTAAACATTGCAAAAGATTAGACTAACATGGTAGAACATTGATGCTGAAATCTGATGTGTGGAGAAAAAAAAAATCTATCATCCCCAAGCAGTCCATTTAGGAGAAATTCCACGACATGAAGAGAATAGACCGTTGGGAATAAATGAAAACAATTTCATCGAAGAAATATAAAAATATAGGTTATGAATGTAGGTCAGTGCTTCTGGTAGCGTTTAGGCGAGCAGAGAAGGCCTTAACTTTCCCTGACTGCATACCACTGCAACCAAGTATATATGTGCATGCAGTCTATCATTATATTTCTGCGGCCCTGTCATTCCTCATACTCGTAGGTTTAAGTACAGTGGGGAACTTCAAAAGAGATTGTTCTTCATTTTACACCAACAACTGCATTACCAAACGCTGCATTAATACAGTTGCAGATTCAGACGCCCTTGTGGTTTTATAGCGCACAAAAAGCCAGTTTTATCATGCCACAACTTGCTCCGTACGGCATCGCGTCTGTATGAGAGGAAAAATGCCACATTGGCTGTGCTCAGCGACCTGACTCGCTCTTGTGTGTGAATGCGGAGGAGCACGAAGGAAGGAGGGGGAGGCGGGACCTCGCAGCCGAGGAAGGGCGTTCTCTTTGCGGTCAAAGCGGGTAGAGCCATCCCGAGGGGTGGGTCTTGCTCCGGCAACAGGAGGAGAAAAAAAAAAGGAAAACCCACCTTTTTCATTGTTGGGGACGCGGTGGAATGTGATGGTTTGATCTCGAACGGACTCGGGAAGAGGATATCCGAGAGAAAAGGGCCGATTAGAGGGTGAAGGGAAAGGTGGAAGAGGTTCCGCCGGGCTCCGAGAGACTGGGATGAACTTGTCGTGTCCTCCACGGCCGCAGTGAGGGAGACCGGAGCCGCGTGAGCAACACTCCAGCCGCCGGTGGCAGCTTTTTTGGATTTATTGCTCTCTCTTCCCGACTTGACGACGGAGCTCATTTTGAGGTACAGTCTTGTTCCGTTTTCAGTAAGTTATCTTCACGTTTAGGTGGCCGGACATTAGCGAACGAGCCGGAGGGTACAAGTGTTCAACTGCGGCAAGTTTCACCCCCACCACCCCCTCCTACCCTCTTTCTCCCTCCTGCTCTTCCTCCACTCGCTTTTAGCCAAACATCGAACAGCTCAGGTGCTTTAATGTAGCTTCGACGCGTAGTCAAATGTCACCACACGGCAATTTTAACCCACATTCGGCGGCGTGTTTGTCTTTTATTTGTGCTTTTTAATACGGACTCACCGGGCCAGTATGACGACAGGTTTCTCGGTTGAAGTTGAGAACCTCCGCGAACATGAACATGCCAAAACTGTCTCTAGCCACTGCCAAATAACACCCACGAGCGTTTTGTCTTGTTCTAACGGCTCAAACGTTTTTACTAACCATTTGCTTTTTTTCCTTTACGAAATAAGTGCAAATTGGTGTGGTTGACACACAGTAAGCAAGCCACTGGGAGACTTTGTACCCGGGCCAAGTGTTTGTTTGGGCTTGTCTTCCTTCTGAGACAACGGCACAAAAACTCAGCCAAAATCCCCTTAAAATACGTTTAACTCCCCTAAACGTGTTTAGGTTTTCGTCATTTCTAAAACCACGTTGCTAGAAAGTGCTGGCGGTATTGTACAAATCACAAACACAACAGGAAGCTGCCACGCAGCAGGGCAGCATCATGTTGGACAAGCACAACGCAAAAAACTGAATTCATAAATTGGTTTTCATTCAGACTTGATGTAATATAGCTGTTAGAGACAATATCGTATAGAACCACACTTTTAATTTTCTAGGATCGAATCATATCACAGGTTGTCTCAATGTACATTTTGTGAGGCTTCAGACATAAAATCTACCAGAACCCGAATTAACAGCTATTTTGAGACATTCTTAGGAGGAAGAGGTCCCCTTTAAAATTTTGAAAACTTGGACAACACAGAAAATCTTTATGGGTTATGCATCTGCCTCGACTGGTGAGATTGGGTCCTTCAAAATTTGACATTATCTCTGAAGTGATACTGTGATCTTCAAGTTGTTCTAATTTTACATTCTCTCGTTCCTTCGTGTCTTACAAGTATAATGAGAAATTTGACCAGACACCAGTTGAGAATACAGTTACAGTGGTACTGTACCTCGACTCACGATTGAGCCGATTTACAAGATTTTTTTTGGAGATAAGAGCATATGCTTTGCTGTTTTTTGTTTGCTTTTTTTTTTTTGCTTGGAAACTGAAATTTGAGCAAACTCACTTCACATCAAAACAATCAGCAGTTAGTCAGAATGTAAACAATTTTTCAAAACAAGAGGCTTCATGTTGTTTATTGCCACTCCCAGTTAAAGATTACCATCAAACTAAACATAAAACAAAGATAATTAACATTGCGTATTCAAAACAACCACATAACTTTGCTTGAGCGTAGTCCACTAGCTTAATGCTAATATACCGTGGAAAACACCATAGACGATCTCAGGATTAGCATCAATGTCACTGTGTTATAACGCTTTAAACAGCTGACACAAACAGATAATATAACGATACTCGCAGGTATGTTTTCTTTATCCTCTGCATAAATCAACTAATGTTACTGCAGCTACGCGGCACGGCGGTTGAGTGGTTAGCACGTCCGTCTCACAGTGCAGAGGTACAGGGTTCGATTATGGCTCCGTCCTTCCTGTGTGGAGTTTGCATGTTCTCCCCGTGCCTGCGTGGGGTTTTCTCCGGTTACTCCGGTTTCCTTCCACAGTCCAAAAACATGCGTGGCAGCTTCATGTAACACTCTTAAATTGTCTCAAAATGTGATTGTGAGCCTGAATGGTTGTTCGTCTATGTGTGCCCTGTGATTGACTGGCAACCAGTTCAGGGTGTTCCACGCCTACTGCCCGAAGACAGCTGGGATCGGCTCCAGCATGAACGCGACCCTCGTTCAGATTAGCGATTTGGGATAATGAATGGATGGATGGATGGGTGGATGGATGGATTACAGCAGCTTCCTGAGTCAGTCTTAAAAGTCGTCTTGTGTATGGTTTTATTATACTGTCCCCTGGTGGCACCAGAATGAGAACAACGTGGGGCTGGAACAAATTAATGGGATTTGCATGAATTTTAATTAGGAAAGATGATTTGAAATGTGATTGTTTTGGTTTACGAGCATTGTCATGGAATAAATCAAACACAAAGCACCACTATTGTCATTTTGAAGACCCCTGACAGACACGTAATGGGGAGGGAAGGGAAAGGTGTTTGCAGTTTTACTGTCACTTATTGGTGTTTGATCGCTCTCGGAAGAAAAAAAATAAAGCTTTGTGATAAGCCATTCCTTGTATTGCTCGTGTTGTTTTGGTCAGCCAGTCAGACCCATTCCTATGTCACAGTATGTAAAATGGGACAAAGGGAACATGAGTAGGCACTGTTGATTGAACAATATCAATTATTTTTTTCTATCTAAAGAAAACCAACATGACCCTTTTAGTTTTGGAAAGTGAAACTAGAGCCACACACAATTTATCCGGCCAATATGAATCTGCTTGTTCAATACAACACAACCAGTGAAACAGGAGTTCAGAACATTTCAAGAGCGATTCTCCCATTACATATAAAATCATGTATTGGTTAGTTTTGATTAGTGAGGCAATTTGGTTCTTATTTTCAGCACAAAGTTGATCAAGATCGTGTTTAGTGACTATCAAAAAACAATGAAGAATCAGTTGTGATCAGTTTGCAGCCCTACTAGGACTGTTTTAAATCTGTTGGCTGTTTTTTTTTTTTTTTTTTTTTAATTTGCTTGAACACACACCCACACACGCAGACGGACACACATGTTTGTGTTCATTGCATGTGTTGCACTGTAGCGCATGCCCTGATCCGAGGTGACTAAAGGCAAAACAGTAAAGTGTGTGTCCTGTGCTACCAATGGACGAGTGTGTCAACAGTAGAATAGGTAGTTGTCCTTGCTGGAAGAATAATCTGCCAGGTGGGGCTCATAAAAAAAAAAAAAAAAGGCAGCACAGGGAGTGACTGAGGTGGTGGGAACCTGCCTTGACCTGTTTGCAGCATGAAGGTGAGCAAGAAGAAGAAAAAAACATTAGTTGTGAACTTTCTGGAAAGGCAGCTGTTGATCACACCTTATGAGCCACTGCTTAGAAAGCCCTGAAAATCCGTACTTGAGTGTTGATATATTTGCACTTGTGTGCGTGCGAAAAGGGTTTTTTGATTGCTTGCTACCTGGGATGGTTAATGACGTGGTGGAAGGTTTTGAAGTTAAAGATGTAACATAAGACAAGTAAAAATCCTTGGCAAAATGGTCCATGTTTCTACAGTCTTAGGAATTTGTGTTCCAACTCTCTGTGATTTCAGGGCTTATTTGGAAACGATACCTTCTAATGAACAGTTGCCTCTCTTCTAATGAACAGTTGCCTCTCTTCAACTTTTTCAAATTACAATGACCTCGGTGACTGGAAAATCTTCACACCCATCTCAGAACATCCCTTCACACAGACTGCATCCTGCCTCTCTTATGGCTCTGATACTATCAATACATTTCCTGGTTGACTTGCCCCCTCCCCCGCCCCATTCTGTCTCAGTGCATTCACCCTCAAACCGTCCGTCATCGGAAATGAATGTTTGGTTGAATTCTGAACCGTCTGTTTTCTAGAGGCTTTGGACTTTGGAGATTCAGTAGCTGTAGATGCCTCAAATGACCTTGTTCTCTTGATGTTTGATCAAGACGACAAATAGTTTGGACCACATCCTGTTTCAGGAGTTGTCGTTTTCCTTGCAATGTCATAATCATACCTCTCTATCCTCTTTACTGGCCTAAACTGTTGCTTGCGTGATTGGTTTTCCACGACCGCCTCACGAAACTAACATGCCCTTTCCCTGGTGAAACCAAAAACTAATCATTACGGGTGTTCAATAAGGGTAATCATCAGACTAGGCTCTCGACCTAAGGGATTACGGAGTGGCGAAATGACCATTCCTCTGGCTTAAATAAAAAGTATTGAGGCTTTCTGCCTGGGAGAATAAAATGTCCAACCCAGCTTTTCAGTGGTAGCGTTACCGCCAGTCCGCGCACATCAAGGTTTATTCAAAGTGCCCCTGCTGTTTGTGGAGCATGGTCACATTAGTGTGGAATTACAGATGACGTCAAGTGTTGCAAGTGTGTTAAAACAGCTAGGAAAGATTTATACTTTTTTTTTTTTTTTGTTAGTTTTAGCTGAAACCGAAACGGAAATTATTATGGCGAGACTGGTGATGCTAACCAATAAAACAAACACAAGTGTCAGAGTAAGGGGGTTTGTTCCGTAATAGAATGTGCAAAGGTCAGTATATTCTCGACGCACAAGCAGTGTAACCGCGACATTAAATGTACTAAATAGCGCATGGAGAATTAGAACCGGATGACATTGATTATATTTAGTGGTGGACCCGCTTTAAGGCCTGCAAAACCTTCTCACCCAGGAATAGAGCGTCACTGTACATTGAGTGGTATTTTGCGCATTACAAAAAGAGCTGCCTCTTGAAATAGCACCCATGAATCATGGGCTCTCAGAGGAAGCTCGTAATAAAGCCCACGACTGTGTGTCCTTTTTCCAAATGTGTGTTTTGTGATAATGCCGTAATGGGCTCAGCATCCGGGACAGAGGCCACTGTTGACAATGCGCAGGACAGCTGGAGTCCTTGTCCATTAGCAGACCTGCCGGAAGATAACATTTATTTGGACGTCCAGCTTCACAGAGTTACATTTTTATTTTCTCTGATATTCTGACTCTTTGTGTTTTAGAAGCGATATATTTTGGGGTATTTTATTTATCATTGTAAAAACTATATTCCACAGACGACGGGCAATGTGACCGCCGCTCACTCAAAACAGGGTTTGAATCTTTTCGTAGCAGTACTTTCATAAAGTGACACTCTCATAAAAAGTTACTACTGGAAAGTGTTAGACATTTTGGCTTCTTTTGTAGTAGTCTACACGCACATTTGTGCAGAAGCTAGCACAAGCTGGAAGAGAAAACTCGAAAGCCATGAGGAATTCAAAAAGCCTTTCCTCAAGATTCGAGCGTTTTGTTTGAATTAATATGGAATGAAAAATAGGTAGGCGGCTAATTTGTTTGGATTTTTCATTGTGGATCAAGAGAACAATATTTTGACAATGTCAGATGATTTGAACTTTGGTCTGACACCTCAGCCTCCCAAGTTAGGTCTATTCAGGGGTACTGGATACGAAGGTCCATGGAGAAGTCAAATCTCAGATTCAGGAGCAGCAATATAGTTTTCATCCTGGCCCTGGCCTTGACTTCATTCATCCACAATCTCCAACACTCACTGGAGCGTTTTAGAGCCGAGCGTGGAGCGTTTGGGATGAATGTCCTCAGTCAGATCCTGCCCCAAGTGGAGGATTTCAAGTATCTTGGGGTCTTATTCACGAGGGAGGGGAGGATGGAAGATCAACATGCTGATTGATGCAGCATCTGCAATGATGTGGGCTCTGTATCGGTCCGTTGTGGCTCAGGTTTCTGATTAGGATACCTCCTGGAAGCCTCCCAGGTAAGGTGTTCCGGGCACGTCCCAGAAGGGAGGAGGCCCCGGGGATGACCCACGACACGTTGGAGAGACCGCATCTCCTTTCTGTCCTGGGAATACCTCAGGATTCGCCTGGAAAAGCGGGACCATGTGCCTGGGCAGAGGGAAGTCTAGGCTGCCTGCTCCCACAACCTGACCCTGGAGAAACAAGAAATGGATGGATGCATGGTCTGATCACAGTGTTTCTTTCACTGGTTCGACCTGATCCAACTTGTAGCTTCTTATATCCATTATCATTACTTCCAGGCATGGCGGTTGTCTGAATAGAAGCCCTACCCATATTTGATGACACGTGATGACGCACGGCTGTTTTATTGTGGTGGTTTTGAAAGGTGTTGTCACTGCCCGATGTGTTTAGACTTGTGGTGGCGGCAGTGTCACATTTCAGTCATTTCGACTGATGAAGCGCTATTTGTTTTGACACCACGCTGTTCCCTTTTACAATCAAAAATGACCTAGATACTTTTTACCCACTGCCCCACCCTCATCTCAGTGTTCTTAATCAGCAGTTGGCCAGAAACTCTTGTGATTTCAGTCGGACTTCAAACTAATTGAACTCTGTGTACGATCGTGAGAGTATCTGTCTGTGCCAAAGCACTTTTGAAAGGCGCTGCTCCCAGCCATGTACATCTGTCATCAGACTCTACAAGCTAATATGTCAGTCACTCAGCAAGCATTGGCCCGAGAGTACACTTCAGCTCTGAGATTTCACACACTTTTGCTCAGGTTCACGTTCAACTCTCACATTCACACATGCACACAAACACCTGCTTTCGTACTCCCCTGTATGTGCTCTCCCCATTTAAAAATCCCAAACTGAAATGAGAATAACTTGTATTTATCCAAGAACTCCTGCGCGTGTGAGGGGGAATGAACCCTCTCTCATTAGTCCCCTAAAGCGTGCCAAACAACTTCCTCATTACGGACAGTGCCAGCGGGCCCTCTTTCTCCCACTGGCGTTTTGGTCCAAGGGCCGCTCCGCCACTGGTGTCCTGCTGGAGCTCTCGCAACAACTCCATCATGAAGATCTGCGCTGATGATTAATGCCGTTACACTCAATGTGCAAGTTCAACACGTTGATTGGTCTGCAAGAGATATTGGAAACGCATCTGAGTGCAAATCATTTGACCTCGCCTTATTGAGGATGATCATTATGTCAGTTACCACGCAGGAATATAATATAGATCTGAATCATATGTTGACCGCCCACAGTGACCAAAACACAAGCGTAAGCGCAGCTAAAGAACACGAAAGACAATTGAAGGAATTCCTGACACTTTTTATAAATTCAAAAAAGTGAAAATGTCCATTTTCACTTTTTAAAATGGACAAAGCGGGGAACTTTAGGTCATTCGACTGTACCTGTCTTTTATGAGGAGATACCGGAACGTAATTATCCATCCATTAGAAGTATTCTTTCATTTGAATACATTTTTTTTAAATCGAACGTGCTGAAGCTCCTGCACCCTTAATCACAGGCTAATTATTGCTGCGCGCTTCAGACCTCTGCCGCAAATACGCTGACTATTCTGAGTCATCAAGTTGAAGGAAAATCATTCAAAGCCTAAATTTGAAACTTGAAACGACTGACACGCCACCTCGATCGCTGCTCAAGGGGAAAATCCTTGTGTTCCACTGGGTGACACACAGGCTAGCCTTTCAACTTAGCAATTATTTGAAAGACATCTGCTCTCAAGAAGTCTTGAGCACATCCCACCCCCCCACCCCATCCTCTGATTTTGAGAAAAAATTCCCTATACCAGCGTGAGGTCGTCCGTTGTTTTCCCGTTTGTATACATTCTCACATTTCACTTGCAGAACTCCAAAATGACTCAACCGATATCCTCAAAAACGTTTGAATGGGTGTGGCCTCAAACAAGGAAGAAGCCAGAAAGGTGTGGATTTCGAGTCATTTTGTCAACTGACACAGTCCTCTCATTGCTGTTTGGCATCAGTCAAGCACTTTGCAACGCACGTCAGCGCTTCCTAGAGAACTGGCGCGCAACATGACCGCAATAGCGCAATTTGCGTTTTTTGCAGCCACGCATGATTCGTTTTTCACGTGAAGAAAGTCAATTTCACAAACAGCCGTCCTCTGAAGCGGTTGCTCACCATTGTCTTTCTATTTCTACGTTTACGCGACCCATCTAAATAGCAGTTAAAGACTCCATTGTGAGGCCTTGGTGGAGGTCTTTTGATGTAGATGAGCTACTATGATATCATGTTAACGGTAGCAAATTTATGAGCCAAAGCTAGCACATATTTCAGCCCCAGTTTCTACACAAACTGGCACGAACCGGACGTCTTCCATGGTTTGATACCCCCATTTCTCGTGAATTATTCCCAAGGATGTAATGGCGACCTACGCCAGGCTTCCAAACGGCTTCCGAATGCCATATTTCAGGTAATTTATGAACATCGGTTGCTCCCGTTGTCATCCACAAACCGAGGCACTGCCTGCCCTGCTGTGGGTCCATGTGAAGGTTCATGAACTATTGCGTGTAACCGAATATCATCATCATCTGGTCTTCGTTTAGCTTCCCTACCGTCCATCATTTTCCCTATCGCAAGGGAACTGAGATGCAGTCAGCGTCAAGTCCAAAGATGCCGCGCGAGAATGTTCTTCATTATTTGTGGTTGTGTCGGCTGATCATTAGCATGTGTTTGACATTTTTCCCGGCTGTTCCGCTGCTTCCTGAGGTGTCTGTACTTTAGCGGTCCAGTCTGCGGCATCGCTTCTGTTGTTCCAATGTCTTTGAAAAAGTCTTGATTGGTCTTCGCTGGGTAAAAACTACCATGTGAGTCATGGTCAGACGTCTCGCCTCTTTATGGATCAGCAAACAGTCATTGTGCATGTGCAAACACTCCTAAGAAAGGGGAATCTCACAATCATGAGGTGAATACATTAAATTGAGACTACTCAGACAGGTATGCTTTATTGATATCCTGATAATTGCAGGTGATAAGAAGTGTAATATATGATCAGCCCAATTCCGACTCACTCGACCCTTTATGGTTGGAGTTTGAGCCGTGAACTGACGAGTCAGGATTCTCCGCTGTTTCACTTTGTCTTTTCCACTGCTTTCATGGTACAATGTGAAGTATGTTCTCTTATCTTTTTCGGTCGGAATATTTTGTCCTCAACACATGAATTTTTGTTTTCCTTGGACAAAAAAAAAAAAAAAAAAAAAAAAAAACAAGTACCTTGATCTCCAGTTTTTCTTCGGACACTGGACAGGCTACCTTGTTTATGCTAGAGGGAAAGAAGGAAATGGTTTTCAAAAAGCACGTAGGAGGCACGAGAAACAGCGAGCAAGCAAGCGGGAGGCAAGAAAGAAGGGACGTTTTAACAGTGGGCGCAACAGTTAAGACGTTTCTTGTAAATTCCTTTCACTTTGACTTTTTCACGTGTTCTTGAATTGTGTCTCTTGCGATTGGGCTGACAAAAAAAAAAAAAACGGAGCCCCTATTTTTCCTGTTCAGCCCGCCAAGCCCCATACCCCCCACCACGCTTATCTCGCCTGCTTGGCCCAGGAGTATTTTGGGACATTAATGAAAAGAAATCTGAACCGCCTACCCTGAAAAGCCACGTCTGGGTCAGCTGGGTGGAAACTTGCGTTACTAATGTTCTTAACATTGTCTGTGTGATCGGTGTGTTGTAAATGTGTGTGCTTTCAGTGAAGTGTACAGCGCAGGAATGTTGTAGATTGTGGGGGGGTGGCTGCAGACCTAACAGGGCCATATCTTCTCTAAAACAAAGGTGAGAGGTGGGTGGGGTGGGGTGGGGTGCTCAGGGGCATATTTGGCATAGTTTAGGAGCCATTCCAGTCTGGTTCAAGATGCATTTTTCCTGGAGATTGACCAAGTTGACAGACGAGGGGAGGGAGGTGAACGTCACGCTTGCCTTGTGATCCTGATGATGAGGATTCAGACTATATTACCAAAATGAGAAGTCTTATCAGCAGGGACTCACTCTCACGGAGACTTAAAACCTTTAATTTTAGTTATAGACCGATCCAGTACCCTTGACTGACCCGAGAGAGGCGTCAATGTGCCTTACCCGGGATTGCTGGAAAATAAAAAGTTTAGATGTTTTGATGTTGCCACAAATTTTATCTTCCTTCCTCTCGTCGTCATTGCTATTGTGGTTAGACATTGAGGATTTATGATATGAAGACTTAACTACAAAGGCTCAAATTTTGCAGACAGGGCACGTGCGCTCGGCATAAAAAAAAAAAAACTGGTACATCTTGATTTTCATGCCGGGGCAAGTCTAGATTACTGTGGGATTTGATCGACTGTGCTGTGCCATGCAGGGTGTTTTGGCAAACCGAGGGCGTTTTCTTTTACAGGCCCCCAGCACAGTAGAAAAGTTGTTGACTGAAAGTAGACTAGACTGTAGTTGTACAAGCTCGAAGCAGGTCTAAGTTGTAGCGCCGTTGGTGTAAAGTGATTTGGGTTAAAAAAAAAGTGTGTGTCAAACGGAACCGGCCCTTTCTAACTGCTCCCGTCGCCAAAAATACCAAAACAAATGTGAACAGTTAGACTGCACTTTGCGAAGTTTACAAAAACCTCATATCTAAGGTTAAATATTCTACTTTCAAATACTTTGTTCCTCTTGTGATACACTTCAATCATATCACCCAGCCCTTCGATCGCCGATACCATCACAAGATGGAGCATCAGTGTCTATTTAACGATGTTGATTTACTGGATGTACTTGTGTACTTTTTACTGAGTATCGACAAACGTACCGTTAAGGATTTTTACCAATATTGAAGAATCTTCGCAAGACAAATTTATTTTCCTGAACAAACAAACAACCTGATTTTTAGGAACAATATCTGCTTTCAAAACAAGAAGTTAAATTGCAGCTACTACTTTAGCTGCGACCTGTTCTAAATTATTTTAATAATTGTGGATTTACTGGCCAGACCTTCATGGCAGTATGACGTGAAGTTTAGAGAAGATAATTTACCCAAATTTAAAACCGTCCCGAATGCGCTATGACAAGTTAGCCGTTCTGCCTGTTGGAGCGGTGCGGGGATCAACACGAACTGTCGATGCGTCCGATCTGTATTTTCAATGTCGTATCAGAAAAGAAAGCCGTGCTATCTATTGGCAACCATGCACCAGGAGCATGAAACAATGCAATCCATGGGTTACATATTGACAGGTCGATCAAAGTCTAGTTGTGTCTGCCTACCATGCGGAGGAACAATACAGCTCTAATGTCTTAATTCGGGGAATCCGATCACCGACCTGCGATTAATGAAAAAGAAGTGAAATAATCACCTTGTGCCACCTACATTTTACGCACCACGTTGTAAACCTCAGTAACAGCCATAAAAGGCAAAGTGTTGACACATAGTTCTTCACCCGGCAGCTGGTTTTGTATGTCTTGGATAGCGACTTTCCCATTTTGATTGTTTTTGTACCCTGCGCGACAATATCTCTCTTTCAACATCCAGTCCCAGGACTACAGTTACTGCTTCGCTCCTCCAGGATTTATGAGGCTTTAGTCTGTTATTTGCAGTCAGTTAGGCCCTGACTGACGCGACAGTGGTTGGCAGGGGTTCGTTGTGGAAGTCAGAACCGGTGCAGCGCTCAGCAGAAGTCGGGTTCATCCAGAGGCTATGGATCCAGTGTTTAAGGCCGCGTTGGAGACGAGCGTGCCGACATCCACTCGACGTTAGACATCTGACGCTTTTGAATATTTTGTAGAGCATAGCAGAGACCGCCGAATGTCAATCGCACAAGTGTTAGCAATTCAGAAATGATCAAATAATTCAGTTTTTGTTTGGGGTGGATGCCTGTTGTCCTCAAATTCTGTATCAAAGTTCATGTTCCTGCTTTGGTTTGTCTGATGTCTTCAAGCTTTTGATCTCGAAGGAAAAATGTCAAGTTGTAAGTGCGCCACATCCGATTCAGTTCCTCCTTTGAAAGGAAATCCAACCAGGGGCAGTCACGTTTGTGGTCGCTGAGCAGTTTTACATTACATTTACATTCAGAAAGTTCCTTCCATCGCATGAAAAAGAATGCAGTGGTGCCCTGAGATACCAGTGACCTGGCTTGTGAGTTATTTTGGGAAACGATGGCCGTTAGGCATATTTCTCGTTTTTTGGGGGGAATAAAATGTAGCCCTTTCAGCAAATATCAATATAATCACTCATCTTTTCGTACAGTTAAGCTTACTTTGACATGATCATTGCCTCAGTTTTTTTGCTTGTTTTTTGTTTTTATCTACTGTTCAGTGAAAGTGCCGCCCCAGTCAATTAGCTTCATGAGCCCTGGATTGTCTCTTGGAGGACTTCCAGAATTTGGACCTTCACATGGGCATCATGAGTTTTTAGCTCCGTTTGGTGAATCATGTGAGGGGAAATGCAACACACACTCCTGTGCAGGTTTCGGATCTTCGGGGCAGTTATCAAAATAAAATTCCTCTCGCAGATTATTTTACCTGTGATCAGCAGATATACATGTTCTAAAGGAGAGGAATGTTGGAACGCCATCGCAACCTGGCTATTAATCACTTACCCGTCTTCTTTTTCTCCACTGTTGCTTTGTCTTTTGTTTTTTTCTTCACCTCTTTATGGACCTTGAGCAATTCTCCAGTTTTCATGGAATTGTCCAGCAAGTCAATCTGGATAACAATTTCATGTGGAAGAGGAAAATAAATGAGTAAATCATTAAATAAGATGATGGATGAGACCGGTGGTGGGGGGGGGGGGTCGTAGACTAACTACCCTGGAATATCATTAGGCTAATGACGCAGTGAGTGTGAAAATCCATACAGTCACAGTAATTGAACAGTGTTGTCTTTATATTTGACTTTATTCCCACTTAAAGGATAAATTGAACAGTTTCGGTGTAGCGATTGAGCCATGCAGACAATTCATTTGTCATCTTTAGTGATGTCCCCATGAAATTAGGTCAAAAAGCCTCGCCTCATTTCCCCAAAATATTTCTACCTCCTCCCTCATTGCTCCTCTGAAGATATGAGATGCTAAAAGATGATCCCCAACATGCTGGGCCATATTTACTTCGGTAAACACTACGTTGTGAGTGTGTGCAGCATCTCTTCTGCACATGCGGGTCACTTTGGGGACGCATTTGGTTCACACACCAGACAGACCGAACAATTAATATGTAATGTGAAGGATTACACCTCAAAAAAAGGATTTCACCCCCAAATCCAAATTCAGCATTAAAACGTGGAGTCTGAACTCAGTGTAATATGTGTGTGTGTGTGTGTGTGTGTGTGTGTCTGTCTGTGTGTGTACATATATAATATTTATTAATTTTTTTGCCCAAAATGTTTTTGCACATTATGCTTACAAAAAAATTTATGTAAAAAAGAAAAGTAATATAATGACAAAATAAAGTCATTAAATTAGTGAAACATGGTTATGATTGCTTTCGAGCCTTGTTTTAATTTTGCCAGTTAACGTGAGCGCTATTTCGTTTGTTCCCGTCAGTTACCACCAAGCTTTGGAATGACAATGCCTTCACATGTCTCAGTCATTTCTTGAGCAATTAAACAGCATCTCTTTTATATGAAATCAGCGACAACATCTGCTTTGCTGTCTACATTATGAATGGGATAAGTTGACTTAGCCAAGTGCATTGCATCATTTTCGCCCTCGGCCATGAGTATTGTCACTTACAAAAGCCAAAACAAAAAAAAAAAAGAGAGACAGTCTTGTGCAAGTCGTTTTGCCGGCAAGTGTCTGAGAGGACGTTTTTTTTCTCCAACAGCAGTTTATCTTGGATGCTGTTGGAATACGCTCAAAAGAGGAGGTCTGTCTGGCAGACCCAAAACCGCAGCACAAACAGCTCATCAATGGCTCACGAGAAAACAGCCTCGAGCAGTTAACAGTGGTCGAAAACGGCAACGTGATAATATGACTGCTAATCAATTTTCTTGTCTTTTCTTACTTTTGGTGACAGTACCCTTATTTGGTTAGAGATGCATTTTGACGTAGGAAAAAAATTATATAAAATAATTTTCTTGTTTCTTACATTCCTCCATTGGCCCATGTATCGGCATGCCTTGATTTAGGGGGCTTGAATCTCTGTGCTACAGATGCTTGCAGAGCATGACTGCTTGGCTATTTCAAGCACCTCTTTTTTTTTTTTTTTTTTTTTGCTTTGTTATTTTTTAATTATCTTGTTATTTTGGTTTCATCCAGCTGAAGGCTGTTTTTCGTAACATGCCAGCATTGCTTTTGAGGCTCATTCACACATTACGAGGAGGTTGGCCAGTGTTTGCCCACAGCCAGGATGTTGTTGTTGTTGATTTTTTTTCTTGAAGGTTCGTTCAAGGTCGCTAACGGTCACAAAGATGTTCGCCAGACACTTGCAATACATTCTTCGTAGTAATGTTTGGTGATATATGAAGAGTAACACGCTAGATTCGTCGTGACTGGAAAATGTGCACAATTGAAGTCACGGGGTTACCGATGTCATAGTTTATAATGTATGAAATTGAAAAATGTTGTCATTGTGACAGATCACTAGTCAATTGCAGGATGTTGAGCCATGTCCGCTGCATTAACATCAGCTATGTGAACCATTATAACTCTCAGTTACTTTCAAGAGAAGTGATCTAAAATGTGTTGAGGAACTTGCTTTTCTGTCAGAGCGGAGGCTTAACTATTTGGAGTCATCACCCGATGGACTGTTAGCACGTGAACAAAAAACAACCAGGCAGCTATGTTTCCATAAAAAAACTAGTTAATTATTGACTTTGCGTTGTCCTGAGCCAGCATTGGATCTTTACAGTTTAAGGTGCATTTATCATGAGATAACACTCGTGGAGCTGTGAAAGGAATGTGCGTTCACGCGGACACATTCGGTCCCAGGAGCCTCACAGGAATCCCATAACACTCGCAGGTCCCTGAGAGGCTCATTTGTGCACTGTGGAACATTGTTGAATACCAGGCATATTTTATGATCCAACCTTCAGCCCGTTTCCTCCCTTTCTCCAAGCGTCTGGGTTTATTTGTGAAAGCCCAGCCGGTTTGCCCCCCCCCCCCCACCCCTTTTCCCTCTCCCTTACATTTCAGTGCATTTATGTAGCTGGTCCATTGCATGTTTGCACTAACGTGTCAAGTTAAGGACTTAGAATATTGCTGATTTCATCAGCATTTTAAAGGTATAGTTTATTGTGCATGGGTGTTCCTGTAGCTGTGACACACAGGTGTATCCATGTTGTGTTTTGACTACCCGGTGAAATATGGAGTTGAAGGTCCTTGTTTTCTACCCTCCATTTTTTTTTTTCAAACATCATGTGCCTCAACAAGTGACAAAGTCGTTAGTCACGTGAACAGTTTAAGATTTATAGTTTGTTATCTGATAGTTGAAGGGGTGGTATTTCCTCATTTGTCCTGTAGGCCTAATTAAAGGTCATAAATTTGCTTGGACCGAATGTGTTCCACATGTGCAACAAATTTAATTAGCATGACTCATTTTGGGGCCAATAAACTTTCTGTTGTATAAGCTATAGCAGTGGTCCACAACTTTTTTGTGTTTTGTTTTGGGTTTTTTTTTGCGCTACGGACCGTTACCAACAAGTACATGGTTTTCGCGGACTGGCAATCATTACCTTTTTAAAATTGTTTATCTATCTATCTATCTATCTATCTATCTATCTATCTATCTATCTATCTATCTCGCAAGCTAGCTAGCTAGCTAGCTAGCTATCTAGCTAGGACCTGTGCCTTTGTGCAGCCCAGTACCAAGTGGCCCGCGAACCCTTGGTTGGAGACCATTGAGCGGCACCTTAGAATGTTAATTGATGAGTCGTCGTCATTTCCCTGTTGTTGGTTGTGGCTAACTGTCATCCTGCTTTCTATACATTTGAAAGAAGGCTCCGATCTGGCACAATAAACCCAACCCTGAGATTACAGATCCGTCCAAAAGTGCATTGGAAGTTATCCAACAAATCTTTCTAGTTTAACCGGTGAGCAAACATCATTGCAGTGATAATTTTCTCATCATTCCATCGTGTATGCAACTAAAGTCCTCCTTTACTTTGTAGTGCTCCGTCGTTCATGCTACCCCTTTAATTTTTTTCAGTCAACTATGTGCTATCCATTTGGAACAACAAGACACATTCGCACGACATTTGCAAGAACATATTCTGTGCCACTTATTGGCCAGCTGAGTGTCAGAGGACTAATCTTACAAACGTAGCCTTTAATCGAATTATTGCTCGTTTTGACAATGACAAAACGAGACTCTTTTCTTTGCTGGAGTAGAGTTCTCTCACTGTGATTGGCTGGCAACCAATTCAGGGTGACCCCGCCTACTGCCCTGGGATAGACTCCAGCACGCCCCTTGTGAGGATAAGCAGATCGGATGGCTGGAGTTCTTTCATTAATCTATCGGCATATCCATATTTGACGTAGAAATGTGCAAATCAAACAACTAGTTTTGCAGAAGAGAAAAAAAATGACAGTGGATAGCGCGGTGTCATTGTTTTCTTTGTCAGCTTCTCGACAGTGTTTAATGGAGTTTATTCATTTTGTTTTAGTCACCCCGCCCCTCTCATTCCTTGTCCTCTCTCTCTCTCTCTCTCTCTCTCTCTCTCTCTCTCTCTCTCTCTCTCTCTCTCTCTCTCTCTCTCTCTTCCTCTCTCCTTCTCTCCAGGTGTGTAACCGAGCTCATGAACGCTGCTAAATTAGCGCTTTATCTCTCCGGCGAGTGAGCGGCATCAGCACTCTCAGCAATGCCAAGCATTTCAGACACAATTGACCTTAAAAGGAAACAATAGCAGCCTATCAATTCTGCTCTGCCAGTCAAAGAATGGCTCACTCCGCGACTGGGCAGGGTCTGCCTCGCGCAGCAACAACAGCACAAGGAAGTGCTTGGCGGCTGAACTTTGAAACTGAAGCGAAAAGACAGCTCAGCTGGTTGCTGTTGATTTTATTGGAGTGACCAGGATTAAAATAAATAGCCTCCAAAAACTATTTTACGGGTTTATTGAGATTTTTCAAAAGTCATTGAAGATACACAACTTATAAAAATCCAAACAGAGATTGCACAAAATCCTTTTGTAACTCCTGTCCTGGGAATTGAAAGGTTGATCACGATGCAAAGGAATCCAGTCAGACAATAACAGTTTGGGTGGCACCGTAAATGGCGCTCACATTTTTTAAAAATCAAATGGATTAAGATGATCAATATCTGATGGAGTTACATTTACATTAGCTACGTCACAAATTTTTTTTTTTGAATTGATATATGTTATGGAGTTTTATATTTGCATGTCACATTGGACATTGGCCAAGCGGGTAAAAACTAGGGCCGTTCTATGTGTTTGATTTTGCATATTGGACCCCTTTTAAAATTATGGTTCATCTCAAGGGGTAGATCCAACTGAAATAAAAATAAAATAAAACGCTGAGTCTAGTTGGAATAGTGTTAATTTTGTTATTGTTTTTTTTTTTTTTGTGATGTCACCAATAGAAAATCTGGTCCCAAAACTTTTTGACGTACTGTATCTTTTCATACCTACTACTTGGGGGAACCTCTTCTTTCTTTTGGCTGACAAGTTTCAGTTGAAAAATTCATACGGGCTGAAATTTGGAGGGATTCTCCAAGCCAAGGGGTGAAAATTACTGTGACGTTTCAAACGCCACATCTATCGCCCTAAAAATTCAACTTGCATCATGCAAATGTGACAATTTCGTGAGATGAGCGCTGCGGGGAGTAGGTCATGTACTTCAATTTATCCGTTTATTTTTTTATGGAGGCGTTTGAAGTGCTCATTCCATGTTCGAGGGAAAATTCCACAAAGATGTCGGCTATTTGTCACCTTGCTGTTTACATGTATTGATCTGGTTTGCCTTTCAATGCATTGCCTGATGTGCGGGCGGGATGGCGATAGCTATAGCATCCATGTAAAAATCGCGAAAACATGTCAGTCGTACAATTCTACACTAGCCCGAATCTCAGTTCAGATCTTCCTGTGCGGAATGTTCTCCCTCTCTCTCTCTTTCTCCCGTACTTCTCTGTGTACTCAGGCTTCATCCCGGTGTGAACAGTTGTTTGTTTACGTCCCCTGTGATTGACTGGCAACCAGTCCAGAATGTACCACACCTCTCCCCTAAAGACAAGAGCATAAGCATTCGAACAAAGTAATGAATGGACGGTACAGTACTATTAACTTTTGGCAGCTGGCCCAAAAAGTGACAAAATCGGAATTCTTCACAACAGATAGCAAAACTTTTGTACAATAAGTACCAAACTGTACCGCTTGGTGGAGTTTGCTGAATAAATTTCCTTGTCCCTCTGCAGGTCACATTCATTTTTTTCTCCATATGATTTCCACTGTCTTGGGATATTCCGAGCTCCCATTTCAATGCCAGTGTTGTATTGAGCAGAATAATGCTGCCCGAAGCAGTTGTGTATCGCGTAGGCATGTGCGACTGTATCTCACTTTGCCGCATCTGACGTCATATTCAACCGAGACTAAATCAATCGTTTGTTTCCTTCATTTTACCTTTTTTAAAAATCATTCTTTAGCTGGTAAATTCGACCGCTGAGCCCGCGACGCTTTTGCAAACTTGGCGCATTTGGGGATTTCTGTGTAACACAGTGTTTCTGTTGCATGAATAAATCTAATCGTCCATTTACTGCAGCTGTG
The DNA here is from genome assembly GCF_001891065.2 of Hippocampus comes. Classification (NCBI taxonomy): domain Eukaryota; kingdom Metazoa; phylum Chordata; class Actinopteri; order Syngnathiformes; family Syngnathidae; genus Hippocampus; species Hippocampus comes. Next base: position 627,010 of record NW_017805841.1, on the reverse strand, counting down.
TTGTGAGTATGTGTAACACTTAGTATGTTTTTTGTGGAACAAGGAGAGCCCGAGGGCCATTAGTCATTAGATATTAGGACGGGTTCCGCAGGTTTACAGTCAAGTTGGAAGCGCCGAATGTTTTTTTTTTTTTTTCTTCTTCTTCCCATTTGACAGCTTGTCGACGAAATTGTCGCTCCACCTCTTTGCTGTGCCGGAATGCAAATAGCAGCAGGAGGAGGAATGCTGTTCAACGCATGAGAAATCAACTCACTTTCTTCATTCTCTCTCTCTCTCTCTCTCTCTCTCTCTCTCTCTCTCTCTCTCTCTCTCTCTCGCTGACTCTGTTACTTCAACCTCCTCTTTTGCTCCTTCTCTCCGCAACATTGTGGACCTCGACTTCCTGTCTCTGGCCGTCCTTCTCCCTTCCTTGCTTGCTCTTTTCTCACCCTCGTCCTCGCCTTTTGCAAGGCATCCTGTCTTTTTTGTTTGACTTGAGCATTCCTTTCCTCCCCGAGCAGACAAAACAACCCCGGACCTCTTCGAGCTGCAACCCCCAGCGCGCACACACACACACACACACACACACACACACACACACACACACATACATCCTGTTAATCACTCAGGAAATGGGTGCCCATACAAACGCCTCTCCAGTGGATCCCCGGATGAAGTTTCAGCCTTTGAAAGTTTCTTCGGCGGAGGAGCTTGAACATGATCTGGCTCGTACCCATTCTTTGATTCGCCCTCATTTCAGATTTTGTTTTACCCGATGGGACTCTCTAAATTGCCTCAGACGATCTTCTGCGCTTCATTTGAATCCAAATATTTTGCTTTAATACATCCCCCTTCATATGAGGTCGGTCAGTTCTTTACAAAATTCAAGCGGTGCTTCCTGCTGCACTCCGGTGGTAGGTTAAAAATTCTCTCGATACAGAAGAACAATTAACCCTGATTACAAGATACCGTACCTCACTCGGTTATGAATTTTGGCCCGTTTCAGATCAAGTCATTGGCTTTGCATTGTACGAATTGGCAGCTTCCAGCCGTGAAAATCTAACATGTAAGAAATCCATTCCTGATCTCGAAATGTTGACAAATTTGAAAGCAGACAACAGGATCTCAAATATTTTATCTTTTTTCCACACTGCCTCATGTTTTCCACGTTGTCACGATCGGAGTTGCATATTTTTCATGAACAGTGAGGATTAGCAGTCCGGGTTTTACAGAGGCTGGAAAAATCTTGATTTGTTTTGACAGTCTTGACGACTCAAACAGGAGTTAAGTGGAACAGCAAATACCAGAACATAAAGTGTGAACAGTCGGCTCTTAAGAACATTTCACGTTGCACTTTGTCAATCAACACATTCATTGTGTATGCGCTGCCATGGCGCAACACCATTCGGCGTTGGTTGGCAGCGCACGAGGTGGGCGGCGTCGACAGTGCGCCTGATTTGGGGAAAAAAAAAAAGTTCAATTCGGATTGAACGCGTTGTTCAAGTGGCGAGATGGTGGCTGAATGTTTTTCATAGTGATGAGCAAGACATTTTGGCAGAGTTGTCTTTGAGACAAGACATAATCCCGTGACATAGTCCAAAAAAAACCAGACAACAGCGCCTCCCGGATGACTGAGCTTCTCACCTTTTCTCTAAGGGAGAGCCCGGACACCCTGCGGAGAAAACTCATTTTGGCCGCTTGATCTCGTTCTTTCGGTTACGATCCATAGCTCGTGACCATTGGTGAGGGTTGGAACGTAGATCGACCGGTAAATTGAGAGCTTCGCCTTATAGCTCAGCCCGATACAAAGTCCACATCACAGCAGAACAGAAAATGTTAGCTTAAAATAAAATAGATTTGTATCACGTCCCCTACTTCTCAATTTAAGTACAGCCGTTCTTTTGTAACTACTTTGGAAACTGCAGCAGGCCACTTGCGCCAAATATGGACACGCTTGCGCTGGGTTGCTGTCATCCCTTCACCGTCCTGTCAAACCCCACGCGGGGAATGCCACGAAGACCAAAAAGTGCGGGTGTGAAAATGCCTTTACACTCGTGCATTTAAATCATGAACTTTGACTTTCCATTCTAGCCCATTTACTTTCCCAGTTAATGTTAGAATCTTAACATAACACTAGGCTTGTACCTCTGTCCCCGAAAGGGTTAATCATGTAAAGGAACAATGAGAGCAATTCAAGTTTTTTCTGCTCTCAGTGTAACATGACGGTGTGTAACATTTCTCTAAACATCTCCTAAATGCCCTGAGATAAACATTTCCCCAAATAATTTAAACGATAGGCATATCTGGGCTTTTTTTTTTTCCTCAAACACTTCACTGACAGACATGGAGGTTTAAGAATGTATGACAAATGGGCAAGAACAAATCTTTACAGCGCGTACGGACATGTTTAAGATGAGATAAAGTCTTGGGAAAACATACTGCACAGGTAGTAAAACGTCCGCTAACGATACTAGCACTTGTATGGATCTGCCGAATATTGTTTTCGTCAAATAAGACTCAAACGTTGAAAAAGATATGTGAAAATGCCCCATTTGAAAGTCAAGCCAACTTTTAGCATGCTGGCTAACAAACAAAAGATTTTGATGGTATTTGGAGTCGCTGTAGTTATTCCAGGGTGAAAGTAATGTTTTGAGATTTTATCGAGACGTTACATTGGATTCAACCACCGTAACATGACTTTGGACAGTTGCAAATGCTTGAATGTGAATTGACATAAAAATGAAAACCCAAAGGCGCTTAACTCTGTTTATTATGCTCAGTCTTCCCATAGCTTGACATCATGTTGGGCTTTGTTAGATGGGGCACAACACCATTGATGCAGATAATAAAAAAGTGAATTGGACACACAATATTTAGCTATCAATAAATCGATGAAGTTTATTTATACCCTGCTTTGTTTTTGCAAGGATATTTCACAGAATTGCAAAGATACCACACATGGAATACATTTGTTGCCTCAGAGTTCTGCTGGACTGTTTGTGAAGTGACTTTTGGCTGCAACCTATGTTTTTTTTTTTTTGTGAACAATTTATGAATGCACTACAGCGTTTTATCATGCAGTGTGGAAAATCCCATTTTGCGGCAAAGTTTCTCAACAATCCGATGACATTTTGCATCTCATTTTCCACACAAGTCGGATACACGCCGGAAATTTGTGTGACAGCAACACCAACGTGGCGGTTTTGGGTCATAAAAAACGGTACTTTGCAAAGCAGCCCGGGCCCCCCATGTAGGCTTTAATAATTTCAGTCTCACTGCGTGATTCATGTCAAGCGGGTTCTGGAGAGTGTCTCACTTTTGAGAGCCACAAGAAAAATACGAGGATGCCAATAAAGGAAGAAAAATAATCAAATATGTGTAGTAGGCTTTTTTTATTTATTTATTTATTTATTTTTAGTTTGTCAAGTAAATTACGAATGCCAAATGTAATAATAAGGCACCATATGTAAATATGTAATTATGTAATATTGTGGCTCTCGTTGTTTAACCACAACAATGATTTTGGTAATAACGCGAAGTCAGCAAGGTCCCACACCAAGCCTTTTTGAATGCTGGCTCTGTCAGGCCACCATGACGCATGTTTTGGTGGCCCTGATAGGAACCGGCACTGACCCTAGAATGATATAATACATTTCTTAATTTAGCGTCTTCAGAGTAGATTATTGAAGCTTTTGAGAAAATATTACTTTTCTGTAGTTTTTTTTTTTTTTTGTGGGGGTGGGGGGGTATTACTGTTTTTTGCAGTCTATCTGAAGATTTACATTTGACATAGCATTCATTGTTCAGCAGACGTGTCTGTTGTGATTTACGCAAATCTGACTGTCTTTATGTTATTTCTGCAGAGTGTATTCGCCCCTAATCATGGGCTAATAAAATAGTTTCGGATTTCGAACAGCCTTCTGGAACGGATTATGGTCGAAAACCGAGGTATGACTGGATGGCGAGATGCGCAGACTGTTGACATCCTGATGTCACACATTATGACAGTCGGCTGGCAATTTTGGATTTTTTTTTGGGGGGGGGGGCTGAGTACTTTTCCACTTAGTTTTATTGAGCTCAAAATTTTGACTGTGCTGTAATTTGGCGTTCTTCCCCTTGTCTCGTCCTTCTCCCTGAACATTCATCCTTTTAATTCAGTCCAGACTGCTGTCTTCAATCTGGATTCTCTGTGCTTAACCAAACATATGGAATGCTACTGTCGTGGAATGCTTCTGCGTCTTCTGCGCTGTGTGTGTGTGTGTGTGTGTGTGTGTGTGTGTGTGTGTGTGTGTGTGTGTGTGTGTGTGTGTGTGTGTTTTTTGAAGCACTCGAGAGCTTCTTGGGTCGTCGTTGTTGATGATGATGATTATGATAATAGTGTGTGTGCGCGTGTGCGTGCCATTGCCTCCCCAGAGAAGTGAATAGGGCCTTGTGTTGCCGTGGCCAAACATGGCTTGTCTGCTCATGCATGAGTCTATCGCAAAGCCCACAAAACAACTATCCACTCCCGGGATGTTAGTATGACTCCATCACATAGCCCTCATCCACTCCACACTGAAATCATTGTCAGCCCCCTGATGAAGGTCAAATGCAGGCACGAGCAAAAGGTGGCATTTTGTGAGCGACTGACAATTGCTTTCTTGCTTTTCACGTTGTTTGCTTCCAGTCACAGGATGGAGACTTTGGGAAGAGGCGTTGAACATGTCAGAAATTAGTGTTGGGGTTTCGTTCCGCTCATCTGCAGTTCATTAAGAGCATTTTACATTTCAATTTAAAACGGGTTTGATACTGAACTCCTCTGTTTTTGTGGAAATGCTGCTACTAGCTTTTTTCTATGATGGCCCGGTCGGTTACTTTGTTGCAGCATTTGCTTAAGTGTCTGTAAAATGGAGATGATGATGATGTTGCGCAAAACAAATTTCATTAAATTTGGTGGTTAATGATGCAGGTACCTAGTTAGAAAAAAAACTAATAAACAAACCAAAAAAAAAAAAACTCCACGCTACACGGTGGCGAACTATTTTCTTCTTCACAACTTTGATTCAATTTTTTTACTTCTTGAAATTCTAAAGTGGAAACAAAGTCCAAATTATTCTTTTCAATAATTTGTTCTATTATCTATGTGGGATATGAGTTAAGCAGCAAAATCCACCTGTTTTGGGCCATGTCAGGTGACAGCCATTTTGCTACTTGCTGTCGAGTGAAAATAACATCACTTAGCAAGAATAGGCAGATGTAGGTTGACGACAGTTGAGAATCACGGATTCCGAGTCCTCAAGAAACCTAGCATGCGTGTTCTTGGAATGTGGGAGTAAGCCCGAGTACCCGGAGAAAACCTACACAAGCACGACAAGAACATGAAAATCGAGGTGAACCTCGGAACTGCGAGGCAGGTGTGCTAGCCGCTCCTCTGCCATGCTGCTCCGGCTTATAGTCTCATCAAGGCAATCTGATTGGGATTCCAAAAAGGAAGTAACTACCAAGACAAAAACAGTAACAGTGTGCTAAACGCGGTTTATAACAGAAGCGAAACTTGCCCGGCAATCATCTCCAACTATCATGACAGCGAACCCCCACTTCCTTTAGCCAGCAAACTACCACATACCGGGTCTGGATGCAGCGGAGCACTTCCATTTCTCACGTTTTCTATTCATCAGTCGTTTGTACACAAGCCCCCAAATTCTCAATGACCATTGATTTAAAAAGCCCACTCTGAATTCAATACTTAAATGCTTTTTTTTAGTTGTAGTACTCTTAACAGTTAGGCCCTGTTGGAGGTCTGCCTACTGTTCTGCGTCCATTTTATATCTTATATAAGCACTTTTTTTTTTTTTTTACCTCACCCAAGTGTCTCCATCTATCCCCACGCCCCTCCCGTCTTCATCCTCCTCCTCCTCCTCACCTCTTCTCCACTTCCTCTCAGCTTTTTGTGCAAGTATGTTTCCTGTCGGGCACAAATGCCGGCGCCAAGCTTCCTTCCCCGTAGCCTCGAGCTGCACACAGGAGTGGCACACTACTGTATTTTTTTTTTTTTCAATCGCGCCGTACGGATCACGGCACTAATGTGTTTGTTGGTGTCAATAAGTACAATATGGGGGCCTCTTGCCTTTCACATGAACTATTCTGGATTTCCAGAGCTAAACGATTAACAAATGCATAATGATGAGCCGTAAAGGGACCGTTGTCCCCCCCCTCTCTGGTGCACAAAAGAGCTTGATACATTCATTGTAAACAGAGTATGTTATGTATCAATTGTGACATTCATCTCAGCTGTCAACATGTAAACACAATTATTTTTCTGGGCTCAAATGTCTGGTTGGATTAGTTACTCAGGAGAGTGGGGACCACCGCCATGTTTGAGACATTAGAAAAGTTGATGATTGTTCTGTACGTTTGAATTCTACTCCCCAGGTTCACAAAGAATGACACAAAATGAGGGCTGACATATCCCGTTTTGGATTCCACAGCAGGGTGGAATCGTTCCAATGTGATTCAAATGACCAAAACATGGTCTGACAAATATCGGGTATCATACATGTTTCTTTGAGCTCACATTTTAGGAACAAACAAGCAGGACTCTACCATTGGCACCTACCTAATAAATTGTTCATTAATAATTCAGACGTTTGTATGAAATTGTACTTTTTTTTTTTTTTTTTTTTAATTCATAAAGCATGTCCCGAAGCAACTGGAGCGTACTACTAGGCTGCAGCCAGCAGAGGCACTGTTGAGTTACTTTGTAGTTTGTGACCCTAGGTGCATGTCATCACGTAAAGGCTGATTCACATGACAAGACTTTCAAATTGTTGGCAGACTTCCAAAGTCTACCCCCCCCCCCCCAACCCCCGTCAGTCAGACATGACGAGGGAAAAAAAAAATCATGGTTTGAACGTGCAAGATGAACACTTTATACACAAACTAATTTAGTTCATGAATATTCCCAGGTCAGACGCCATCAAACAACTTTGAACTGAGATATCGTGAGCCAAAGTTAGTAACATCTGGCCTTAAAAAAAAAATGGTTGAATGGGACAAAAATTCCCACCAACACACTCAATTGGAGACGACTCTTGACTCATCCTGTTGACGTAGTCATGGCAAGGTGCTTCAGTCCATATTGTTATCTCTCCTCTGACATACGTCATCACGATTGCCTCCTGCAACCTCTACTCCCCCTCCTCCTTCGCCTCGTCCCGATCCTCTTCTCTGCCCGTTGCCTCTCAGCACCCGCTTGCTGCATTCCTGTCGCAGTAATCCACTCAGGCAGCTTCCTACTCTGCATTCTGCGGGCTTGCTTCACACTCATCCTCCCCCTCTCGCGCTCTCTCTCTCTCTTTCTCTTTCTCTCTCTGTCTTGCTCTCTCACTTTGACTCCATGGGCTCCTTGCGTTTGCTTTTTCTTGTGAAGCTGCAACAAACATCTGACGTCAAAGTGTGGGGAGGGTGAACAGTAACTGAGCAAGGTAACCAGGCAGAAAGTGGAAGAGCAGCGTGTTAAGGGCCGCACGTGTTGGCAGCATTAATGGTCTTGATCCAAGCATCGTGGTGATGATCTAATGTTCAAGATTTACAGAAGTTATTGGTCGGGATTGACATTTGACTGAATTTCCGGTGAGGCTATGGTGGGCTATACTGATCACGGAATTGATTCATAGGAATCTCAATATTTTGAGGTTCTTGCTTCCCCACCGGCGTTATATTTCGCTGGTTGATACGAGCCAAAGGTGCTGTGCCACAGCACGGATATAACTCAACTTCCCATCGACGACGTCGTTTCTTAGACGGGTGGTTCTCAAAGAGCGGTGCGCGTGACACCGATGAGCCCCAAGAAACATGCCCGTCCTCCGTTGTTGGAACAAAGATACACCTTTTCCTACAGCACGGGTGTCAAACTCAAGGCCCGGGGGCCAGATCTGGCTCGCCACATCATTTTATGTGGCCCGCGAACGCAAATCAAACATGTCAACTTCTACGATGATTGCTCAAATCTGGACCAAAATTTCAACTTCTCACATGTAATAAATTAGAGAGCTATTGTTAGCATTTTCTTGTTACCAAACCCCTCATTATAGTAGTTGACTCCTTTATATAATTTAACAGTCATATCGGCCTTCCAAGGGAAACGGTCACGACAATGTGGCCCGCGACAAAAACGAGTTTGACACCCCTGTCCTAGAGTGTAGGGAGGATGGCTTCCATCGGCACTCAAATGACAAAAAGACGAAATAAATTCCTCTTACGAATGTGAAAAAAGTGTTTTGTTTATTTGTGCGTGAGCCGGCGACACTTGGACTCACAGAGAACACGCGGAAATGTTCTGTTTTACAAGGTTGGAGACAGATGCAGCTTCGAGTGTTTCAGAACGGAAAGTAGTGGATGTTTTGTTGTATGTTGGTGCTCCACATATGCTTTGTCATGTAAGTGCAGAAAGAAGGTAGGAAAATAGTTGTTGATCGTGAAGCCAATGACGCTTGTAGGACCACTTCACTTTAATGTTTGTTTTCATTTTTTAATTCTCTTCTATTTGTATTGTTTTTCTTTCCGTTTTACCATCGCTGTTATCCCACAGAAAGGGTTGACACACCCACACACTCACGCTCACACTCACACACATGCACACGCATACAAACCACATTTTGGTTTGGGTTTTGGAAAGTTTTGTAACCTATGTTTAGTTCAAACTTCAAATTGTTTAACTCCCTTAACGTTCAAGGTCTGAGGCTCTATTATCCACTATTGGAATAATAAACAGGCTGTCTCGTTTGGGATATTTGGAGAGTTGGTGGTCCACCAGCTCTGCTTTAGGCTGCAACCTAGTTGAGACTGACACAACAGCTGCTGGTTGTTGGCCATTTCGCCTCAACGTCTTTGACACATGATTTTTCCAAAACGAATTTCACACAATTGTCAGAATGACTTAACATTTAAGCCAATGATTTCTTCTACCCATCGGTCGAAAGATGAGACCTTTGTTGACCTGCCGTCATCCGGATCAATCCGGTTTCCAAACGGGATTTCTGTCACGAGACATTTCAACTACAGACGTACTTGGCACTTGATTTACTGGCAGTTCCTTCAAACTCAGTCTTCCAGCAACATCTGGGAAGAGCGTGCTCAGAAAAAAGGGGGGAGGGTGAAAAAAAAACGGATGTGAGGTAGCGGTTTCACTATAAATCTCTTCTTAGCGCTTCGATAAGCCTGCTAATGCATTTGTACGCTCGGTGGCAACTGGTTACTTTTTTCCCCCCATTCCGGCCGGCTTGCCTTGTGGATGTCACTGACACTGCGCACTGCAAATCAAAATAAACGTGAGCACGAGCACGTCACCGTTCAGGTATAGTGCGTTATGTAAAGATTAAGAATTCTCGATGACTCCCTGGCTCAACACTGACTGTGTGTCTGACTCACTTAAATCACACAGACAGTTAGTCGACACAACAAGTGTCATCATGTTTGCATGTTCTCTTGTCGGCGTCAAACTGTGACGCAAACCTTTTTATTTATTTTCTTCCCACTTCGCGCTTGGGTCTGTACAGCAGTTCAGCTGACGTCTCCTGATCGCTGAGAGTACTTCAACAGCTGTAAATGTACAGTAACTTTAAATAGCGAGTCAGTGGCGCTGCCAAAGAGTAATGTCGAAATAGTTAGAGAGCTAGAATCTAATAAATAGTACACAAGGACATATTACATCGTAAAAATATTATTTTTAATACATTTCCGTCTTCTTTGCAAGCCTGTGGGATTGTATTTTTAGAATTCATGTCAGTGACTGTACCGCAGAGATGGATTACTTTTCCTTCATTGCATGTAGGGATAATGAACAGTTATTCCATGAAAAAAAACAAAACCCAAATCTTTTGTACTCGATGGTAGGAAATACTAACTTTGCTGTGTTCTTAGAAGCAGCACATTGAAGTCGTGGTTAGCACTTATGGCACACAGTTGACAGGTTCTAGGTTATAATTTTTGCTCCGGCTTCTTTGTGCAATTCGTATGATCTCTGCGGGCTTGCATGGATTTTTCTGAGTACTCCCCTATAAGTACTCCTCCCAAATTTCCAAAACATGCATGTTGGTGTCATTAAAGACAAAATTGCCCATTGGTGTGAATCCTGGTCGCTGCGCGGACTGTTTTGCATCCATGTTGTGGCGAAGATTCATGTGCATATTGATGCAGGTGGTCCAAGTATTGCTTTAAAAAAAGTAAATCCAATTTTGAATGCAGTGTTGTTGAAATGGTGATATTATTTCTGACAAAATTATTGCAAAAATATTTAAAGAAAGGAGCGGCACGTGGGTTGACTGGTTAGGACGTCTGCCTCACAGTGCAGAGGTGAGGGTTCGATTCCTGCCTTCCTGTGTGGAGTTTGTATGTTCTCCCCGGGCCTGCGTGGGTTTTCTCCGGGTACTCCGGTTTCCTCCCACATTCCAAAAACATGCATGCGTGTTAATGGAACACTCTAAATTGTCCTTAGGTGTGATTGTGAGCGCGAATGGTTGTTCGTCTCTATGTGCCCTGTGATTGGCTGGCAACCAGTTCAGGGTGTGCCCCGCCTACTGCCCAAAGACAGTCGGGATAGGCTCCAGCACGCCCGCGACCCTCGTGAGGGTAAGCAGATTGGAAAATCAATAAATGGGTGTGTAAGTGCAATTGTAAATGGCTATTTGTTCCAGAAAAAGACGATATGGAGATGATAAATCCCAAATCCTTTTCCTGCCATTTATGAACTTCCCCCATTTCCATCACCTCTTGATTCTCCCTCGCGTATGGGTTCAGGGCTTCAACAACACGATGTCGGTGGGGGCCTGTAGGGGGCCTCGAAAAAGTTCTAAATTGCTGGGCCAAGACCAGAGAGAGTCTGCCAAACGTTGACATTCTCATAAAAGTTTATAGTGCGGAGAAGTCAAACAAACCTAATCCATTAGGACTTGTAAAATAATCAAAAGCACGTAATTGTCTAGGATTATTTGTACATGTGTATGTGTTCAAGTAGTTATTTATTTAGTTATTTATTTATTTAATGCGGCTTATGTTATGCTGACAAAGACTGAGGTAGTATCACAACCCAACCGGAACTGGAATAGTGGGTGTGAAGATTAACACCGCACTCCTCCCGCCCTGTTGCGATGGATGGGGTTTTCCGACAAGTACCGTACTCCCCCCAGTATAGACGGCTCCTGCTTTTTGTACTTCAGTGTTCACTTTAAAGACGAGCGTGCAATGATACAAATCACTTCCAATTAATTTTTTGAACATTATTGCATCGCACACAAAACTTTACTGACTGTAAAACTTAAAAAACAAAAATGACAACAGCCCTGGGACATATTTTATAATCGTATTCCTGATCTCGCAATGTTCTTCATATTTTTCCCCCAAACACATCCAATTTAGAGCGATACAGGCCGTAAGTCGTCTCGCAGTATCATTGAGGAAAAATAGTTCCTCGTCTCCGTGTTCTGCTGAAATGCAGCGCAGCCTTTAATTTCTTTCGCGATTTTCGGTGTGAGAGGCTTACATGACAGCACAGGAAACGACAAGCCGAACATTATGGGCTACCGGTTTTCACTTTCTTGGAAAAATGCAGGCCAAGCACCAGCTCGACACCACCTTGTGGCTTCCATTGCTGCGCCAGCATCCCTAAACACACACACACACACACACACACACACACACACACACACACACACACACACACACACACATTTGCAAGGACTAACTGGCAAACATCCTGCACATGAAGATGCGGTGGAGGTTATTTTGCTTGGACTCTTTATTAACCACCATCTTTTAGGCAGAGCAGTTTGGAACCCATAAGTTGCTCATGTCAAGTGCAAGAGCGAGTGGATTTATTTTTTTTTTGTTCCTTTCCCTTCTGCTTTTGGTGGGGAGAACAGAATGTACAAGAAAGGCGGCGGGCGGGCAGGAAGAGAGTAGCTAAAGCCTTAATGATATGGTGTGTGATTGTAACCTTCGTGTGTGCATGTTTCAGAGAGAGAGAGAGAAAAACAGTTGACTTTCCAATAAGTTTTATTATCATTCCCCCTCCTCTTGGGAACATCAATATCCGACCTGTGGTAGCTTTTATGTGTTTTGATTTGTCAGAGCCGAGTTTAGTTTGGTGCAAGACAGTGCAATGTAGCAAAGCGTACTATATTTGGAATCATGGTTTAACATTCCACTTACAGCTGAGGAAAGCAACCAACTGCAGCGCTTAAAGCCTGCGGATGTTGACTTTTCTGTAACCCGCTCACTGTTGAAATGACTTTTTTTATTTTTTTTCTCCTGCTTTCGATTTTCTTTTCCGCCGCCTGTGTTCGCAGTGCAAGCTGAGACGGACGGGGTTTTCTTTTATTACAGGGTGTGAGTTTCGAACATCAGTCATACACTCATTTTAAGATGCAATTGAAATTAAATGAATGTATCATGGCGCAAATATCAACACGATGATACGCCTAAAAAAATTTTTTTTCATGTGGTTGTCTCGAGACTGTGCAATTCCACTTGTTTATAAGGATGGGCAAGTACAGGTACCAAATATCGCTATCTTGTCAAAACCCACCTTACTTATAGGTATTCGGTATTCGAGGCTTCCGATACCAGCCACTGATACTTAAGTGAAAGAAAGTCTGACATCAAGTACCATTTGTCAATAGGGATGGACAAGTACAGGTACCAAATATCGCTATCGCGCCAATACTCGCCTTATTTACGTGGGTGTTGCAACACCCACACTTTTCATGCTACCACCTACCTTGACTCTTTTTTAAACTGGCATCACGGACTATGTCAAATGCTTTAGTAGCTAAAAAGAAGAAATGAACATGGCGCAAATATCAACACGATGATACGCCTAAAAAATTTTTTTTCATATGGTTGTCTCAAGACTGTGCAATTCCACTTGTTTATAGGGATGGGCAAGTACAGGCACCAAATATCGCTATCGTGCCAATACTCGCCTTATTTACGTGGGTGTTGCAACACCCACACTTTTCATGCTACCACCTACCTTGACTCTTTTTTAAACTGGCATCACGGACTATGTCAAATGCTTTAGTAGCTAAAAAAAAAAAAAAAGAAAAAAGAAGAAATGAACGCAGACTTGCGTCCAGAAATCTTCATCGAATGAGCGTCGAATTGGTCGTCGCCAATTTTTGTTCGGAGAACTGGTTCTTATTTTGTACACTTTATGGAACAGTTGTTGAAACTGAAATCTGTCAACTTCCCCTCTAGGTCAAGCAAGTGCAAATTGCTGTGGATGTCTTCATTTAGCCAGACTTGCGTCCAGAAATCTTCATCGAATGAGCGTTGAATTGGTCGTCGCCAATTTTTTTTGGAGAACAGGTTCTTATTTTGCACAGTTTATGGAACAGATTTTGAAACTGAAATCTCCCAACTTCCCCTCCAGGTCAAGCAAGTGCGCTCTCATTGTGCTTTTATCCACTTCCTGAAAATTCAAAAGATGTCTGCGGGGATCGTTTATGGTCATCGATGACCATGAATTTCTGATTCATTAATCGGGCCTTGGATTAAATGATACTCTGGTGTCCTCATGAATTGCTCTTCTTGCAAAGGCATTTTGGTCGTTTCCATGCATTCAACTTGTTGGGTCCAACTCGATATTTCAACTTCTTGTTTGTGAAATGGCTCAGTTTTTCAATACTTGTCGTTTTGAAAACAAAATGATCTAAGAGGAAACAGACAATCCGTTCCAGGGAGCTTGTAAAAGTTAAATTCTTACGTAAAAGGGAAAAAAAGCTAAACACGCATAGAGTTCTTTGGAAGCTTGCTGCACTAAGGTGTCCTGAGTTTTTGTCATTTTGGTCGTTTCCATGCATTCAACTTGTTGGGTTCCAAATCGATATTTCGACTTCTTGTTTGTGAACTGGCATTGTCTTTCAATACTTGTCATTTTGAAAACAAAATGATCTAACAGGAAACAGACAATCCGTTCCAGGGAGCTTGTAAAAGTTAAATTCTTTCGTAAAAAGAAAAAAAAAGCTAAACACGCACAGAGTTCTTTTGAAGGTTGCTGCACTAAGGTGTCCTGAGTTTTTGCGCCGTTATGCCAATGACATGCTTGGCGGTGGTTCAAACTTTGACATTTTGGCATCCCACGTTTCACTTAAACATCATAAATTCTGAATTGCATGACTTTTCAGGATCATTTGATTGTAGCTTGATCCTCAAAGCATAAGAGAGGTAACCATAGGAGACTTTTCTTTACTTGAGTAAAGGTAATTATCTTGTGGTGCTTACATTTTCCCAAAGCTAAGATTAGAAAGTGGCTTACTTCTGGTTATATTTGGGATCCTCAGAAGAGCCAATTGGCGGTGGTTCAAACTTTGACATTTTGGCATCCCGCATTTCACTTCAACATTATCCAAATTCTGAATTGCGTGACTTTTCAGGATCATTTGATTGTAGCTTGATCCTCAAAGCATAAGAGAGGTAACCATAGGAGACTTTTCTTTACTTGAGTAAAGGTAATTATCTTGTGGTGCTTACATTTTCCCAAAGCTAAGATTAGAAAGTGGCTTACTTCTGGTTATATTTGGGATACTCAGAGGAGCCAAGTTTACTTCCCGCCGACCACCTCACCAAGACAACCGTGGAAAATTTTTTTTTTTTTTTTTTTTTTAAGGACCTCTTCCCAAACCCGCCGTGCGTTGTCATTTCCTGTCTTGCGCTCCAACCGTGCGCCGCTCGCTAAAACAGCCAAACCTCCATGAAAGCGCGGCATAATTAGAATAAAAGCCTCTTTGCATTACGGTGCTTTGAGCTTGCACGTTGTTCTTTAAGGAACGTAATCGGTGCCACATTGACTTTTCAAAGTGCTCGGTTTCGTTTTCATCAAGATGTTTAATAAATTGTGCACCGAGTACTTTTTTCCACCCTAAATGAACCAACGGAAAGTATATATAAAGTAATTCAGGAGTAAACCCTAATGGCAAACTTGTCGTGCCCCATGATGTGTGTTGACTGCCGGTGATAGATCTTACTTTTTTTTTTAACAGCACAAACTGTTTTAAGAACAACATCAAACAGTCTTTAGTCGTAGTGGTTTTCACCCTTTGAACATGAATGAGGGGAGACACGAAGGGGAGCTTGCGGACGAGTCGATAAATGATGATGTGTGCAAATGTTCTGTCCCGCCCTCAGGCTCATCTCCCTCATGGTCAATAGCAGCGCCTGCTTAGCAAAATGAAAGGGGGAGCAGTTGGAGGAGGGAAACCCACCACCTGAATCATGCATGAGACAAAAGCTCAAACTGTTGATTTATGGAGGCACCGCTGACAAGACGGCCTTTTGTGTGCTACTAATGTCATTGGGGACGTATGTTGTGTGGAGGTCAGAGCATCCGATGCCCTCTTTTGCACTCCACAATATCGTTGATGTTTTTCCATCGACAACATGAGATATGACAAAGCAGAGATGGCGGACTTGAATTGAGTCCGACTTCAGGTGCCAATTTTTTAGGACTTGGGACTTGTTTGGCCAAACTGTAAGGAAACTCATCTTGATTTATTCATATGACCCAACTTGACTCAAGCTACGTGACTTGATAAGTTTACATTACTTTTGAGAGTCTTCATTTTCAAGCTAATGTGGCATTTGGTTTTTGAAAGATACCTTTTGTTTTGTTTTTTCGATTTTCTGAATTATAATATGTATACCTTTCATCATGTTTTTTTTGTTCAATTATATATTCCACCAGGGCTCCGAATCACGCTAACACCAACTTATTTTGCGATTCACGCTGGCGTGCTTGAAGTCAATGTTGTAGTGAGCGTATCTTTTAGGTTCTAATTTCAAACCTGCATTTTGTAAAATTGGATCACAAAATGTGGCGTGGTTACATCAGGAGGTAAAAAGTTTCTTACGTTATTACATATTTCACTCTTAAATAATAATAACCATAAATTATGTGGTCCTACAGTGTGTTCCGGGCCCACTGATGCATACGTCTTTCCTGTGCACTATTTTGAAGCAGGCTGACTTGAGTCTTGATAATATTGGCACAATGCGCACATTGATCATGTCCGTCAAGGTGGAAGTGAGTTGTGGGGGAGATAAGTGGGGGAGATGCTGTGATGTTGACGTTGCTGTGGTAATAGATGTGTGTTAGCGGGGTTATAGAGAAATGCCGCTGTCAGCAGAAACACGCAGGCGAGCAAAAAAAAAAAAAATCAATGTTGCAGACAGCAGCAGAGAGACTGTATGCGTGCGAGCAACCTGTGCAGGCATGTCCAAACCCCCATCCACACACACATATTGAGCCCCCATCGCAATTTCTTGTAAATGGACAAAACAAGGTGAACCGTGAACACGGTCCTTCAATGACAAAGGAAAAGAATTGCACAGTATTGTAATAGCACGTGGCGAATAAACTGCACTGTCCTTTAGGCTAAAAAGAAATTGTGCATCTCATTTGTGTTGCACCACTAATGGTTACTGTTGGTCTATGATTGGGTTGACATTTGCTTCATTTTATGTCCTTGGCTGTTCCATAAAAAATAATTAGTGCTTAATGTGTTTTTTTGTTGTCGAGCTCTTCAATCTCACTCTTGTTGGTGTCATCACTGCTTATTCGACCATCGTGGACTAAAGCGTTTTTTTCCTTTTCTCCCTCCTATAGATGACGGATTCATCTTGTAAACGCCAAGCTGAAGGAACCGTAAAGTCTTAAAGCACCACTTGCAGAAAGTGCAGCGAGACAGATTCGAGCCACCTTCACATCAGCCATTGTTGAACTTAACTTGAGATCAACGCAACACAAATGTGGACCTCTCCAAACGCTCAAATAACCTGAAGAAAACACACGACGCTAGAAACACAAAAAAACTTTGTAGCCATGTCTGACATGACACATCGCCACCTGCGGCACAAGCTACAAAGTCTCAGTAGACGGCTCGATGAACTGGAGGAAGCCACCAACAAGCTGCAGAAGTCTGAAGATGAGTTGCTTGACATTCAGGTTAGTAATGGTCGTAGCGATGTTTGCAGCAGAGAACTAAATGAATCGACAGGTAAACTCTCTTTCCTACAGGACAAGATCATCCAGGCAGAAGGCAGCAATTCATCCTTGCTTGCCGACGTGGAGGCCCTGAGGAAACGCCTCTTGAAAATCCAAGGTAAAGATGAGGAGGTACGCAAAGCGGAAGACCTCTGCCGTACCGTCAGAGAGAAACTGGAGGAGGAGGAAAACCTAACAATGGAGCTGAAAGCCGAGATCGAACATCTACAGCGGAGGATGGCGGAACTGGAGAAACTGGAAGAAGCTTTTGGGAAAAGCAAGTCAGACTGTAGCCAGCTCTGTCTCAGCCTCAATGAAGAGAAAAACTTAACCAGGAAGCTCTCAACCGAGTTGGAGGCCCTCAAAGCACGTTTAAAGGAAATAGAGGGGTCGGAGGTGAAACTGGACAAAGCGGAACAAACTTTAGCAGCGGACCTGGACAAGCTTAAGGGTTTCTGCCAGGCTTTTGAAAATGAGCATAAGAGGATACGAGAGAAACAAAGAGAAGATGAGAAGATCATTCTCAAGCTGACGGAGAAACTGGAGCGCCTCGGCATGTCTGTAGATCCGGGTCGTGCGGACTTCATGAGGTCGAGAATTGAAGAGGAGCTTTCTTCCACAGGCATCAACACCAGTAACTTGACCGGACGCAAGAAGAGCCTCGACTATAACATTGGCCTGCTGAATAAATCTGAAAATCAGAAGAACAGTGGCCTTGCAGGGTCAACCGAGGAGGACAACAAAGTGAAGGAGTTGACACAGGAAGTGGAACGGCTGAAGAACCGCCTCAAACAGCTGGAGATTGTGGAGGATGACTTGAAGAGCTCGGAGTCAAAAAACGGGGAGCTTCACGAAAAGTTCCAGATGGAACGCGACCGGGCTCGCCAACTGAGCGAGCAGGTGGAAGAGCTCAGGACACAGCTGTGTAGCAAAGGCGGATTCGGAGGCCACAGAACCGGTAATGTGGATAAGCAAGGCAACGGAAGTGCTAACTTCTGCCCCAGCAGCCCTGCCAAGCACCTGGAGAATGGCAAAGCGGAGAATGAAGAGATTGCGAAGGGAAGTTTCAGGCAAGAGAAGCCCAAATATCGAAGCGCTGCATCGGTCACAGAGCCCGGTTCGCCGAAGCACCGGGTGAGGGAGTTGTCTCCTCAGCACAAGAGAGAAACCAAGCTGAGAACTAAAGAGCTCGGCAACTCGGAGGAAAGTTCTGCGATGTCCTTTAACAGAGCCATCAGTCCTGCGCACAAAAGTAGGAGGACCCCCAAAACCCCAAATGCGCTTGTTTCATCCGATAACGGAATAAAAGACACGGGCAGAGGAACTGAGGAAAAAGCTTACAAGGGAACAATGTACAGCTCTTTAAATACACCGTCCAGTGATATTAAAAAGGTGTCTGTTCTTAGTCGCTACCCCCCAGCAGCTCATGACCAGAAGCACCTGAGGACAGCTCACAGACAGAGTGATGGGGACACCAAAAAGAGCCGAATGGAAAAAATGTCAAAATTGTACGGCGGCAGTGACACGGAATCAAACAACTCAGATGTTGTGCCCGAGAGCAGTACCCCTGCACTGGAGAAGGACACGGAGCTCTCCTCGGACCAGGAATCAATAGACCCTGTTCAACATTCCGCGTCTGTCACCTCCAGCCTGTCCAAGGCTAACGGATCCTACAAAGCTTACAGATCCAACGTCAATCAACTGCTGCCAAATGACCAGGGGTCGGAGGGTCATTCCTCTGCTTCAGAAACCGAGTCGACCGGTTCAAGGCCCTCAGAACCGGAGACCGTGAATGAAACGACTACTACAACTCAGAGCGGTAGGACTGCATCCTCGAGATATTCTCGCTTTTCCCAGGTCAAGGACTCACATTCAGAGGGTTCTTTCTCCAGGAGCTCATTCGACGAAGAGAAAGCACATTTAGCCGAGGGAGGCGGTAACACTTCATCGGGGCTCGAAGTCCAGCGCGTTTGCAGTCCGCGTGAGGCGCTGAGGTCTAAAGCGGTCATCAAACCGGCCATTGTTGAGATCGACAAGAAAGAAATGATGATTTCGGAGCCCCTGCCCGCTAACGGCAAGCCCAGGATATCCACCAAACCCACGTTGACCAACACCAGTAAAATCACGAGCAGTATAACAATCTATCCCAATGACCCGAGCTCCTCCAGAACCAGCAGTCGCAGCAGCAGTGTGTCCAGTGAGCCCTTGTCCAAGGAACGCCACACCTCCACCAGTAACTTTCTCATAGGTAAGTTGACCGTCATTCACATCACTTGATTCCCTCCCTGAAGTTTTTAGTATCACCACATTCCATAAGTGCCAATTCAAAATCTGTGTGTTTTATTTAGAAGTTGAATTATATGTATCTATGTACTCAGATGTCTAATTCATTCTCGCTTCTTTCACTGGATAGGCCCAAGTGGCGAACACCATGGCAGCGTCTCGGTCCCTTATGAAATCTCCATCCCCAAGAGTGAGATCACGATGCGGTCAAGCCAGGACCAGGACCCTGGAGCAGATCACCACAACGATTCCTCATCCAAATCCAGGCTCCACAGCACCTCCAGAGTCGAAACAGCCATGAGGCAGACGGCCTACCAACACAGCAGCGGCTTTAGCCACCATTCTCCAGACACTACCTCTGCTGACCTCAACGACACGGATTCGGCCTTCGAAAGCTCTAATAGCAGCACCACTTTCACCAGCTGGCAAAACCAAAGTCTTACACAGTACTCCCAAGAAGAGCGTATCCCAGACGCAAAGAATGTAACCGTGAGAAGCACTTGGAAGAACAAAGGCATTGCATCCGATGAGAAGGGGAGACGAAGAGCGGGAGGAAGGATGATTACAGAAGGGGGTTCTGAGGATGAGGCCGAAAGCGCAACAAGGTGGAGGGCTTATCTGGCAACAACGGTCGACTCCGAGGACTCTGAGAGCCATGGATCGAGACCTACCGGGATTGTTTCTGCTCTCAGGGCAGCCAAGCCGTCCTTGGCGGATGTAAGGCCATTTAAAAATGACCATATTCAGACAAGCTGGTAGTCGGCGTTGCAAGACTGATTCGTTTGTGCTGTTGCAGATGAGCACGCGGACCGTTGACAAAGACGCTGAGGACTTGGCGCTCCATCGTGGTGGAAGTGCCAAGTTGGAAGCGGGAGCCCTCGGAAGGACTGTGTCTCACGCGCCCGTCACCTCTCAGTCGTGGAGCCGCCCATACGCGCAACGGCCACAGGTACAACCGATGACTCCTGACATGCTGCTGCAAAAGTAAATGAGAGGAGCGATATGCTAGATTCAAGCAAACAACCGTACATGATGCCATAGTTTCCACCATTTTCTGCTACTTGAGTGTTAGCTCAGCATGCACCAGTCCTGCGTTCCCACACGGCATAAAACGGAAAAGGGTGGGATCAAAAGTCACAGATGGTGGAAATGAATAAGCTAATAACAACTGGAAAAGAAGGCTAGAAATACCTCCAAGAGAAGAAAATAGTTTTCCTGTATTTATGTGCGCCACCTGCAAGATGTGTGGCATCAACATGCCTCTATTTTTTTTTTAATATTGGTGTGGTTTTGCATTCATAGTTCCTTTCGCTCATGACTACAGCGAATTGAATTTTATGTCAGGGGAAAGTTCTGCGGCGATAGTAATTGCTTATCGAGTGGGCTCCACGGCTCCAATAACATTTCTTTCTGTCAGAATGATAAAGTAAGCTAGGCTGGGAAAGAATCTTGTGTTTTCTTGCTGAAATTAATGCCATGCAAACATCGAATATACAGTACACTGGAAGAGAACCATTCATCACCGTCGGTCCAAATTGTCCAAATATTTCATAGAACGTTATCGCAGAGGATTATCCATTTATGGATGTTGTCGTGTCGCATCAGCGGATTGTAACTGAGGAAACGCGACTTTAAAATCTTACAGCGAGGAAATATTCCACATACTCTGGTAGCACATTTTGCATGGCAAGGAACTGGCCTTCGAGCGGGATTACTCACAGGCCAGCCAGTCCCTTGTGGGAATGCAGAGATCAACAAGAAAACCTCTAACTGAACCTCCAGTCATTCAAAATGACACTTTCCAAGCCCCCGCAAAAAAAAAAAAAAAAAAGCCGCATGCCTACATAATGATGCTGTTTTGATTTAAAATCGCATTATGGTGAAACTATGGTACCAGTCATGGATAATGAAATGAAACTTGAGAGAAAATATGTTTTCACAAGGCACCACTTGGAATTCTCTAACAGATCCTCGAACACTACGTAGAACCTTTGCATTGCATACAATGACAGAGTTGTGAGCTGTTGAAATACTTGCTAATGGTTGGTTGCTTGGCGTAGATCTTCAGAATTCATTTTAAAGAATACAAAATAGCAGGCATTGCTTAAATAAACCATCCTGAGATCAAGACAGCGGGTTGTTTGACAGTCTACACAAATCACGCCAAAATAAATACATACAGTGGTACCTCTACTTACAACATTAATTGGTTCTGGAAGAAATGTCTTGAAAATGTTGTAAGTAGAAACGTGTTTTCCATGTAAATGCCTTAATCTGTTCCAAGCCCCCCCAAAACTCAGGCATAAATGTTTTCTAAAGCATCAAAATATGTCACAAATACATGTTACAATTAGATTATTGCACAATAAATGAGAGTTGTGTATAATGTAAAAAAACAAAGAATAGAGTAAATAATAAAAATGACGGTCATTTAACTTTTAATTGCGTCCTCATCGGTTTTTTGCCCTCTTTAGTTCATGTTCTCTCTCTGAAGTGGCTTTTGCCTGGCGTTTTGTAAAGAACTGATCCAAGGACGTTTGCTTTTGTTGGCTTTTAACGATCCTTCGAAAATGTCCAAGGCAAACATCCGCATAGTGAGCGATCGCCCAACTAGTGAACACTTTTTCTGGGTGATTCACATTAATCGGAATGCCTCATGGCCCGAGGGGCGAATGACAAGGACGCTGAATAGACACATACAGTAGAGGTCCCTCTTAGCCAATTGGATGCCAGGATGATGCTCGGTAGTAGCCAATGGTAAAGCAGCTATCTGTATGTTGCGTTCAGAAAACTCGGATGATGCTCGGTAGTAGCCAATGGCAAAGCAGCTGTATGTATGTTGCGTTCAGAAAACTTGGATCTGCGAGTGGCACCCCACACTGTATTTTTACCTTTCATATCTTGAAATTTCTTTCGTAACATGAGGCCATATTTTCCTGTTGAGCCGTTTCGGAACTTGAAAATTTCGAATGAAGAGACGTTCGTAAGTAGAGGTACCACTGTACGCGAATCACCTAAAGGCAGTTTTGTTAGATTTGCCTTCCGTCTGTACTCTGCCTTCATTTTAGTAGAATTTCTCTCGGTCTCCTGGAAGACCGACGTAGCAGCACTCCCAGAAAAAAAAACAAACTTCTGCTTTGTGTTTGGGGAAAATACATATTCAAAGCTGATCAAATACAGAACAGCCACTAGTGTTTTTGCTACATGCACTGGGAGCATAGATGAGCCCGCACCGCACTACCCCGACACTGGAAACTCAGCTGAGGTCTGTCATCTCCAGCCAGATGATTAAACTCCCTGTCCAGGGGACTTCTTCCCCTCCGTTGCTTCACAGAGTCAAACACAAGTATAGAGCGGTAGGAAGCCCACCACCCACTCTCGAATAATTAGCTATTCAAACCATGGAAGATGGAAGCAATGTGGAATGGACTCCTCAAGATGTGGAATTCTGCCATGGGTCAGGGCCCACCTCATCTTCACTCGATGGCCTTGGCCGCGACTCTTTCATTACTTGGACGCTGACAGACACATTGTAAAAGCTCCGAGGCAATGTTTTCTCTTTCACTTTGTCTCCTCTTACTGACCCCGTCTAACATCAGTCATCCTTGAGTGGTTACCATGGAGCCGCTTTCAGAAAGAACTTTCAGAAAGACCCCCCACCCCCCTTCCCAACCCCGCCAGAACCCACCCGCTCCCGTCCTGCAGCTCAGATGTGGTCATTCAGCAATGACCCGGCGTACCGCCTGCCTCCTTCATTCAGCGTTTAGTCAGTTGTGCATTTAGGGAATTTCCTAAACCCATTTGCTTGATTTGCAGCCCCGATGGAACCTCGTTCATCCTGATTTTTTTTTTTTTTTGTGGAGCAACAAAGTGGTCACTTCATTTGGAGAGTGGCGGTTAGCGACACAAATTGACCAGACTGCAAGAAAAACAGTTCAAATGGTGGTCATTGTTAGTCTTCTCGGCATTTCTTTTAGTACGGCCAATAATGTTTGGCTTGGATTGCCGGCACGTTTTCAGTGGTCTGTACTGTGTTCAATCCCAAGAGGTTTGGATAAATACAGCTGCAGTCAGGACAGTGGGAGGTGGGGGATTAGTATGTGATTGCGGTGTCAAAGGTTGACAGTGGAGGCTTGTATTATTACGAGCTTGCGTGGAGACCCCATGAATGCATCCTAAACTGGCTTGATTGGTGCATAATAATTTGCTCCAAATCAGCGCAATTTCCATTGTTCCAGACATAAGGAACGTCTGTACATTTATTCTTTGGTCGTGAACCAAGGAGGAAGGAAATTGCAGATGTCAGCTTGCTGTACCCCAACAAATCAATAGTCATTGCTTTTGAGTGGCTTGCAGTCAGCCTGACCCGAACAATCATTGATTATCATCCATCCAGCTATCCGTTTTCCGATCCATTTTATCCTCACAAGGGTCGCGGAGGGTGCTGGAGCCTATCCAGGCCGTCTTCGGGCACCCTGAACCGGTTGCCAGCCAATCGCAGGGCACACAGAGACGAACAACCATTCGCTCTCACACGCACACCGAGGGACAATGTAGACTGTTCCTTGAACTTGCCGGGGCACACAGAGACGAACAACCATTCGCTCTCACACACACACCGAGGGACAATGTAGAGTGTTCCATTAACCTGCTGTGTCATGTTTTGGGAATGTGGGAGGAAACCGGAGTACCCGGAGAAAACCCACGCAAGCACGGGGAAAACATGCAAACTCCACACAGGGGAGGCCGGAGTCGGGCTTGAACCCAAGACCTCTGCACTGTGAGGTCGACGCGCTAACCAGCCTCATTGATTATCAGGCAAACTTTTGAAAAATATTTTAAAGCTATGACGTTTACAGAGCTGGTCATTTTTTTAAGGGTTAGGATGAGCCATGGCTGGCTTCAGGAAGGACACGTTTTGTGGTGCATGGGCGCCCTCTTAGTCGTTCTTAGTCATCTTCCACAAATCCGCAAGTCTCTTTTTAGCTCACAAGCAGACGGTCAAACAAACACAAACATGACATTCTATTGAGTGACATTCTCGTTCTCATGGACAGGGTCGCGCAGTGTTTTTGCTAAAATAGCTAATTTAATGTTGCCCTCAGACTTTCACACAAAATCTTCCTGGACTGGCTCCACTTTGAATGGTACATGAAATCAATTCAGTACAGGCATCGGGAAACCTCATTATGCTTCTATGAATGAGATCTATTTTGTGTCAGCTAATGAGAAAGACACCCCAAAAAAAAAAAATCAATAAAAATTCCCATGTTGAGTCTAAAATCAGAGGCGAGGTGTACTGAACGTCTGGAATACGACACGGCAAGCAGGCCGATGTCGGTCCGACCGCAAAAAGCGGTTCAAGGTCGCTTCTGAATTAACCTTTATCCGGACTAATCAAGCGTGACCACCGATTTTCTGACACGCGTCAACTGAACTCTAGAACGGAGCGCATTGGAAGAGGTCATTTCATAATTTTGCTCTGCATGGCAAAGTCATTCTTTAAAAATTGCATGTGAGACAAAGGGCAGACAGGTTTGAAGTGGCGATGTAATTGGTTCCGCAGATGCTGAAATCTGCAGGCAGCGCGGATTACTTGCCGGACACAAGCTGTACATTTTTCCTTAAACGCCTCGGTACGTTCATCGAGGCTCGAGCACACTTTCCCAAATTTGGTTAGGCTACATTTCCACAATATTCCCAACGGCAAGGGCTGCTCAATTTCCCCAGAACGTAGCGCGTCGTGGGATTTTGTCCATTTCTTTCGAAACATTATTCGACGTTAAACGTTTTCTGGATAACGAACGTCGATGGGGAGAAAAAAAGGCTTCATGCCCATAAAATCCCAAATACTCGGCTGATTGTTTTGCTATTTTCAGAGGTTGAAGTGGGCATGAGTAGGCACGTGAATCACGGTGACACTTCAGAGCAGTTTTCTAACACTCGGCGACGTTATTTTGACACGTACATGAAGCATTTTTGCCTGTCCTCGAAACGGGGCTTCTGTATAGCTGCCGCCATTATAGCGTAAAATTAGCGTTACTCTCCCGAACCAAAACTTTATGAACCGTAAACCCTTAACTCATGACAAGGAATGCAGAAGAAATGAATCGGACGTTATGACCGCTACAAGAAATTGGGTTCCTATTTGATGGCCAGTAAAATGGCTTACAGCATTTTACATTTAACCCAATGAAACACATTTTAGGTCCCGACCCCCAGTTTGGGAAAACCTAATTGAGAGCAGTCTGCCAAGTTCATTCCTAATAAGCCAGGCTGACTTGAGTGTTTTCTTTGTTGCCAGACGCAATTTCCTGTTTAAATTTGCCATTTCGTAGCATTCATACACGTGAACAGGAGCCGCTATGTGTGATGACGCCAGAACTTGGTCGGTGGCTGGACTCTGCCGGGACACATTAACAGCATTTATAGCGGGGGCTGACGTTCCTCTTAGCCAAATATTGACTCAAAGCCACACGTGGACAAGTTCTCACACTCGCCAACCGACTTTACTTTCGCCTGAACTGTAAGAACATTTATTCTGGAAGACGTGACATTTTATTGTCAAGTGAGGAAAATATGTGTCTCGCCGAGCTCAAGTGGGGGAGGAAAAAAAAAAAAAAGCTGTTCAATGGAGTTCCCAGGTGGCAAACGTTGTTTGACTCCATGCGGCACAGACGTGAAGCCGTGTTCACTCTGCGAAAAAACTCAAATCCAACCGACAACCTCAAATCCAGGCGAAATATGCTTGTTGTTTGTCGGTCAAGGTATTTCGTCTTACCAGGTTTGCCTTGCTTCAAGCATGTTTTTCCTAAAACATAAAATGTTACAACTTGTTGAGATTTTACTAGTTCTGAGTACATTTAAGTTCATGGTGTAGGTAGTATAAAAGCTCCGTTTTTAAGACATTGGTGGGAGTTTTTGAGGCGAGCTGTTGACTTTTTAAAAGATCCTGCCAAGTGAAACGTTCCCCCTTCTATTTGCAGATAATTTGGCTGAAGTTAAATAATGCAATGGAATCTCAAACTACGAACGTCATTGGTTACGTGGGTCTGTTTGCAACCTGAAATGTTCATAAATGGAGGTGATCTTTCCCAATGAAATGAATGGAAATGCAATTAATCCGTTCCAGCCCCCAAACTAAATTTTTTTTTTAAATCATTACGTTGACAAAAATAAGTGAAAACACGTTATTTTAACGAAATAAAACACTTTAAAAAAACATGATAGCTATTTATTGCTGAATGACTTTGACTCGGGAGGCGAACAGGAGAGCAGGACGACAGCTCCTCCATTGAAAAAGTCTTCCATAATAACATGGGGAAATTGTGACTTCCTGGATTTTTTTGGGGATCATAAAGCACTCGAAAAATCTGTTCATTTTCTCAAACATCGACAGCCTCGTCGTCCGGTGCGCTTTATGCAGTGACGTGGGCTTTTCAGTTTACCCCCTTTAATTCCAAATTCCTTCCCGTCACCTTCGGGTTGTCATTCTCAGGGCATCTAATCCCTCGCAGGCGTACATCTTTTCGTAACGCTGGAACTAAAACTCCATCCTGCTTCCGCGTCGACTAATCATTGGTTGCCCCGTGGCACCATGCTGCCCCTCATAGGTCACTCGTGGTACTATGATAAAAACCAATGTATTTATTTATTTATTTTTTGGTGGGTCATTATGAGTAGACGATAGACCTTATAAGCACGCAGTTGCCGATTATCCCCCAATATGTGGCGTCTCCCGCATTTTAACCCTTTCCTGCACCCTGTAACCTGACAACATGGTAATACAATACATACAATACAATACATCCTGATTTATATTCACGTCAACTGTCGTAACCGCTGTCCCTGAAAGGGTAAAAAAAAATGAGTGGAAAATGTGAAGGAAAAAAAAATCTGTATTTGTGTACCTCACATTGGATCCACGATTCACACGGAACCAAAATCTTCTGACCATTTTTCGCTTGATGCAGTAAATGTTTGCATTTGTAACAACAAAAGGGCTGACCCTGCAATTTTTTTTTGACAGCCTGGCATTCCTTTTCCTTCACATTGTGTAAAAGTGGTTTTCAGTGTTTTAAACACACCGTCTTATTATTCCAAACGCAACTTTGCAAGCCCCTTGTTGCTGGCAGTCAGGGAGAGTGTGAAGCCATCTTGGCTCACAGCTTGCTGACCATAGAAGGAGAATATTGCCACCCTAACGTTTCCTCCCCTCAGCGACTCGGAGCAGGAAGTGACCGCAACCGGCACGCCCGCTCCGTATGCTTGGCGGGTGACTTATTTCCTGCCTGTTGCGTTCCGCGGTGCAGCGAAAAGCAAGTCCGGCGGGGCTCGAGTCAAAGCCAATTAGCCTGAATGCCGATTATAAAGGCCCTCCCGAGCCATTACACCAACCAAATATAATTACAGTGCTGGAAATGACTGTAAAAGTCTCACTTTGCAAAGGTCATTCGGGGTTGTGGATGTGCCCTTGTAGCCAGTAAATTAGAAATCGCTTAATTTTGAGCCATGTTTGTTTGTTTTTTTTGTTTGTTTTTTTTGAGGGGAGCTTGGAGATTTTTGTTCCCAAAAAACAGACTTCGAGTTTTGTTTTGTTTTTAGCACACGCACGCAAGTATCAGATCCTTACACGTCTGAAAGACACTTCCAAGACTTTGTCGGCAGTGGAAACTTTCACAACAAATTACCCCAGCGGTGGGAATTCATCAAGAAAAAAGTTCCCAAAAATATTCTTTTCTGAAAAATCCAGCGACGTGCAGTTTTTTTTTGTCTTTCTGCTGCACCGTAATATGCCACGAAATGGGGATTAGCATCATAGAAGTGTTTTTTTTTTTCAACATCGAAGGTTGCGGAGAAACGATCAAGTTGAGCCTGGGTTGTTAGAGGAAGAACTTTTTTTTTTTTTTAAACAAATATTCTTACTTTTATTTTTTCCAGCCACTGTTGTAAGATGATTTTGAAGTCTGTTTTGTTTCAACCACATACTATAATTTTTTCACCCATTTTCATTCACCCACTTTTTTTTTTCTGCCCAGGGTGTAAATGCCGACAACGTCTCATGGAGACAGCACCTTTCCGCCACCAACTCCGTCCCCCCGGGGAGCTCCTACGATCGGTCGCCCAAGACCACGGGCTCGTCGTCCAGAGGGGAGCAGTGGTCCAGTCGAGGTCAAGCGTCGGGAAGGAGCGGCGCAGGTGGCCGGGTCTGGACCCATCGCCAGGCTGAGCATCGTTAGCGCAAGCTGGGGGGGGGAAAGCCAGGTAAGAAGAGCTCATCGAGATTAGCCATTAGCGCATCGATAATATTGGGTTGTTTTGCTAACCCGCTTGATGGGTAGCTGTTGGATGGTTTGAACAAATTTTCTTCAACTTTTTTGGTGGGGTCAGACAAAAACAAAAAAAGGAAAAGTCATCAAACATTTTTTTTCCCTCCCTTGTTAATTTTTTTTCTGACTTCGCTGTCTTTGTTTTTCCCGACAGATGGCCAGAGTAGGGATCATCATGCAGCACCATCTCCAGCACACTGAGAGCTTCGAGAACAAGCAGAGGCCAGAAAATAATCCCAGCCATGTTTCAAAAAAAACAAAACAAAAACTTAACCGTGACCTCGAATGCACATCAAGACGCAAACATTTCCTCTTCCTCTCCTGCACGGACCATCGCGGAGGGAAGGCCTCGCTACCGCACGTTATCCTCTTCTGCTTGTTTGGATGTATTTGAGTCACCTCGTAGTCATGACAAAGGAGAGGCACATGCGAGATCCGTATCAATCCCGTCACGTCATCTCACAACAAATCGCTGAGTCATGCCGATACTTGACAAAAAAAAAAAAAAAAAAAAAAAAAAAACAGGAAGCGAATTACTTTCCCATCTGAGACTGTCTTGGCATGTTCCGAAGCATGCCCTTCTCCACACACGTACACACTCTGAATAACAGCTCTGGGGAACCGAGAACACACGATAGAATAGGTGTAAAAATTTCTGAGGAGCTGATATAAAGCTGAAAAAAAATGTCCGATTTTACGCAGAACTTCTCCTATTTCAAAATACGTGTCCACAAAAGGTTCCCCACCAGCAAACTGGAACGGTTTCTGTGCTTGGTCATGATTACGCACAGTAATTCGCATCCTGTTGTGTTATCATTTTTCCATACCCCTTTTCTGCTTCCTCTTTCAAATGCAATGCACGTGAAGGGGAATTTTTGTTTGTTTGTTTAAATCTTTCATATACTGGATTTCTCATGGTGCTTTATTTTCTTTCCATCTGTCCTCATTCATGCTTTTGAGAGACATTGCAGCCTGAGTTACCAGCAGACTGTACATTTGCACATCATCGATAACCGGGATGCAAATTAGGCAAATTTTATTCACACACCGGCCAAATTTTGAGTTTAAGTGAAATTTGAATGGACGTGAAAATGCAAGTGATGGCAAAGTGGCATAGTGGATTTTTAAAAAATTTTTTTGAAACAAAAAAAGTCCCACGTCAAGATGTCATCGTAGCCTTTCGCCTAACAGTGATACCTCACTTCTCGCGGTTAATGGGGACCGGGACCCTGCCCCGATAAGTGAAAACCCGCGAAGGAAGGTTGCCCCCCCCCATTGCCCCCCCCC
>NW_017805841.1:412962-596533 GCF_001891065.2 Hippocampus comes | reverse complement strand
CACACACACACACACACACACACACACACACACACACACACACACACACACACACACACACACACCCCTCCCCCGGTACCTTTATCTTTGGAGATTTTGGGAAGGGATTTTTTTTTCTCAGGAACATCCCAGCTGTTAACGTCCTGTTTTTGGTCTTTCGAAACTCCATCCACCTGCTACTCCTTTACAAGCTTCCAAAAACTAGCAACACCATCCATGGTTGTCCAGGATCCTCATGAAGAATATTTTTTTTTCGTATGACATCACCTGGTTAGGATTTTGGTTCCGAGCTCCCTCACTGATTCCTTCCTTGCCTTCCACTATGCGAAAAATTTTGTCTCAGGAAGAAACCAGCCACTGGTTTTCCTGACGGGGTTTTGAGGTTTTCCAAACTCTATCTGCCGTTCTTCCAAAATCTCGGATCCGGATAAAGCCTGACGTCCATGTTTTTATTACTAGTTTATGTTCCGGATGATCTTTCGATCCCAGCTGTTGGAACCTTCTCTGACGTGCTTGAGGTTTCTGAGAAGTGACCAAAAAAACTCACGGCCAGGAATATGACTCTTAGGAATCGCATTCGTTATTTTAATCATTAGGTTTATAGACTGTAGATTTAAAAAATATATATTTTTAATCGCAACCTGTTGGCACTGGTGCCTCATATGTAATGTTTTTTGGCAGTGTTAGCGGTCATCCAGGAGTTTGCTTCTCCCACAAATCCTCTTGTGGCATCTGTACAAACATTTTATTTTGAACTCGATTTAAGATGTACTCATTTTTTTTCCCACCCTCCCTATTGTTCTTAGTGGGTCATGGTGTTACTGGGTAGACTGTAATCTGCACTTAACCAGCACTTAACTTTTAAGATCTGCAATGAATTATAGCCCCACCTTCACAGTTTTGTTTGTTTTTTTTTTTTTTTTGCTGGTCAAAACCTGCTTTGTATACCCGTTTTCATTCAAGTCACATCAAAGGAGTTCTATATGGAATGACTTTTGGGCCCCCTGTGTATCTTAGCCTGTGCCAAAATCATCCCGCCATCTTTGTAGTCCAGCTGGATCGCCATTTTATTTCTTTGTTTGAAGAAAAAAAAACAAGATGTCTTATTTTGGAAACGTATAGATTTTATTTAAGGTAAAAATCATGTAATTTTGTAAAGTGGGCCTTATTAATGGAATATATTTGTCACAGTTTTGTTTGTGAACGCCATTTTATTTCTTTGTTTGAAGGTGACACACTCCTGGAGAGTTTTTTTTTTTTTGTGTGTGTGTGTGTGTGTGTGTTTGTGTGTGGGTGTGTGTGTGTGTGTGTGTGTGTGTGTGCGCGTGTTTGTTAAGTTCATTTCTCACAACCCGGGGAGAGGGCGGTTCCCATTCATCTTGGCCGTTATTTTCAGGGTTTGTACGTCTTCTGCTGTTTGTGGTGCCAAAGAAAGAAGCTCGCACACAAATAGGAACTTTTGGATCGTACCATCAATCAAACCGTGGGCGGGGGTGTATTGTGACGTTTTCATTCTTTGTGTAAATTCACGTCGTGCGCAGACATAAACATTTAATCACAATAAAAAGGCTTTTATGAGTTTGTATGAGCTGCCAAAGTGGGGAGGGAGAGAGGCAGCTGCTTATAGGTTTTTTGTTCCCCCCCTTCCATCTTATAGACTTACCGGTAATCCATTGTGCATGTTTAACTCTCCTGTGGCATGTAGGTAAACTGCCAACTGTACAGCAGACCATATGTATTCTAATAAAAAATAAAAAGCAACCATTTGTAACACGCTGAGTCGGAGCAAATCTCTTGCTTTTTAAAACCTTTTTTTATTTTCGCTTTCGTTGGCAGGTTTTGGGTTGTGGAATGCAGAAAGTCAGCGGTTCGCTTCTGTCCAACGCAGGTGTTCTTTTTAATTCCCCTACAGGTCTTTTTTTTTTTTAATGATTACACCCCTGATGATTTTAGAAGGTTACACGCTGCGTGCATTGTCAGTCATCCATCAAAGTTTAACTGAACAAACATGCTGAAACTGAAGTCTATCGTTTTTGGGTGAGTTTTAATTCATTTTTTTAAAAAAAATCTATATTTAATTTAGATTGATGTCCATTTTCTGTCTTATTAAAATGACACAGATTCTAATACAATTGCACTGCTAAAATGAAAATATTTCATATGATGATCAACAACAGATCAATGAAATATTGTAAAATTGGCTCTATTAAAAAAAACTCATTTGGGCACTTTATATGTATTATATGTAAGTTACGATTTACATTTTATGAAATGGACATTCAATGTTTGAAGTTAATGTTTTTTTCAATATTAACTTGTAAGGTTAATTTAGAATGTTTTCAAATCAAATCTTGCAAAACTGAAGTGTGCTTTGCTTTTTCTTTGGCTTTCAAAATGCCAGCAGGTTACACTTTTGCTTGCACTGCAAACGCCTTCCTGTGCCTTCTCGATTATTAGGTGTCGTCAAAAGGTGAGTAGTTTTTCTTTATTTTAGTTGCATCGTCGAGTGTTTATTAATGCATGCTGGACAGTTCCCGTGTCACAAGTCGAGTTAATACTAAGTCTTCGGCCGAGTTCTATTCCCGCAGCAGCGAGTAACCAGGATTCAGGATTGTTTTTTGTTTACACAATGACAAATCCAAGTTGTGGTTTCAGTCATTTAATAACAAAACAATTAAAAAAACAAAAACAAACAAAGTCATGGCAAACATGATGAAATATCTCAATTACAAGTACATTCTTTTCAATATATCTTTTCATACAAACTATACTACACTTCATAACCCAACTGACGACACGTTTAGCTACACCCGAATGGCGCTTTTAGTGTGGCGGGTTCACATGTATAAACAAAAGCAGGACGTCCATGCTTCAAGAATCAAGACGATCCGCCCTCCCCCTCCCCCAAATGTCATCTCATCATCCGGGCCGCTTTTCATTCGGAATGTTGACTTCCCTGGCGATTGAGGGGGAATGGGGGGGGGGGGGGTCTTTGTAGTTGCAAGAGGACAGTTTCAGACCGTGGTGGCAGTGGGCTGAGCCTGAGGTGGGTTGTTGGCGGCAGTGGGCGTGGCCTGCCTGGGGAGCGTGTACATGGCGCCGAGGAACTGGTCTGCGATGCGCCCGGCCTCACGGAGGCCGCTGAGGAGGGCACCATGTACCGTGGCTGGGTAGTTCCTAATTGTGTGCTCGCCCGCGAAGAAGAGTCGGGGAACAGGCTAGAATGATGAATGAGGGAGGGGAACATACATAATCAGAACCTGTAAAGACTGTTGACTGTTATAAAGTAACTGTATTTAATTTATGGACGGTTGTTTCAAATATTTTTGAGTTTTTGCACCACAATACGTGACGATTAATTTTTAATCTTGCTCACAAGAAATATGCACAATTAAATAAAACTAAGAAAAAATATATTTAAAAAAAAAAAACAATAAAAAGTAACAGCCTGCTCTGAAAACTAATAAAACTAACTGAATTAAAAAAAAAAAAAGTCAATTAATTTAAAAACTAACTACAATAACTTCCCAAAGCATGATAACCCCGATGGACATGCCCGCTCACCTGCGAGGCTCCCGGGATGGCAGGACCCGGCGTGATGGGCTGCGCCATCAGGTCATAATCATTGCCCGAAGAACCAGCTGCCACATAGGAGTAGGAGCCCCGTGCCCAGGGGTCGGCGCGCCAACGCGTCACCACCGTCTCCTTTGGCTGCCACGGCGATGGACAAGATTACATTGCAGAAGCGGGAACCTCCGGGTAACGGTATGAGTTGGTTTACCTGAGGCACGGCGCTGCTTCCGAAGATGCCCTTGAGGATGGCGAGGCAACGTCCCACGATGACATCGTCACTGATGTTCTCCATGATTCCGGCCGCCTCGCCTGCCATCAGAGCCAGCAGGATGGGAGCTGACGGGGACAAAATCGCACGGGTGGACTTTTAGGATGAGGCAACCAAGTCGCGCTACCACGTAGGCGCTTGATAATGAAGCCGCCGTGACACCAGACTAAAGTTTGCGCTCTCTGGTCATCTTGCATGTGAGGTAGGAGGACATATTTTCATTTTTGAGAATTGTTCATGCAGTTTTGGCTTGCGAGCAATTTATCTTAAATACTATGTTTTTAAACAGGATACAATACATCAATATGGTACTGGAACAACCGAATCCAAATGCTCTTTTTGCAGAGTAGGAAAACCGAAGCATACATAAAAATCTTTTTTGTTGCAGTTTGCCATGTTGACAGCCGTGTCAGGCAGTGCACATTTGGACTCAAATTGTGCAGCTTAAGTTGACCATGCAGTAATCTGCTGCACTGCGGCTGGAGTGTCACCTTTGTAGAGGTTCCAGAAGAGGAAGAGTTCACCCCGACTGGCCGTGGTGGAGCCCACGTGACCGAACAGGTTGACGCTGGGGTCCCAGAACACGCGGTCGAAACAGAGCACCACCTGTGAAAGACCGAAAGAAAAACAATTGACCGTTAGAGAGGCATGGAGGGAATTGTATGAATGCTTTTGAGTGAGCGCCCTCTGCTGAAGAGAGCGGGATTTGCAACGCATTGCATAATAATGCACTGCGGCAGAACAGTGGAGGACACCAAAGTCCTCACGGTGCGGAGTGACGCGTGTCCTTCAACCCTCACGCGCACCCCCACGCCAATGATTCAGGTTTGTTAGAATAAGAACAACAATAAGAACATGATTATCCCCGAGTTCTGTCGTGATAACGGCTACAATTGGTTCTGCGTGGACATCCGCCATCAAGGTCAAACGTGGAGCAAAGGGCGTGCCATGAGATGAGAGACGTGATGAACAAATCTTTTTAAAATCGATTGTCCGAGTGCTTATTCCATCCATTACTTAGGTAATCAGTTCAGTGGTTCCAGGTGTGGGAAAGATGGTTTTAAATCGATTAAATATATTTTTGCGGTTGACTTAATTGTGTAAGCTGATCCCTCGCCCCGCCTGGGGGGTACAAGTTTAATTCAACCACGCTTGCGAATCAAAACATTTATCTCAGATCATCGTTCCCACTGAAATGAATGGAAGGAAATGCCTTTAACCCGTGCCTTTAAACCCCCCCCCCCAAAAAAAGTTTTAAAAACAGAAAAATCAAACTGTTATTGTCCTTTATAAAAACAGATTGGCCAGTGCTTCTAATACTGTAGATGCCTCAAGAAGATGCTATTATTCATTTTTCGGAGAGGATAAAGAATATATGCTTGTGGGCATTATCTGTCTACATGTGTTGCACCACCGATTGTGTTGAATGTTGCTTCGAAGACCGTGACTGTCAATGCTAACGTAGCATATCAATGGTGTTTTGCATTGTTAGCATGAAGCAAAATGGCAAAGGTATGCTGCAGTTTTGACTCTTTGTTTCACGTTAAGTTTGACAGAATGTTTCTACGAGGAATGGCTTTTCTTGAAACCTCTCTCTCTCTTTTTTTTCCCCACTCACTCAGCACCCTTTACTACACTTTCGCTCATACGCTCGACTCTCTTGCGCTCTCCATACCTTGTTGAGGTTCCCAAAGCCCATCCTCTGTATGGCAGAAGTCTTCCACTCGGGCAATGGCGGCACAAACTGGACGGCGGGCGGCTGCTGCTTGAGCACGCCTAGCGGCAGCGTGCACAGCACCGCGTCGCACTTGTAGATGAACGTCTGCGTTGCGGAGCGGGTGTTGACAGCGATTACCTCGCAGCCTGGCGGGCGATGGGAATTTTAAAAAAGCATGTTGTATCTTCTATAATGGCAATTCTGATGTCCGAGACTGACTCACCAGAGGCTGTGTATCGAACCTGCCGCACGGCCGTGTTGAGTTTGATGTCCAAGCCTTCGGCGAGAGCGACGGGCACGCACGAGTAACCGTTCCTCACGGTCAGGTGGCTGCCGGTGAACTCAAAGTCGTCGTCCTGTGGGAGGGAAAATCCCCCCCGTGAGCAAAAAGCTGCGTGGCGGTTGAAGACGCGTGAAAACAAAGACGCACCTGATCCCAGTGTTTGAGTGAAAGGGTAGAGAGGGGCGTGGCGTTGGCAAACTCCAAGTTGGCAAAGTGCCAGTCTAGTATTTGGCGGTCTCTGGACGACAGGTAGACGTCACTGCAGACACAAGAGGAGACGGGAGATGATGTTGGAAAGTGGGGTTGAAGAGTTTTGAAAAATAATCTCGTTTTTGTTTTAATGTTGCGATTGCATTTGAAGATGCAATTATTTTCTCAAACGTACCGAGAATTAAGATAAGACCGTTTATTTTTCCGCTTGAATTTGAGTTAACTTAATTAACACTAGCACGTCTTCAAAAGGTTCACTACGGCAACTTAACAAAATTCTACCAAACAAATGTGGCGTGAACCAAAGTCAGAAAGTCATAAATCAGATTAGAACTAAAGAAAACAAAGCCGAGGCTTTATTACTTTATCGCTTCAGTTTGTGCATTGCACTTCTTAAGCACTGAACGTATCCGGACACTATATCAGTCAAAGGAAAAGAAATATGAAGCAGAGTTGAGACAGACAGACATACTGTTGATTGATACGTCTCATCTTCCTGCAGCTCATCAGTGCGGCACTAATATTACTCATGCTCTTTTCCTGCGCCGGTTGTGTTAACGGGTTAAAGCACTGGAACCTCGGTGCTGGTTAGCATTAGCATCAAGCTAGCCGGCTGAAAGGCTAAGCTACGTGTTTGTTTCAAGTGCACAAGATGTCAACTTCAACCGGGATTGGCATTAATCAGCTTGGAGTCTCTTGTTTGACTGATTGCTCAGTATTTGCCAAAGTGCTGCTTACGGTGACGTGTGTTGGGTTAAGTTCCCTGACGGCATAAAGCAAGGCACCGCAGTACTAGCTCGAGGGTACCACAAATGATCCATTGATATGATTTCTCCTACAGTAGTGACTTCGGCTCTAATCCTACCGCACAAATGGTGTGTGGACCAAACAGCAAAAAACATTTCGATACCTGGGTGGGTTGGCCTCGAGCTCCTGGAGCTTCTCCTCCAGCTTCCCCTGCAGCTCCTGCAACTCGTCGTACTCCTGCACAAACGGCAAAGTTTTGAACCTCACCTAATCTTGCCAGTCGGTGCATAAGCCGCGCACACGTCCAATCGAATGCGCGAGACTGCGTGTGTGCATGAAAAGACACACTGAGACCTTGAAGTAGTTTGTGGGGCAGAAGACAAATCCAGCAGACAGAGAGGCGATTTATCTGTGCACCCCCGAAAAAAAAGAAGAAAAAAAAAAAACTACGAGCGCCGATGCTAATAATACATCCTGCCACTTAAACATAGCCTGTCTGGTTGAGTTAGATAGCATTACATGAAGAGATTCCGGGCTGGGCCATCTGTAAAATATCCCTTGCTACCAATTATAATCTTTCGGAAATCGAATTGCGCCTCAAAGTAGCAGTAGACAGCGCCCAACGCAGACAGGCGGTATGTAATGTAAAGCCACTTGAAGAGAGTTTGATTCTAAAACTTGAGTGCTTGTTCTTTGACCGGAACGCTGTAAATGAAAGCCTTGGCTGAGACGTCTCAGTTCAAATGTTGCGAAGGAATCCATTGGCGTCGCTGCTTTTCAACAGGCACGGAGTGGATAAAAATTCCAATCGGCGCACCCCAAAGTCTTACAGAAGAGTGGAAGTTATGGAGACCACACCATATTGTTGTTGTGATATGTTCCTCTATTCACAAAAAGTTAGGAGTAGTCAGCTTTTGGGGGAAATTTCAGTGTTTCAATGTTTCTCAAATCACGTTTTGCATTGAAAAAACAAAATCAAATTCCTGGTATAATTATAGCGAAACTGTCCTTTGGGGTTGATTTGAAAATGTATTTATTTCTGTTTTATTGTACGGCTGAGCAAAACGAAGACTGCCAAACAGTCGTGTGGGCTCCATAAATGTGCCTCAGTAAAACTAATACTGAAACTAATAAAAACTCAACTAAAATGAAGCATTAAAAAAAATAAATAAATAAAAAACTCGTCAAAACAAAATAAAAAAACTTGCTCTAATGAATGAAAAATGCAAAACTGTTATAACCCTGATATAACTGTACAGTATAAACTAGGTTAGGAAGTCGACCGACGGCCCGAAACGAAGCAAAGTATCCCTCCACAAATTGCAGCCTGTGCAATTTGAAAATTACATTCTGCTCCATTGCTATGTCAATCTTAATGTTAAGCCATTTTGCAGACCTTGCAGTTCTCTCACAAGGAAATTAAGTGTTTCGTTTATTTTTTTTATTGCTTTCCAAGGACGTCCGCTGAGGCCTTTCTGTAACTCTTGCGGTCTCTGTCGAAAACCTTGTGATGACACTAAACTCGGTGGCCACTTCCCTCGAACAACTTCCAGTTTGAAGCCTCGCAATGGCAACGTACTGTTTATCAATTGTTAAGTGCCTTCTTGATTTCATGACGTCACAATGCGAAGAGCACGATGAAGAGGAGTGCTGAAATAGCAATTAGAATTGTACCAGGAAATGTATTATCTTCAAAATACAGTTGGATGTGTGCTTTCTAAAGTTCAGAGAAGGTAATAGAAAGTTGTCACCCCGTAATAGTGGTACGGGGCCATTTTAAGTTGACCGTAACATTTGACCCAAACGCTTTTTTATGAGTCGCGCGTGTACGGTGTCATTGAATTGTGTTGCGTGAACTCACTTTGCAGAGCGATGTCAGGTCTCTGTGCTTGCTCTTCACCAGGAACTCCGCGGTGATGTCCCTCGGCGGTTTGACGTCACTGGCCTCTTTGAACTGCTGATGGAGCTCCTTCACCCGCTCCTTGGTGGACACCATCTAAGACGCCAAAGAGCAAGGTAAAGCGTCGCATTTTAGATTCCTACTCGGAATTCAAATACTTTTTACACAACAATTTTAGGTGCGCAAAGTTGCTCACCTTGTTGAGCAAATCTCTGAGCTCTTCTTGCGTCTTCACAATCTTGTTCCAGTGTTCTATCTGCTCATCTTTGACATGCTTCTCCTGCAGCCTGCACACAGGTATGTATGAAATCTTGACCGCATCTTGTTTGAAGTCAGATACATCGGGGTGGTGTCGAAAGGCAAACGCTTGGTCCAAATGCGTGGTGTGGACTTCACTGTACAGAAGATGAGATATGAGGGCTGTACTCACTGTATGACCACCTCCAGGGCCTGTCCCAGCGAGACGGGCTTGTTGTTGAGGAAGTTAAAGTCCAGCTGGTGACTGAGGAAGGAGGTGGCCTCCAGCAGTCTGTTGAACTCCTGCTCCACCATCTCGTCTTTTTCTTTGGGCACCTTGAATTGCGCAAAAAACAAAACGATGA
Organism: Hippocampus comes; assembly: GCF_001891065.2. Lineage (NCBI taxonomy): Eukaryota > Metazoa > Chordata > Actinopteri > Syngnathiformes > Syngnathidae > Hippocampus > Hippocampus comes. Next base: position 587,233 of record NW_017805841.1, on the reverse strand, counting down.
ATGACTTTTGAAACTTAACTCGTCAAAGCCGTCATCAGAATTGGCTACAGCTCAAATACAACTATTTGTAATCATCACAATGTAATACGAAGATGCAGCAGTTAGTTCACTATTGAGATACACACCGTGCAAGGGCAGAGCCACGCTAGATCGATAAAATGATTGTGAGTGATCGAAATCAAAACACAAACTGAAAAAAATATAGAGCAGTGACGACACTTAATGGAGATTATTTGAATATGAACAGTTTCCAAGTCGAATTCCTGTCCAAGTTTAATTTGCTAACTCCTGCTCCACCATCTCGTCTTTTTCTTTGGGCACCTTGAATTGCGCAAAAAACAAAACGATGAATGACTTTTGAAACTTAACTCGTCAAAGCCGTCATCAGAATTGGCTACAGCTCAAATACAACTATTTGTAATCATCACAATGTAATACGAAGATGCAGCAGTTAGTTCACTATTGAGATACACACCGTGCAAGGGCAGAGCCACGCTAGATCGATAAAATGATTGTGAGTGATCGAAATCAAAACACAAACTGAAAAAAATATAGAGCAGTGACGACACTTAATGGAGATTATTTGAATATGAACAGCTTACAAGTCGAATTCCTGTCCAAGTTTAACTTGCCGCTTGAAAACAATTGACAAAAGGTCGGCCAATCGTTATTCATTATTCATTTTTATTACATAATACAGTGGTACCTCAGTTTGGAAGATGGTTTACAATTCACCCAGTTCAGGTTTACTACAAATCACACAGTGTTTTTTTTTTTTTTTTAAATCAAATCTCATAAACTTGATGCTTGCTTAATGCTAAAACACAATGCAAAATGCCATAGACAAGCCAACAAAATTAGCATTGATGTTGAAGGCATGAACGCAACGGCTATTCGAAAAATAAATGGTGCAGCAACACTTGTAGACAGACAACATGATACTCAAAGGCTTCATCCTCTGCAAACACGACTTTTACTGCATCTTACTGACTCACATGTCAAAATTCACCTCGTTTATTATTTATGTCTATTAATCTGCCCCCGGTGGCCAATGTGCACAACAAATGGCAGCACATTGTCAATGTAGTGTACAACACACAAGGATGTACAGTGTTTTGTTTTTTTCTTATTATGGAAAAAAAACATTACCAAAAAATGGGTTGGTGTTTTTGGGTGGCTTGAAGAGATTGTTGGCATTTCCATTCATTCCAGTAGAGAAAGATGAATTACAATGCACATTTTTGGAGGTAGGAGCATGGTTTGAGAACAAATTAAACTCGTAAGTTGAGGCACCACCGTCTTCTTCATATATTCTAGATTCATGCAAATGTAGCATCTATTTTTTTTCATTCTTATTGCATACAACACTGCCGACTATTCTTGCTGCTGTTCACGTTCACTTCTCTGCAGTATAACACCTACTTAAACATAGTTTGCATGTAACATATTTATCATTAATATTCATGTACAGTTGGCATATAGTGTTGTTGTTCATTTTGTTCCGTCTCATAGCGTCATTCTGGAAAGATGTGCAAATACTTTTGGGATTCTTTGTATTCTTGTGTACCACTAGCTACTCATCGGAGGTGCAGCTGGGATTCCCCACGTGCGGGGCTAATAAAAACATTCTCCTACTTTAAACAGGAGGAGCCAGCAAAGTGAGAAAAGAAATGGCCTTGCTTCCACAATGATATTCAGCACATGAAAGGAGGAATGAAATGATGTAAGTAAACCAATACATACACTAGTGCACCGTTCACCCTTTAGTTGTTCAGCGGTTGGCGAAACGAGACAGAGGAGGGAAAGGGGAGGGGGGGAGAGAGAACATATCATGTCAACAAAAGGGAAAACATGTACATTTCATTTGTGCTGCCTCAAAAGCCTCCAACCTAGACATCCTATTAATGGAGTCTTAGAGAAGATTTCATTGACATTAGCCCGTGTCTATTTTGTGCTCCGTGCGCCAGTTGTTTGGAGGTTACCTAAAGCCACGGTTCACTGTGTTGATGTGGTTTAGGAATAGCTAGACGACCGCCTGGGGACAGCACAGAACTCAACTTTGAGAACACTCAGGCCACAAGAGATCTCGCAAGCGTTTTCTTTAATGAAGTAAACAGCGCATGGTTTAGAATGGAAAAAAAAAAAAAGAAAATTCATCGGCTACAAATATTAAATGCAGCTGAGGTTACACTGTCATGTCTGATGGTTAATTGCTGTAGTTTGCAAGAAGCAGGCAGATAGCATATTTCCTCAAAGAGTGGCGCTCCGGTCTCGACATTGTACCTTGAATTAATCAACAACACTCGAACAAATAAATGCCACACCTCGAATTGACACCGCTCTTTTCCTCCCCATTCACATTCACTCATAATTACTCAGCCCCTATTATATTTATTTATATAGCGCATCACAAATACGGTCATGATTTTGTTTTTTATTTAATGGGGCATATTTTAAAAGTGTGTACATTTTGGAAATTATTTTTAACAGGGGCGGAATTTGATTTGAATTAAATGGAAAAAATATAGATTGAATTTAATCAAGTCAAAACGGCACTCTCTCTACCACTGTATGAGGAAAATACGATATGCTCTCGCGTCAATTGCATGCGCGTATCTGCGATTTGCAGTTGGACAAGCTGCTTCTCACTTTTAAGCCGGTCATACTCACGGCCTGGCCATTGGCTTCATACAGCGGACACTTCTGTTTGATCTTGGCCAGCTCCATGTTAACCTGCTTACTGACCACAGCCATGGGATTCCCTCCTGACCAAGCGCACAGACGAGACCAACGGAATATTTATAGACAACAGCGCCCTCTACAGGTTGATGAAAAGAAAATGGCTGAGTCATCCATACCCAGGCCTGTCACAACCATGGCCCCCAGATCTGCCACATAGTTGCCCTTCCTAAATGTGGCCACCCTGCCTCCGACGCGGTCCTACAAAGATGAGTCCAAAAGAAATGAAGAAATTCCAACAGTTAGACTGAAAATAGTCAAATTAGGAGCCAAAGGACAATTGCGTCGCGCGCAGACACCCACCCTGGCTTCCAATACAGTGACATCCATCCCAAAGCTCTGCAGTTGGCGGGCTGCAGCCAGGCCGGACACCCCTCCGCCAATCACAATCACCTTTCCGGTCTTCTTGGCTGTAACGAAGCATGTCAACAATTCTTTGAACGAGCCACAACGGCAGCTAAAATATAGCAGAAGAATCCGACAGCCTGTCATGCTGTACCGTATTTATTTTCTCATATTGCGACTGTAGGCGTCTACAGAGATGATCTGGTATTTGAGAAAATTATACAAATGTGTTTATATCTGAAACTATCCATTCCATTTTCTTGACGCCAAAGGTCAACTCACTGGGTAAAGGCTTGACCCTCTTGTAAATGCCAAAGTTGATCAGCCCGTGCCTTTCAAGGTAGCTGTGTATCCTGTGCACCAGCACAGCATCGCCTGAGCGGGATACAAAGAACATGAAATCGCAACTGAAGGACGAGTATAACTTGTCGTTTTTCTGACTGTTATTTCAAGTGTCTTACTGTTGTATGGAGCTTCAAGCTGCTGTGCGGTGGTCTCAAAAGTCAGCTGGATCTTTGGGTTGTCCAGCCACAGTTGGAGCTGGTAGGGGATGAAACACAAATGGTAATATGAAGGCCTGAAAGGGGAGACTTTTTGAAGAGGCGGTCACGCAGGTTCGGGGGACACTTACTGTGCGGTTGCGGATGTAGAGGAAGACCTTTTGGGTCTGCTGGGGGCCGCTGATGATGTCGGGGAAGCATGCGGCTTCCTGGGATGTCATGCGGTCGTGAGGGAGGCGACTCTGAAAAGCAGCGCCTTCCACACCTGATTATGGACATAGTCTGTTAATGCTTAGCGTTACAAAAACAACGACAGCACAACAGTAAAGCATGGGTGTTTTGCTGTTTTTATCCATCCATCGTACAGACGGCTTATGTCTGAAATGCCAATGATTGTTTGATATTCTTTCTTCTGTATGGCTGTACAGTAATTACAAAATAACTACATTTGAATTAAACCCTGAAGCACATTTATGAAATTGACAAAGACAAAAACAAAGAACATTTTTGCTATCATCATAGTTCGTTTTAGTCAGTTCCATAAACGTAAAATGCAGTTTCATTTTTTTTAATGCACTCTCATTTTGATTTGATTTCATAACACAGCGATTTACTTGTTCTTTAATATGCGTGACAGTGATGAATGTTGATATAATAAACAATGCCTGCACAGTTAAATTACTTCCACAGGAAAATGGCGGTTCTTCGAAAACAAAGCAGAGACTCACCAGATGGTTCCTCGGGTTCACTGTCATTCTCTTCTTCTGGTGGAGGGGCTGGTGGCGGGATGACCTGCTTTCGCTCTTTCTCCGCCTTGGCGTTTCTCTCCTCCTCAGAATAATATTCGTCCTCGGACAGATTGGCCAGGCTCTCGTCCATCTCGCGGTACTCCACCTGCAACAGTAGGCACAATAAAAGCATCATTAAAACCCACATTTCTACAACACGCCACAGCCATTTGGACCATACTCCCAGCATCGCCTCCGGTTAAAATTCTAAAATGTTTACCTTTTGCCGCTTGCGCCGACTCGTCCTGCGGACTTCGGCCGAGTCCGGGTCCAGGGCGCCGGGGCCTCCTCCCCCCTGGTGAGGCATAGGGGCTCCTCCTGACTCGCCGCTCGGGGACGACCTCTCCTTCTTCTTTATGTCAATTGGACCCGCAGCTGAGACTGAAGCAGCCGCCTGGGCATCAGAGCCCTGGGCTCTGTCGCCGCCCGCCGCCCCCGCTGAGGATGTAGAGGATGATGACGAGGACCCAGCGTCGGATTTCTTACTTGACAACATGATGGAGGATGTTGGAGGCCTCTCCTGGGAAAAATTATCAACTAAGGAATTAAAGGCTCAATTTACAATGATAAAAGACAGGAAAATGGTTGAACAGTGAACCCCCGACCATTTGTGAATTTCTGCTGAAAATAACTATTTGTTGAAAGATTCACCTATTCTCGTGCCAATACGTATGTTTAAGCCCTCTTTCTGTCACATTGACCACCATTTTACTGCTGGCCAGCTTGACAGCAGCGTGAAGGAAGATCTCAGTAGCAGGCGAGGCTCCTTGTGCGGTTGACCCCCAAAGAATGCAGGGTGGTAAACTTCTCAGGATGATGGAGAGAACGGTCCAGATCACTGTTAGCAGTGATGAAATTTAAAAGCTAAGATAAAGAACCTTTTGTGATAATTGTATTTTGAAAATATGAGGATTGATGTATAGTGGAGTCAAAAATTTAACAAAATAGCTCAAAGGAAAGTCACTGCAGCAATATACACAACAGTGTCTTTGCACTTCAAATGCATTTATTTTTTTCATAGGCGTCGGGATACTTCTAAGCCACTGACCCCACCAACCCTCCCCCCCTTTTTTTTAGATAGCACTGTCTTGGGCAAATAACTTAGATGGGAATTTTTACAACTGTTGTGGTGCTATCACGGAAGGCTCTGGCCTTTGACACCCAAAATAATGTGAGACATTGCAGCGAATTGTTCCACATTTCTTGTTCAAACTGTCAATGGTTGCTATTCGCATTGGTGAGGGTTCACTGTATTTTAAAACAACATGATGATGACAACTTGTGACTCTGTGATCTGCTGAAATTAAGCAAACACACCAGTGCCCGCGTTGTATAGTGTCGTTAAAAATAAGACTCTTAAGATCCTGTTAATTCTTGTGTTATATCATGCTAATAACCAGCAAACGGTGCCCCCAAACACGTCCAAAAAAAAAGTCTGGATGAATTAAGAGAAGTTAATCGTGCGTGGATGTCATGGTTTTTATGAAAAAAAGGATGCTCTATGGTACAATAACATTGTCTTGTTTTACCCATTTCTCCGTGCACCTGGTTATATCCATTCAAACACTAAAGAGATGAGACAGAACCAGAATAATAGTGTTACGAAAAAAGTAGGCCTTTAACAAAACATTCATAACTTCACTAATTGCAAAATCAAACGAATTAGAAGTCATGTTATCGTAAAAAGAATATTTTTTAGGCCAAACGATTGGAACACCGCTACCGTCCATTATAGACAATCAGGCTAGCTCGCGATCACCGCAATGCTAGCAGCACGTCCGTGGGCTACAGATGAAATATTTGCTCACATTGATTTTCAAAAGCACATTAACATTACATTCATGACCATTTTACGTCTTAGTAATAATAACTGAACTCCAAACGTTCATTTTGTTACTTAAAGAGCCTAAAAGTAAGACATTCACGTTTCAGAAATTTTAGCAAGCTACGTTAGCTGCTAACAATGAGCCCCGGCTCGCATTCACGTCAGGTCAGGTGCGATTTGCAGAAAAAAAACCAAACAATAACGTTGGTACATTTAAAGCACATTAACAACGACACCTTAGTATTAAATTGAAAAATAAATGCACGCGATAAAAATTTTAAATATGAATAATACCTCGCAATCCCCGCAGATGTCAACACAAAGACCACACAGTTCTTCGACCGTTTCTCGACGCACTATCAAAAAACTCGATGCTGAATGGCCACACCAAGGGTTGCCAAAGCGTTTACATTCATTTGATTGGTTAAAAGATCTGTCAGTCAAACCTAAAACCGGAAAAGTTGCTGCTCGCAAAGCATAAAGATCTTTTTATTTTTTATTTTTTTTCAACATGTGTCAACTTGCAATACGCTTTCGTAAAAAAACATTAAAAAACAAATAAAATACAAGAACCAAGAAAAGAACAAATCCCCAAAACAAAACGAAAACATACCAGGGGGTATGAGTAAAAATGTAATCAAAAATAAAAAATAAGTAATGTTTGGGTAGCTTTCTTATGTTTAGTAGCAGATACTGAAAATAAATACAGATCCAGTTTTTTCGGAAAGACAAAGTCCTGTATTTTGCTTCTTTTTTTCAGCGATATATATCATTGTCAGACTGATCGCAGGTCTGCCCTCTCACGGCTATCGTCATAACAAGGATACCAACAGGCGGGACTGTAGACTCGAAGGAAGGTAAAGGTGAGCCGCTGTGTAGAGCACGCCAACTCCAAAAATAGTTGTTTTTCTTTTTTATTTCGCTATTTAAGTCGTCGCTGTGTAAGGTGTAAGTACACGCTAAAATTGTTAACATGTAAATATTTATGATCTAAGCGGTTGATTGTCTGTGTGATTGAATTACCTGGGGGTCCGGCTAATGCTTGGTAGTATTTCAGGAAGTAGTCGTTGTATTGCAATTCTTTATTCGAGAAAAACACTTTTTTAAAGTAAATAAAAGAACAGATATCCCATTTAAAACTTGATTTGATTAAATAAGACAACACCTGAATACACGTAATGTAAGATAGAGACAGAAGTATGATCTTCATTTTGCTTCACAGTGCCGAGAGAATGGTAAAGGAGGAGAATGAGTCGCCCAACCGGCCTGACAACACTGCCTTCACCCAACAGAGGCTCCCAGCGTGGCAGCCCATGCTCTCCGCCGGCATCGTCATCCCTGGGTTTGTCCTCATCGGTCTGGCCTTCATCGGCATCGGCGTTGCCCTCTTGATCACTTCTCGCAACATCCAAGTACTGGAGGTAGAGGCTCAGTTTTACCCCCATGGGCTCTATGTAGGGCTTTCTGTGTCCACTTTGCTTTTGGAATCATTTTAGCCGAAATTATGATGCAAATGTAATGAAACTGATAGCCAAGCCGTTGACCTTTCAAAGGTATGATGTTAGTAATGTGGTTCATCAACATTTAAGATAACTCTTGTATTTATTTTCTCGTTTTCCTGCAGCTTGACTACACAGGCACGGAGCAGAACTCGCCATGCTTTCAGTGCTCGGACCCTGACCAGCAGGACTGTGTTTGCACACTACAGTTCTCGATCAACAGCCTGTTTGAGGTGCCCTCGACTATTATACTGTAGATGTAAAAAACCTTTTCCACCATTAATATGACCTACAACCAAAACAATTTAGTTTAAAAAAAATATTCATGTGAAGGGCAAGCAAAAATAAAGAACGGATATAATCATGGTTGCACAATTGTGCACACACTCTGAGAACAGGTCTCATCATGTTAAATGAGAGTCAGCATATAGCAAAGCTAAATCTCGCTGGAAGTTAGCATGACCACTGTTAGCATTTTAGCCGTTATCGTTTGAAATGTAGTCATAGTCAAATCAACAACAGGGCAAAGTGCAAAATCTTTTTATTTTTGTCTAAGTGATCTCTGCACTCAGGTTGCTATCTTGCTATATGTTAGCAATACAAAGTCAAACTCCTACTTCTGACCCTTGACTGTTTTTTTTTTTTCCCTTTGTGATCTTGTCTCGGACAGGGGCCGGTGTTCTTTTATTACGGCTTGTCCAACTACTTCCAGAACTACAGAAGGTACGGTGTCTCCAGAGATGACGGCCAGCTTTATGGAGACTTGTCTTACTTCAAGGTGAGCTAAAACACTGCCAGGTAGTTTACTAAAATCAAATCGGGACACAGTTTCTTGGCAGAGGGCTTTTGATTTCCCCATCACTCGTTTCTGCATTATATGGCAATACATTATCATTTCTAGTAATCATCTGGGTCTTGTTATTTCTCTGGTCTTTTCCGAAGGAACCCTACGATCAATGCGAGCCCTATCGATTTGACCGCAACAAGCGCCCGATTGTGCCGTGTGGCTCGGTAGCAAACTGTATCGCTGTGTGTGTGTGTGTGTGTGTGTGTGTGTGTGTGTGTGTGTGTGTGTGTGTGTGTGTGTGTGTGTGTGTGTGTGTGTTTTATCCTGAGCTCCTTTTTTTTTTTTCCTGGGTCAAGAGATTCCTTATTCATTCCCGTATTTCTTTGGTTCTCGGAAGACACGTTCAGGCTGTTCCAGATTGTGAACGGCCAGCAGAAGGAGGTGCCCTTGGATGGGAAAGGGATCGCTTGGTGGACCGATTACAACATCAAGTTTAGAAACCCCACTGTCACGCCCCTGAGGAACGCATTCAATAGTAAGTAAAGTCTACTGTGTTCGTTTTTTTTTCCTTTTTTTTGTGTGTGTGTGTGTGTGTGTGTGTTCTTTTTAATGTTTTAAGTAGAAAGAGTGGGTCAATTATAATTGACACTTTCATGGCAGTTAACAATGTGCCTACAATTAAACCGGTTTTATGATGGAAACAGTTTGACCCTGGAATGAATTCTTCCACATTCCATTGTTGTTCCATAATTTCTGTTTGAGCTCTGCCTTTCTTTCGCAGCTCACCCATGACCCTGATGAGGTCAAGCACTGTCAAAAATGGCTGGATGATTACTAATTGTGTGGTTTTTTTTAACTGACTTACAGGCACCGCGAAGCCGCTGTTTTGGCCCAGGCCGGCTTACGAGCTGGACCCCTCTGACCCTGCCAACAATGGTTTCATCAACCAAGACTTCCTGGTGTGGATGCGAAGGGCCGCGCTGCCGGATTTCCGTAAACTTTACCGGCGGATCACCGAGGGGGACTATGCCAATGGCCTGCCAGCAGGAAACTATTCTCTGGAAATCGCTTACAGTATCCTTGCCCGTTTAACAGATTCGGAATTGTTGTTAATGGATGCATGGTAGGGATTGAGCTACCAAAATCAAATTGTCAGTGACATGTAGACACAAGTTTAATACTCATTTGTCTACATAGGTACAATCCAATAGTTTAATTAAATGAATATGCAGATCAGGTTTAGGATCATGCTGTTTTTACATTTTAAGAGAACAAGCAGAAAACAGAGGTGTGTGCTCTTGAAAGTGTCCGCCTAACCTGTTTGACAGGTTGGTCAAGACACTGTTTTTACACATTCAGAAGGGGGGGGGGGGGTCATGTTTTTTTTTTTTTTAATGTAAATAGACTAACGCCTAGGCCTTTGTTCTGGTTTGTAATAGAACAGCTTGGATGTCAGCTCATATTTAACAGTAATTTCTGAGCTGCGAAAAGAAGGGTTTTATTGTGTATCCCCACTGTTGTATTTTCTTAACCCTCATCCCCCTCCCAGACTACCCAGTGCTGAGCTTCAGCGGCAGAAAGATGGTGGTGTTCAGCAACGTGTCATGGATGGGGGGCAAGAACGAATTCCTGGGTATTGCCTACCTGGTGATCGGCACGCTGTGCGTCGTGATGTCAGTGGTCATGCTCATTGTCTACGCCAAATTCAAGTTCCCAGAGGAGGACTGAGCAAAGCCTCGTGAGGATAAGCGGTTCAGATCATGGATGGATGGATAGATTAACTTCATAACTCTGTATTCAAGAGAGTTTTTGTCTCAGGGTTTGTTTATTTGTTTGTTGCCGTGTTTTAGTTCTTCCATTTTACGTCATAGGATTCCTTTTTTTAAATGAACAACCATTTACACATTGACAGAATTACATTAGCACATTAACAAATTAAACAGTGAACGGATGATGTAAATACAGGAATTGGAATTTCAATCAAGGCTGTACAGTTAAAATTTTTTGTCGTGTTTTGCTTCATGTTAATATTTATGCAATAAAACAATGGAAAACCATCCTAAAGCTTCCCACACAATTTCCCATAAATTAAATGGGAGGTGAAGTGGATTTTCTATTAGTTTCAAGCCTGTATTTTATTTTTTTTAATGATTGTTGCACGAAGCTTGCATCTGTTTAGTCCAAATGTTGTTTTGGTTGCACGCATTTTTTTTGCCCTAACGCTTCAATGCCTCCAGGTTTATGTCATGTCATACATCTTAGTAGGTCCAAATTCATGTTTTACATTTGTACTAAAAACAGTTTAACAAGCCCTTGCAGTATGGAAGTACATTTGTGCTGTCAGGGTTTGAATTCGAATTTTCGGCACTGATTCTTTATTTTTTTTTTCAACGATCAAATTTCTAAATGAATTGTTTACCATCAAAAAAACTTTCAAAAATTCAAACTTAACTGTGTTCATCTTAAAATTAAAGAAATCAATGTCAATAATAGTGTGTTGAGCTTAAAATTAAAAACTTCGAGCAAAACATTAAACGTACAGTATTTCATATAATAATTTGATACATTTTAAGGTCCAAAAAATGTGATAGAATAAAGAAAAATCTGATGACTCACTTACAGTGCACGATGAAAACGAGACATCTCCCTTCTTCCCCCTAGCGGTCACACACGTCGACGAAAATAATCAGCGTCTCCCCAGTGCATTCTGGGTAATGAAGTTTTAATGAGGCGAACTTCTATGTAAATCTTCCCCTTCTGAACCACAAGTACCACAATCCATCGCTTGAATAAATCTGACGTCTGACGTGTGCGATTTGACAGCGGCACCCAGTTTGTGACCAGAGACAAAATCCAGCACAGCCAGACGTGTTTCTTTTGTTCGTCGTTCGGTGTTTACCGGTGGTCGCAGACCGCTTCGCAAGATGTCAGACGGAGGCGGCGGCGAAGATAACAGCGGCTCCATGGAGGTATCGGCCGTTCACACGGTGGCGGACGCCTCGGTGCTCCAGAAGCACATTCGCAAGCTCGTTCCGCTACTCCTGGAAGATGGCGGCGAGGCCCCGGCCTCCCTGGAAACCTCCCTGGAGGAGAAGAGCACCGTAGAGCAGATGCGGAAATTCCTGGGCGACCCTCAGGTCCATACTATCTTGGTGGAGAGAAGCGCGCTCAAAGGTAAAAATCTCTTCGTCATTCTTGGGCGGCTAATCCTGCTAGCCCGGCTATAGCCAGTGGCCCATCAATTTGCATCTTTCCGTTCTTCCTTAAAACCCGCAGCCACAATAAACGCTAAATTTGAGTATTTCGGGGGTGGTACAGAATTGATGGTGAAAAAAAAATCTGTTTAAAATTTATACAACATTCATATTGAAGGGAAACCAGCGCTGCACCGTTACTGTTAGCAGCCAATCTGCATCCATGACAACGATTTATCTGCACAATTTTCCAAGTGGTTGTAAAAGTACTCTCAACCTGAAATCAAGTAAAAGTACAAACACCTTTGGAACAAAATATCCTGCTAAAAGTAGAAGTACCGATTCAGTCCATGTTGTTATGGTAAAAAAAAAGACTGAAATGTACTGAAGACTAGGGCCATCTCTCCCTGCTGCAACGCACCTAATTCAAAAGACTAGAATCGTTATCTTGCTTCTTTGGAGCTTGATGATGAGCAGATCCCATGAATCAGGTGTGTTACAGCAGGGAGAGATGGAAAATGGGCAGGGCATCAGCCCTTGCAAATGTTGACTGATCAAAAGATTGATTGCTGCTTTCCTCAGGTGGTTGGGTGGTTGGGGACCACTTGCTCTAACACACATGCATGCTGCGCAAAATATTAATGACAAGATTCGAATCATTCTAATTTTTGAGAGTCATGCTGTTATCATGTGAGTCAGCACGTATCAATGAAGACATTCTATTCAGTTTCCTTCCGGCTAGGTGGTCCTTAGCCTCAGAATAAAAGGCTATTGATAATGTCATGTTTTCCCAGAGGATGTTGGCGACGAAGGAGAGGAAGAGAAGGAGTGCATCACTTACAACATCAGCATCGACATACACTATGGGCTCAAGTCCAACAGGTAAACCTGTATTGCAAAGTCATTTCTATTCGTTTTGTCTTTGTAACTGCAAACTTTGAAAGTTCCTGGAAAGCCCTGTTTAACACACACAAACATACTTTGCTCCTGCAGCTTGGCTCTTATCAAGAGGACGGGCGTCATTGATGCAGACAAACCCATATCGACCCAAGTGCGCGTCCTGACGCTGAGTGAGGATTCTCCCTATGAGACTCTCCACTCGTTCATCAGCAACGCTGTCGCTCCCTTTTTCAAGTCGTACATCCGTGAGTCCGGAAAGGCAGACAGGTAATTAATTCCACCTAACTCAATTTCCTGACGCTCCCTTTAATGTGCGCCAAGCTGATTCTTTCATTCCTCTGCAGAGACGGGGACAAAATGGCGCCTTCCGTGGAGAAGAAGATCGCAGAGCTGGAGATGGGCCTGCTGCACTTGCAGCAGAATATCGAGATCCCTGAGATCAGTCTGCTCATTCACCCCATCATCACAAACATTGCAAAGCAATGCTACGAGCGCGGCGAGAAACCCAAAGTCACCGACTTTGGGGATAAAGTGGAGGACCCCACCTTCTTGAACCAGCTCCAGTCTGGAGTCAACCGCTGGATCAGGGAGATTCAAAAAGTAAGATGCATTGTTTTTTGCGTTTTTTTTCCAATGATAGAAGGGGGTCTTGTTCAATGTATAACCTTCATGCCCATACTCACAATGAGTTGTATGTTTTCTAAACTGAGCTCCCCTTATCCTTATTCCTCTGTCGTCTGCTTCCAGGTGACGAAGCTGGACCGTGACCCGGCGTCGGGCACAGCCCTGCAGGAGATCAGTTTCTGGCTCAATCTTGAGCGGGCCCTCAACAGGATCCAGGAGAAGAGGGAGAGCCCGGAGGTTCTGCTCACGCTTGACATTCTCAAGCATGGCAAGCGTTTCCACGCTACTGTCAGTTTTGATACAGACACTGGTGAGTTGACAGCAACTTTTGACATTTCCCACGTTAGGCATGCTTGGTTTATTTGTTATGGCACCCTTATGCACCAGGTACATCCATAGTGCTTTACAGAGGCAAAATAGAAAACAATAAAAACACGATTAAATTAAGAGTGAAATAGCATTTACGATTAATAACAATGGAGCAATAAAGATTTCAAGCCGACAGTTTGAGCAGATCTTAGGTGTTCAGGAAGTTCGCTCAACAGAAGAGGAGCATAGAAACAGACTGCTGTTTCACTTTGTTTTTATTTACGTGCCTCGCCTCGAGTAATCACTCCACTTTTCCTCCCTTTGCAGGTCTGAAACATGCTGTAGAAACTGTCAACGACTACAACCCTCTCATGAAAGACTTCCCCCTTAATGACCTGCTGTCCGCCTCCGAGCTGGACAAGATCCGCCAGGCTCTGATGGCCATTTTCACCCACCTGAAGAAGATCAGGAACACCAAGTACCCCATTCAGAGAGCTTTGCGTCTGGTCGAGGCCATCTCCAGGGATTTGAGCTCACAGCTTTTGAAGGTGTTGGGCACCAGAAAGCTGATGCATGTTGCCTACGAGGAATTTGAAAAGGTAAGTGTCGCACAGTTAAGGGGTCAGTCTCATCTCTTTGTTGTCCATCTAAACACAATGCCTCAAATAGCGAGGGGTTCACTGTCTGAGCTCTGCCATTAAATGATTTTCTTTTTATTGGGTGTCTAATTACCTATAGAAACCACAACATGGAAGCAAATCATTTGAAATGGGGCCTGGTATTCCTTTTTGATTGATTTCCTGTCATCTGTAACAATATAAAAATGAATCACAAAAGCTTTGTGGCAGCAGGCATATGAAACAAAATGACTGTTTTGACGTCAGAAATGGACAAACGAATATCAGCACTCTCACTTTACACAAATAGTACACATCCTAAAATCAATCTTTTGGCATTTACACTCAATGCTAAATGTTGGCTAAGGAGTCTAGATTGGCTTACTTGCTGAGAGGCAAACTTTCTTGACAAAATTTCTTGAAACACGGTCAACCGGTCTTTCCAAGTTAACACCAGCAATACTCCACAAGATGGCGCCAAAGAATGCTTTTGTTGCTTTGGCCTGAGCACAGCAAATAATTGTTGGAAACCAGTATGCTGGAGTTGAGCATATATTCTTCTGCTACAGGTGATGGTGGCCTGCTTTGAGGTGTTCCAGACCTGGGAGGATGAGTATGAGAAACTCCAGGTGCTCCTGAGGGACATTGTGAAGAGGAAACGAGAAGAGAACCTGAAGATGGTATGGCGCCTCAGCCCCGCTCATCGTAAGCTCCAGTCGCGCCTGGATCACATGAGGCGCTTCAGGAGGCAGCACGAGCAGCTCAGGGCCGTCATTGTTCGCGTGCTGCGGCCTCAGGTAAGCATACTGTGTCTCTATTTTCGTTACGATCGTTAAATTCTCAAAGGAGACTATGTTTGCAACTGTGTTTTTGTTTGGTTGGACATTCCAGAAGCACTGAAGGCAAAAGAAAGTATCAACATCACAACACTGACTCTTATTTTAAAGTTGTCATATTGTGAAGCATATCTTTAGTTTTATAACATTTTTTGACTTTTGGTCCAGAAAAAAAAAAATCTGGATGTGAAGTGACCTCATTTTTTGCTCTTGATTTTTGAGGTTGCTGCCACTCATTTTCTGCAAATTAGAGCGCTATTATTTTATGATTTCAGCGAATCAGCTAATCGCGACTTTGTCAATCTGTGTGTTTCCAGGTCTCTGCCGTGCCGCAGCATGCTCCAGGCGAGACAGTGGAGCCTCAGGACATGAAAGTAGCTGGAGTTCTCTTCGACGCGGCCGACGCCAACGCCATCGAGGAGGTCAACCTAGCTTACGAGAATGTCAAAGAGGTGGATGGCCTGGATGTGTCCAAGGAGGGCATGGAAGCTTGGGAAGCCGCCATGAAGCGATACGACGAGCGCATCGACCGCGTGGAGACCCGAATCACTGCTCGCCTGCGCGACCAGCTGGGCACAGCCAAGAACGCCAACGAGATGTTCCGCATCTTCTCCCGCTTTAACGCGCTCTTCGTGCGCCCGCACATCCGCGGCGCCATCCGCGAGTACCAAACGCAGCTCATTCAGCGTGTGAAGGATGACATTGAGTCACTACACGACAAATTCAAGGTGCAGTACCCGCAGAGCCAGGCGTGTAAGATGAGCCACGTGCGAGACCTGCCTCCCGTGTCGGGATCCATCATCTGGGCCAAGCAGATCGACCGGCAGCTGACGGCTTACATGAAGAGAGTGGAGGATGTTCTCGGCAAGGGCTGGGAAAATCACGTGGAGGGGCTCAAGCTGAAGCAGGATGGAGATAGCTTCAGGGCCAAGCTCAACACTCAAGAGATTTTCGACGACTGGGCGCGCAAGGTACGAAGAAGTTGCTGTTTATAGAGGAAAAAAATGTCACTGAGGTTCATATAAAGCTAGAGGATGTCATCTTGAAACTGCAAGCAAGATTTGAACATTGCCTAACTTTACTTCTCCCTCGCCCTCACCCTCCTTGAAAGCTGCATCGTCGGCAAAAGCTGATAAGAATGTTTCAATGTGTGTGGATTTGATTTTAAAACTTAAACACTTCACCATGAAGCTCAATGAAAAATTCATAAACAGTCAGCAAGATTTTGGTGAGGTAGAGAAGTTTAGAATAAAGGAGAATGCGATGTTATTGGGAAAATTAGCAGCATAACTGTTTTCAAGCCACAGGACTTTAAGCTTGGGGGAAAAAGTCTCATCTTGTGGTCAGAACTTAATGGTAGCTTCTTTCTAAATAGTATGTTCTCTATTTTTTTGTCTCTCATACCAGGTGCAGCAACGTAACCTTGGAGTGTCTGGCCGCATCTTCACCATTGAGAGCACCCGCGCCCGAGGTCGCACAGGAAATATGCTCAAACTCAAAGTCAACTTCCTCCCAGAGATCATCACCCTGTCCAAGGAAGTGCGCAACCTGAAGTGGCTGAGCTTCCGTGTGCCGCTGGCCATTGTCAACAAGGCCCACCAAGCTAACCAGCTTTACCCGTTCGCCATTTCTCTGATCGAAAGCGTGCGCACTTACGAGCGTACTTGTGAGAAAGTGGAGGAGAGGTCCTCCATCTCCCTTCTCGTGGCCGGCCTGAAGAAAGAAGTCCAGGCGCTCATTACCGAGGGTATCACTTTGGTGTGGGAGTCCTACAAGCTAGATCCTTATGTTCAGAGGCTAGCTGAGACGGTCTTCAACTTTCAGGAAAAGGTCAGGGTGGAAAAGATGTCCCCAAAAAGGATTTATGAAAAACCTGACTGATGAATGCTGAGAGTGTTATGTAACGTTTCCAGGTGGATGATCTTTTGCTGATTGAGGAGAAAATCGATCTGGAGGTCCGCTCCCTGGACACATGCATGTTTGATCACAAGACCTTCTCAGAAATTCTCAATCGGGTCCAAAAAGCTGTCGATGACCTCAACTTGCACTCTTACTCCAACTTGCCCATCTGGGTCAACAAGCTCGACATTGAGGTAGGTTTAAGAGCAGATACAAGAGAGGCAAAACCCATTCAAGTACAGGGAGAATATACAAATTAGCTGATAACGGTGCTTTTCTGATTTTTCATTTCCCTCCTCAATTTATTTTGTTTGGTTAGATTGAGCGTATCCTTGGAGTACGTCTGCAGGCCGGACTCAAGGCCTGGACCCAGGTGCTACGCGGCCAAGTGGAGGACAAAGCCGATGTCGACATGGACACAGAGGCTCCTCAAGTGAGCCACAAACCAGGGGGTGAACCCAAGATCAAGGTCAGCATCATAGACGATCTAGTCAATTCTAAAAATAGCTGGCAACACCTTCATTAAAAAAAACCCAAACATTTCCTTTCTTTAGAATGTTATCCATGAGCTCAGGATCACCAACCAGGTCATCTACCTGAATCCGCCCATTGAAGACTGTCGCTACAAGCTCTACCAAGAGATGTTCTCTTGGAAGATGGTCATCCTTTCACTTCCCAGGATCCAGAGCCAGAGATACCAGGTAGGGAACATAATAGTCCATTGCTTTATGACGCAACTGAAGCGAGCCAAGATACCACATTATTTGTTGAATATTTCTTCACCAGGTTGGGGTCCACTATGAGTTATCAGAGGAGGAGAAATTCTACCGCAATGCTCTGACCAGGATGCCGGATGGGCCTGCTGCCTTGGAGGAGGCCTACAATGCAGTGGAAGACATTGTCGGTGAGGTGGAGCAGTATGTCAAGGTACGTATTGCGCAGCCTGATTAACACGCGACGTCCAACAACTTTTAATCACTTTTCCATATTGTGCTTGTCTCCATCCAGGTGTGGCTGCAATACCAGTGCTTGTGGGACATGCAGGCTGAGAACATCTACAACCGTCTGGGTGAGGACCTCACCAAGTGGCAGGCACTTCTCGTCCAGATCCGCAAAGCCCGCGGAACCTTTGACAATGCGGAGACAAGAAAAGAGTTTGGACCGGCGGTCATTGACTATGGAAAAGTAAGGAGCAGTTTTTGTTTACTATTTTCATGAATACGTACAGATCCTATACATTCACCAACTTGCCAAAATATAATATGCTTTAATTGTTTTTGTTTTTTTATTCTTCACAGGTACAGTCTAAGGTGAATTTGAAGTATGACTCGTGGCACAAAGAGGTCCTCAGCAAATTTGGCCAGATGCTCGGTCAGAACATGCAGGACTTCCATTCCCAAATCTCCAAGGTAAACTATGACGCCATCCCTTTTTTTGGAGGTGCATCACAGATTTTATAGGATCGATATAATGTGATTTTAGTCCCGTCAAGACCTGGAACAACATTCCGTGGACACCGCGAGTACGTCCGATGCTGTCAACTTCATCACATATGTCCAGACTCTGAAGCGCAAAATAAAGCAATTTGAGAAGAATGTGGACGTGAGTAGACAGTTTAACACACATTTTTTTCACAACAAGACTGATGAGGGCCGGTTTCAATTGAAATTCTCTTTCTTAGTTGTTCCGTAATGGGCAGCGGTTGTTGGAAAAGCAAAGATTCCAGTTCCCGCCATCGTGGCTCTACATTGATAACATCGAGGGAGAATGGGGCGCCTTCAGTGACATCATGAAGCGCAAGGACACGGCTATCCAGCAGCAAGTGGCTAACCTACAGATGAAGATCGTACAGGAGGACAAAGCCGTAGAAAACCGCACCACTGATCTGCTCAACGACTGGGAGAAGACAAAACCAGTGGCTGTAAGATTACATTGGGCTTTAGGTTTAAATCCAGCTGTTAAACAACAGCAAAAGTAATGCTTTAAAAATGTTCATCAGGGTAACCTACGCCCCGAGGAGGCTCTTCAGTCTCTAACCATCTACGAAGGCAACTTCGGTCGTCTGAAGGTCGAAAGAGAGAAGTGTGCCCGTGCCAAAGAGGCCCTGGAGCTCACTGACACCGGCCTGCTAAGTGGCAGTGAGGAGAGGGTTCAGGTAAGACTAAACAACTGCCAAAAATCTCCATAACCACCTCCATTTCTATTAGCCGTGACCAATTAAATTGTTCTTTCCAATTTGTAGGTTGCACTGGAGGAGTTGCATGACCTGAAGGAGGTGTGGTCTGAGCTTTCCAAAGTGTGGGAGCAGATTGACCAGATGAAGGAGCAGCCCTGGGTGTCTGTTCAACCTCGCAAGGTAACAAATAATTCTGAAGTAGAAAGCCCTGTTATATTTATTCTTCAAATGTTCTGGTTCTCACATATCCCTTTTTTGTGTCTTTATAGCTTCGTCAAAATCTAGATGCTCTACTGAACCAGCTGAAGAACTTCCAAGCAAGGCTAAGACAGTATGCTTCCTACGAGTACGTCCAGAGGCTGCTTAAGGGATATCTGAAGGTCATGGCGGCTCTTTTACCCTCAATATACAGTTATTAGAAAACGGCTCAGTTAAATTGTCAGCCTTATTTTGTTGTTTTTAACAGGTGAACATGTTGGTGATTGAGCTGAAGTCGGAAGCACTGAAGGACCGCCACTGGAAGCAGCTGATGAAGCGTCTGCACGTGAACTGGGTGCTGTCGGAACTGACCCTGGGTCAGATCTGGGATGTGGATCTGCAGAAGAATGAAATGGTGGTGAAAGACGTGCTCCTGGTTGCCCAGGGAGAAATGGCTCTGGAAGAGTTTCTCAAACAGGTGGGCTCGCAACAGGCAGTGGTTAATTTCATTTTAGGTTTGTGGTGTTTTTGTTTGCTAATAAGTCTTGGCTGGTCTGCAGATCCGCGAGGTGTGGAACTCCTACGAGCTGGATTTGGTGAATTACCAGAATAAGTGTCGACTGATCAGAGGATGGGATGACCTGTTTAACAAAGTCAAAGAGCACATCAACAGTGTGTCTGCAATGAAGTTGTCGCCGTATTACAAGGTAAGCAAAATATACGGTAGATTTAATGTATTCGTTGCCTGCAAAATTGCATTCATAATGTGTTTGTCATTTTTTTCTTAGGTTTTTGAGGAAGATGCTCTGAGTTGGGAGGACAAACTGAATCGCATTATGGCTCTGTTTGACGTCTGGATCGATGTTCAGCGTCGATGGGTTTACCTGGAGGGCATTTTTACGGGCAGTGCCGACATCAAACATCTGCTACCCGTAGAAACTCAGAGATTCCAGAGGTTAACGAAGAACTCCCTTAATTTCCTACTAGCAGTCAACAGCTGCAATGTAACCTGACTCCAAATTATTTATTTTATAGTATCAGCACTGAGTTCTTGGCTCTGATGAAGAAAGTGACCAAGTCTCCGCTGGTGATGGATGTGCTGAACATACAAGGGGTGCAGCGATCCCTGGAGAGGCTGGCTGACCTTCTGGGAAAAATCCAGAAGGCCCTGGGAGAATACTTGGAGAGGGAAAGATCCTCATTTCCAAGGTAAACTCAATTGAAGAAGAAGAATGAAAAAAAAACCCATTAAGCATATTATATTTGATGGCCACATTAAGGTTGACTTAATGTGGCCGTTCAGGATATTTTCACACTCTTTTATGGAGATGGTGGCGTTTCCATCTATCATAAATGGTATGAAGGGGTGGCAGAGGTAATTTTATCACTGGTATTCAGTACATGCATTTCAGCACACCGCCCACGCATGCGCCAGACCAACAAAGTCTTAAAACATGCACTTGCACGAACGTAACCAGAGGATATTCTTAATTGCATATGCTGAGGGAAAAATAGGAGCAGTCTCAAGCCTGGGAATAAACAACCCCAACAGGCTACGTGAAGTTAAACAGTTGTTGCAGTTCCATTTAGATCCTTGAGATGTCGTAAGCACTCTCTCAAACTGTTGTCACCTGTGAACAAAAATCAAGAAGAAGCAATCTGTGGAGTCAGAATGCTAATGCTAAAACCAACATTAAGAACAAAGCATTGTGCTTCGCTTGTGTGTGCCTTCATCAAAGAAAGACGACTCCATTTGTAAAATGAGTTCAGCCGGTTGTCCAGTGGCTTTGCTTTGGCACAGTGATAGGAAAACAGCCGGGCGATTGGGAAATCTGATTCAACAGTACGAGATCAGTCTCGGCACTGATATTTCTTCTCCCTTTCAGTCAGTTACTGAGACCAAATAACCTTGCTTGCACTGCAATCGTTGATGCTAGCTGCGGTGCAACATATTGCATTTAGGCAATAGCCTAAGCTTGAAATACTTCAGTGGTGAGGTGACCAAAACGCCAAAATCGTAAATTATATGAATTTAAGATCACATAGAATTGTGTACTGAGCATAAGAATGCTAATAAGGGTTTGGCGATAGCCAGTTCACTTCCCATAACTGATGCCATGTAGTCCTTCTTTAAATAGCAATGTAGTTAAGACTGAATCAGCAGCACCTCTACTGGTTGCAGTGAAGTACTGCATCTGATTTTGCGACAGATTTCACTGTCACAAACCAGAAGGTGTAATTTACATAACTGGCCCTCAAATTCCCCCACCTATGGTCGAGAACCGAGGCTCCTAAATCTGTCATTGTCGAGGAACTGCAACAATCCTGTATCATATCACTTGCCCAAGCGCCAGTCATTTTCAGTCTGTTCGCAGAGGGTCAGAGTCTCCAGCTGTACCACAAAAGTAGCTCCATTTATTGCTCATTTAGTTTTGTGAAAATAGTCGCTTGAGGGCTCCGAAAATTTGCTGAATATAACGTTGGAGGTGCTGAGTAAATTAGTAGCTGCTTCCTCTCGGTTGACATAGTCATGTAGGCTGTACTGTTAGCTTTAATTGTTTCAAACAAATCATCTCTTTGAAACTGCTACTTCCAGATTCTACTTTGTGGGAGATGAGGACCTGCTGGAAATCATTGGCAACAGCAAGAATGTGGCCAAACTGCAGAAGCACTTTAAAAAGATGTTCGCCGGCGTCTCCAGCATCTTGCTCAATGACGACAACACCGAGGTGTTGGGCATATCATCTCGAGAGGGCGAGGAAGTCGTCTACAAGACGCCCGTCTCCATCACAAAACACCCGAAGATAAACGAGTGGCTGACGTTGGTAGAGAAGGAGATGAGGGTGACTCTGGCTAAGCTGCTGGCAGAGTCTGTAACCGAGGTCACGGGCTTCAACCAGGGCACCGCTGTCGACCTGAACCAGTACATCAACTGGATCGATCGTTATCAGGTTGGATTCATGCTGTTCACGTCTCTTGTTTTGAGTAGCTGTTCAAAGACTCAGGCTTTCTGAGGATCCTTAAGTCTTAAAAAATGTTAACATGTGATGAGTAGGATTTTTATGATTGTAAGTAGCTTAAAATTTCAAAATCGTTTATAAAACAAAACAGTGATGTGGTCTTAGTCGGGACTCTGAAGAGCAGGTACACGTCATTAACTTTTGAATGATTGATTGGTGATCTGACGATCGCAGACTTATTTTCACCTCTTCGTCTTTGCTCTTCGCAGGCCCAGCTGGTGGTGCTGTCCACCCAAATCGCCTGGTCCGAGAACATCGAGTCTGCCTTGACGACCGTCTCCGGCGGTGGGGACATGAGCCCCATTCAGGGGGTGCTGTCAAACGTGGAGGCCACGCTCAACGTGCTAGCTGACACCGTGTTGATGGAGCAACCTCCGCTTCGCAGGAGGAAACTAGAACACTTGGTCAGGGAAAAAAAAAAAAAACATCTTCAAGTGTTTATTATCACAGTGGAAGCTTTTGGTTTTCCTGAATTACTTCAATTACAATGAAAGAAACCATTTTTATTATATATAAAATGGTTATAATATACCGGTATACAAAATAGTGCTTTTCTGCTCTGAAAAAGATGAAACAAAAAACCTTTTTGAGGTTGCTGGAACGATTATTTTAATGGAGTTCACTGTGCAAATTCAACTCATAAGTCTCGGTACCACTGTGTTAAGATTATCGTCTAACATCATTTTTTTTTTCCCCCTTGTCCTCCAATCAGATCACAGAGCTGGTGCACCAACGTGATGTGACCAGGACTTTGATCAAGAACAAAATAGACAACCCCAAATCCTTCGAGTGGCTCAGTCAAATGCGCTTCTACTTCGACCCCAAGCAGACAGATGTGCTGCAGCAGCTATCCATCCAGATGGCTAACGCCAAGTTCAACTACGGCTTTGAATACTTGGGCGTCCAGGATAAGCTCGTCCAGACGCCGCTAACCGACCGCTGCTACCTGACCATGACTCAAGCTTTGGAGGCTCGCCTTGGAGGGTCACCGTTTGGTTAGTTTGTTTTTTTTGATTGCAGCTAAGTATTTGTTAAAAACCAAGATTCAACTAATCCCAATTTTTTTGTTCTACAAGGTCCCGCTGGCACAGGGAAGACTGAGTCTGTGAAAGCTTTGGGTCACCAGCTTGGTCGCTTTGTCTTGGTCTTCAATTGTGATGAGACTTTTGACTTCCAGGTACACCACGTGTTTTTTTTTTTTTTCTGATTGTTAGACACGCTATCCATCAAAGAATTTTCAGTCAGATATTTGAATACCAAAATATTAGCTAGCTGAAACCCCGAATACAACTAAAGTGTACTTGAAAAATATACAGTTATCGAAAAAATGTAATCCTCTGTAACATGCACAGTTTGAAAATTGAATTTAGTGATTCTTTGTGTACCATTTGACAGTGCCTGCACACACCTGGTGGTACCACTGTTATAAATCACCCTTTTATAGATATATATATTTTTTTTAATTGTGTAGATGCATAATCTGTACCTATTTGTTTTCTCTCCTTCCCTTTAGGCCATGGGTCGTATCTTTGTGGGACTGTGTCAGGTTGGAGCTTGGGGCTGTTTCGACGAGTTCAATCGTCTGGAGGAGAGAATGCTGTCTGCCGTCTCCCAGCAAGTCCAGTACATCCAAGTGGCCTTGAGGGAACACAGCAACCCCAACAGAGACAGAAGTATGTAAACATCCAAAATCAATAACAAAGAGTGAGGGGGGGACATCTTCAGTGTGGTCCACTATAAAGTATATCTCTTGTCATCCCTTCAGGTGTGCCTGTCACCACAGAGCTTCTGAACAAGCAGGTGAAGGTGAGCCCGGACATGGCCATCTTCATCACCATGAATCCTGGCTACGCAGGCCGATCCAACCTGCCCGACAATTTGAAGAAGCTCTTCCGCAGCTTGGCCATGACCAAGCCGGACCGCCAGCTCATTGCCCAGGTCATGCTCTACTCTCAAGGCTTCCGCACAGCCGAGATCCTCGCCAAGAAGATCGTACCCTTCTTCAAGTGAGAAAAAGTACTCTGAAATTGCTTTTCGGAGACCTTGGTTATTGATATTCTCTTCCTTTTCAGGCTGTGTGACGAGCAGTTGTCATCCCAGAGTCACTACGATTTTGGCCTCCGAGCTCTCAAGAGCGTGCTCATAAGCGCTGGTAACGTGAAGCGCGAACGCATCCAGAAGATCAAAAGGGAGAAGCTTGAACGCGGGGAGGTCGTTGATGAGAATGAGATTGCAGAGAACCTCCCTGAGCAAGAGGTGAGGTGGTTGATTTAAACATTTTTTTTAAAATATTGTGTATGTCGAATATGAGTTAAGCAGTAAAATCCACCTGTATTTGTCGCCCCGTGCGATTGCTAAAAGTGGGTGGATTTTGTTGCTTAACTCATATTCCACAAACGCGATATGAATCAGAATGCAATGTTTTGACTCATGAAGGCGCATAGAACATTGTATAAAAAATGTTGGGGTTGACTTCCCCTGCAAATTAATTAAAGCCTGTTTATTTTCACTGCATAATGTATGAACCCAGTGCTGATTTCATTCTGCCATTTGCCTTTGTTGTTGTTGTAGATTCTGATTCAGAGTGTGTGTGAGACCATGGTGCCCAAGCTGGTGGCCGAGGACATTCCTCTTCTGTTCAGCCTGCTGTCTGACGTCTTCCCTGGCGTGCAGTACATGCGTGGCGAGATGACTGCACTGAGGGAAGAGCTGAAGAAGGTCTGCAAAGAGATGTACCTCACTTATGGTGACGGTGACGACGTTGGCAGCATGTGGGTAGAGAAGGTGAGCGCAAAGAATGCCACACTTCATCCCTAACGACCCTTTGACAATTTGTAAAGGAGAAACAGTCGGCAGGAGATTTATTCACAATGTGTATTTCAAATTATTGAAAGCCACTGTAAAGGTATGAAGAGTTTGAAAATTAACACTATGGTTGAATATGAGGCGATAATAAACGTGTGAATGATTCAATTAAATGTATTGCATTGTATTTTACTGTAATTTATTAAAAAAAGAATTAAGGCCCTGGATTATGCAAAGTTTAAACGTTTATTTCAGGGATTCTTTTGCACACCCTTGGAAGGAGTCTGTCTACCACCACGCCTTATGAATCACTTCACTAGCACGGCACCAATACAGACTGAAAACAGAAAAATACCATGGGCTGTAACATTGCCACATTAACGTATATCAGGCGCTCTAGTTCCTATGTTGTCTTATGAAAATGTGTCATTCAAACATCTTTGTAGGTGCTGCAACTGTACCAGATCACACAAATCAACCACGGTCTCATGATGGTGGGACCATCAGGGAGTGGAAAGACCATGGCGTGGAGGGTGCTCCTCAAAGCCCTGGAGAGGCTGGAGGGTGTTGAGGGGGTGGCTCACATCATTGACCCCAAAGCCATCAGCAAGGACCACCTGTATGGAACCCTGGACCCCAACACGCGCGAATGGACCGACGGCTTGTTCACGCATATCCTCAGGAAGTGAGTGTTTGCTCATGATAAAATGTTTGGGGACGTTGTCATGGACTAATTTATCATTTTAATTGAGCATTTCCACACTATAAGGCGCACCTAAAGGCATTCAGTTTTCTCCAAAGCCGACGGCTTATAATCCGATAAGCATTAGAAATGGAAGTACGTGGGAGGTCATGATGAAGAGGTCTGAGTGGCTTTGAACGTCTTTCTTTGAAATCCAGGATCATTGACAACGTGAGAGGTGAATTGCAGAAGCGCCAATGGATCATCTTTGACGGAGACGTCGATCCCGAGTGGGTTGAAAATCTCAACTCTGTCTTGGACGACAATAAGCTGCTCACGCTGCCCAATGGAGAGCGTCTCAGCTTGCCGCCAAATGTAACAGCACCTTCTCTTGTCTCATTTCTCTTCTCCTGTGAAATCTGATATTAATACTTCTCCATTTTTCTCAAGGTGCGTGTTATGTTTGAGGTCCAGGACTTAAAGTACGCCACCCTGGCCACAGTCTCCCGCTGTGGTATGGTGTGGTTCAGTGAGGATGTGCTCAGCACGGACATGATCTTCAACAACTTCCTCGCGCGCTTTCGCAGCATCCCACTGGATGAGGGAGAGGATGAGGCTCAGCGAAATAGAAAGGGCACGGAGGACGAAGAGGAGACTGCTTCGCCAATGTTGCAGGTAATGCCGTGTGAAATGAGAGTGATACACAATGTGATAAGACCTCTTGACTGATACCCCCGTAACCTGTGACATGCTAGATCCAGCGCGATGCCGCCACCATCCTGCAGCCATACTTTACTTCCACCGGCCTGGTCATTAAGGCCTTGGAATACGCCTCCAAGATGGAGCACATCATGGACTTCACCCGCCTGCGCTGCTTAGGTTCTCTATGTTCCATGCTACACCAGGCTTGTCGCAACGTGGCACTCTACAACAACAACCACCCCGACTTCCCAATGCCCATTGATCAACTTGAGAGATACATGCAGGTAACCCATCAATTTGAACATTTGTGAATGTGGATGAGGGTGTTACAATATAGCACACTTAAGACTGAATTTACACTGCATGGTTTCAAGACAATCCTAGATCCCATGCTCTCAAGTGGCATATTTTGATATTTGCTGCAGCAGAATCAGGCCTCTTCCAAATGGGGATAAAAGCACAATTTAATCATAGTGATTACAAATCCCAGCAATGAGCCATCGATGTCATCAAAATACGCTATGGTGATGTGCAATTTGGGTTTGGTCATTTTTTTGTTCCGTCATTCTTCTTAGCTTATGCTACATGCCTTCCAGTCGAATGCTGTCATGTTGCGGCACAATGTGGTACAACACCGAAAGTATGCATACTTTAAAACCCTTAGTTGCTCGCCTAAAAATCACCTATAGAGCGGGTTGAATGATGAGCTACAAGATAGCGGGGGTTCATTGTAATTCGGACTTTGGTTCTTGGACGATCAGTGTAAATGCAGCTTTTACAACCATTTAAAGTCGACTCAATGTTTGTTAATGTTTATCTCCAGAGGTATCTGATCTACGCCGTTCTGTGGTCGTTCTCCGGCGATGGACGGCTCAAGATGAGAGCTGAGCTTGGGGAATATATACGTCGCATTACCACTGTGCCCCTACCCACCGCTCCCAACATTCCCATCATTGACTATGAGGTAAAGACTCAAGAAACTCCATACATATCTCCCTCTGACATGGAAAAATCCTTTTTCAGTGTTTCTCACATTTTTTTTTTTTTTCTGTTCAGGTTAGTATCACAGGCGAGTGGCAGTCTTGGCAGGGTAAGGTGCCCCAGATCGAGGTAGAAACCCACAAGGTGGCCTCGCCGGATGTAGTGGTTCCCACCTTGGATACCGTTCGCCATGAGGCTTTGCTCTACACCTGGCTGCTTGTTCACGCATATCCTCAGGAAGTGAGTGTTTGCTCATGATAAAATGTTTGGGGACGTTGTCATGGACTAATTTATCATTTTAATTGAGCATTTCCACACTATAAGGCGCACCTAAAGGCATTCAGTTTTCTCCAAAGCCGACGGCTTATAATCCGATAAGCATTAGAAATGGAAGTACGTGGGAGGTCATGATGAAGAGGTCTGAGTGGCTTTGAACGTCTTTCTTTGAAATCCAGGATCATTGACAACGTGAGAGGTGAATTGCAGAAGCGCCAATGGATCATCTTTGACGGAGACGTCGATCCCGAGTGGGTTGAAAATCTCAACTCTGTCTTGGACGACAATAAGCTGCTCACGCTGCCCAATGGAGAGCGTCTCAGCTTGCCGCCAAATGTAACAGCACCTTCTCTTGTCTCATTTCTCTTCTCCTGTGAAATCTGATATTAATACTTCTCCATTTTTCTCAAGGTGCGTGTTATGTTTGAGGTCCAGGACTTAAAGTACGCCACCCTGGCCACAGTCTCCCGCTGTGGTATGGTGTGGTTCAGTGAGGATGTGCTCAGCACGGACATGATCTTCAACAACTTCCTCGCGCGCTTTCGCAGCATCCCACTGGATGAGGGAGAGGATGAGGCTCAGCGAAATAGAAAGGGCACGGAGGACGAAGAGGAGACTGCTTCGCCAATGTTGCAGGTAATGCCGTGTGAAATGAGAGTGATACACAATGTGATAAGACCTCTTGACTGATACCCCCGTAACCTGTGACATGCTAGATCCAGCGCGATGCCGCCACCATCCTGCAGCCATACTTTACTTCCACCGGCCTGGTCATTAAGGCCTTGGAATACGCCTCCAAGATGGAGCACATCATGGACTTCACCCGCCTGCGCTGCTTAGGTTCTCTATGTTCCATGCTACACCAGGCTTGTCGCAACGTGGCACTCTACAACAACAACCACCCCGACTTCCCAATGCCCATTGATCAACTTGAGAGATACATGCAGGTAACCCATCAATTTGAACATTTGTGAATGTGGATGAGGGTGTTACAATATAGCACACTTAAGACTGAATTTACACTGCATGGTTTCAAGACAATCCTAGATCCCATGCTCTCAAGTGGCATATTTTGATATTTGCTGCAGCAGAATCAGGCCTCTTCCAAATGGGGATAAAAGCACAATTTAATCATAGTGATTACAAATCCCAGCAATGAGCCATCGATGTCATCAAAATACGCTATGGTGATGTGCAATTTGGGTTTGGTCATTTTTTTGTTCCGTCATTCTTCTTAGCTTATGCTACATGCCTTCCAGTCGAATGCCGTCATGTTGCGGCACAATGTGGTACAACACCGAAAGTATGCATACTTTAAAACCCTTAGTTGCTCGCCTAAAAATCACCTATAGAGCGGGTTGAATGATGAGCTACAAGATAGCGGGGGTTCATTGTAATTCGGACTTTGGTTCTTGGACGATCAGTGTAAATGCAGCTTTTACAACCATTTAAAGTCGACTCAATGTTTGTTAATGTTTATCTCCAGAGGTATCTGATCTACGCCGTTCTGTGGTCGTTCTCCGGCGATGGACGGCTCAAGATGAGAGCTGAGCTTGGGGAATATATACGTCGCATTACCACTGTGCCCCTACCCACCGCTCCCAACATTCCCATCATTGACTATGAGGTAAAGACTCAAGAAACTCCATACATATCTCCCTCTGACATGGAAAAATCCTTTTTCAGTGTTTCTCACATTTTTCTTTTCTGTTCAGGTTAGTATCACAGGCGAGTGGCAGTCTTGGCAGGGTAAGGTGCCCCAGATCGAGGTAGAAACCCACAAGGTGGCCTCACCGGATGTAGTGGTTCCCACCTTGGATACCGTTCGCCATGAGGCTTTGCTCTACACCTGGCTGGCTGAACATAAGCCACTGGTGCTGTGTGGACCCCCTGGCTCTGGAAAGACAATGACACTGTTCAGCGCCCTCAGAGCCTTGCCTGATATGGAGGTGAGTTACAATACTAATACAGTGAACACCTGCATGTTTACCGTTCAAACGTCGTTCATTCAAACATTCTTTTATTCATTTCGCCAGGTTGTTGGTCTGAACTTCTCCAGTGCCACCACCCCAGAACTGCTGCTGAAGACCTTTGACCACTACTGTGAGTACCGTCGTACTCCAAACGGTGTGGTCCTTGCGCCCGTGCAGCTCGGCAAGTGGTTGGTGTTATTCTGTGATGAGATCAATCTTCCCGACATGGATAAGTACGGCACACAGAGAGTTATCTCCTTCCTCAGACAGGTACAAAATGCTGTTTACAAACGAGGCGACACGGCGGCAGGTTTTGTTGTCTGTCACTATTAAAAGTCCTTGTGTCATGTTTATTTGAATAGATGGTGGAACATGGTGGGTTCTACCGAACCTCAGACCAGACTTGGGTCAAACTCGAGAGGATCCAATTCGTGGGTGCTTGTAATCCTCCCACTGATCCAGGCAGAAAGCCCCTCACACACAGGTAGGACTCATGAGTCACTTTGTATTACAGTGGCGCCTTGATTTACTAGTGGGTCCTGACCAACATTGATTTTTATCTATCTATTGATCGCTCGATTGATTGATTGACAAATTCAGAGTAAGATGTGTGTATATGTCAAATGTATTTATTATTATTTATTGATTTATGCATGATGCTCTTTAACATCAAATCATCATTTTTCTAACTCCATATTTTCTTTGCCTTGAAGTGACGATATCCATTACTTCCTGCCCGTACCTACTGAACAGATTTACTGTTTTGTGTGAAAGTAAGATTATATTGGCATTTAATCACAATACTCAGATAATTGTTTTGGAAAGGCCTAATATCAGATGATTGAATTGGTCGGGCCCAACTTACAGAAGTCCCAAATCATAATTTTTGGAGGAGTTTTGAACCGTGGCTTGATATATACAATACAATGCAATTTGTCCTGCGTGTCCTTTATCAAGGTTCCTGCGTCACGTTCCTGTGGTGTACGTCGATTACCCTGGCCCAGCCTCTCTCACTCAGATCTATGGCACTTTCAACCGTGCCATGTTGCGTCTCATCCCCTCTCTACGAACCTATGCTGAACCTCTTACTGCTGCCATGGTTGAGTTCTACACCATGTCTCAGGTAAGCTAGAAACGAATGGAGACCTAATTAACCAGAAACAGACTTTCCCTCATACCAAAGTTACTGTGAATTGCTTACCTTGATAAATGTATCCGCTTTCAGGAACGTTTCACCCAGGACACCCAACCACACTATATCTACTCTCCCAGAGAGATGACTCGCTGGGTGAGGGGTATCTTTGAGGCCCTGCGACCACTTGAGACCCTTCCAGTCGAGGGACTTATCCGCATATGGGCTCATGAGGCCCTCCGCCTCTTCCAGGATAGGTTAGCAGAAGCTGATGTTCTCTTAAATTTCACATTGATGTTTTCCACATGTCCTCTCCTTTAGTCATTTTTGGACCTTTCTCATGTTACAACTGTGGTTTGATCATAACGCGCATTTGTTTCTAGGCTGGTCGGTGATGAAGAGAGAAGGTGGACAGATGAAAATATTGACATAGTTGCTCTCAAACACTTCCCCAACATCGACAAAGAGAAGGCTCTCAACAGACCCATCCTCTACAGCAACTGGCTATCAAAGGTAAACTAGCACATTTGCCCTCCGGCTTGTACATGCAACAATAACCAACATGTCGAAAATAATTCTGTCTCTTGTTTGAATGTAGGACTATATCCCAGTGGAGCAGGAGGAGCTGAGGGACTATGTGAAGGCCCGTCTTAAGGTCTTCTACGAGGAGGAGTTGGACGTCCCACTCGTACTCTTCAATGAGGTGTTGGACCATGTTCTGAGAATTGATCGGTGAGGAAGCACCACCCTCTAAGTACAATGTAGATTTTATTGGACATTTATTGAAAGAGGAAATCCGAAATGTAAATGTCCTCTTCCAGAATCTTCCGCCAGCCACAAGGTCATCTCCTGTTGATTGGTGTGAGCGGAGCAGGGAAAACGACTCTGTCTCGCTTTGTTGCCTGGATGAACGGACTAAGCGTTTACCAAATCAAGGTTGGTACAACACAATTTCCAAGTTTTGCTGCACCCATCTTGGTATAATTGTATTCATATGAACAATTTTTGTGGTTATTCAGGTACACAGGAAATACACCGGGGAGGACTTCGATGAGGATCTGCGTACTGTGCTGCGTCGCTCCGGTTGCAAGAATGAAAAGATCGCCTTTATCATGGATGAGTCCAATGTGCTGGATTCTGGCTTCCTTGAGAGAATGAACACCCTGCTGGCCAACGGAGAGGTAACTTCGCTCATCACATTGCACCACTGCCGATTTTCTGCAAATGTTCTATTTATGTTTCCCTAACGTGATGAAATCCACAGGTTCCTGGTTTGTTCGAAGGCGATGAGTATGCCACTCTGATGACTCAGTGTAAGGAAGGCGCACAGAAGGAAGGGCTGATGCTGGACACCCACGAGGAGCTGTATAAGTGGTTTACCAGCCAGGTTATAAGGAATCTCCATGTTGTTTTCACCATGAACCCCTCATCAGAGGGCCTGAAGGACAGAGCTGCCACATCTCCAGCCCTCTTCAACAGGTCAGCGGATTCAAAATGTGCAGAACTACATTTGGGACACTTGGTTGTTAAATGACAACTATTTGCTCAAGGTGTGTGCTGAACTGGTTTGGAGACTGGTCCACTGAGGCTCTGTATCAGGTGGGCAAGGAGTTCACCAGCAAAATGGATCTGGAGAAGCCCAACTACAAGGTGCCAGACTACATGCCCACCGTCTATGACAAACTCCCCCAGCCGCCGTCTCACAGGGAGGCTATCGTCAATGGCTGCGTGTTTGTACACCAGACGCTTCACCAGGTAAAGATGTCCTGAATTTATTGAGATCATCAAAATTGACTTTCGAGGTTCTTAACAATACCCAACCCTGCTTTTAATATTTTTAGGACGCATGCGCTCCACTTAAATGCATTCCTGAATGCGTTACTCGATTTATATTACAGCACCCCCTACTCTCCCACCGACAAGGGGGTGTAACTTGGTGATGACTCAAGGGAAAGAAGTGGTCGCCCCCTACTCTCCCACCGACAAGGGGGTGTAACTTGATGACTCAAGGGAAAGAAGTGGTCAGCTAGTTTGCTGAACTAACGTGACTGAAAAAGTTATAAAGCATGTAAATAGAAGTTAACACTTGTTCATAGGCTAACAACCGTCTGGCCAAGCGAGGTGGTCACACCATGGCCATCACTCCTCGCCACTACTTGGACTTCATCAACCAGTATGCCAACTTATTCAACGAGAAGCGCAGCGAGCTGGAGGAACAGCAGATGCACCTCAATGTCGGTCTCCGCAAGATCAAGGAAACGGTCGATCAGGTACAAAGTCTGCCACGTTTGACTGTTTGGTTGGCAATTGCTTCTGGCTTCACGGTGGTAATTGCTTCTCCTCCTTTGAAGGTGGAAGAGCTTCGTCGCGACCTCCGGATCAAGAGCCAGGAGCTGGAGGCAAAGAATGACGCCGCCAATGACAAGCTGAAGAAAATGATTAAAGACCAGCAGGAGGCTGAGAAGAAAAAGGTCAAATGAAACATTTTACTTGTTTCTCTTTAAAAGAGCATCAATTTCAATCTCCTTATTGAAAGCACAACCCCTTAGACTGCGACTCTTTCGATTCCAGGTGATGAGCCAGGAGATCCAGGAAGCTGTGTACAAGCAACAGGAGGTGATCAAGGACAAACAACTGAGCGTCAAACAGGACTTGGACCAGGTGGAGCCAGCTGTCATTGAGGCTCAGAATGGTATGTGTGCTTCACCTCCTCGTTGGGCTTTACGCTTTGCATTGTAGGTTTTGGAGTTTCTCAAAAAATTTTCAGCTCAATTTTGAAGGTAGGTCCTTTTCCTAAAGTTTAAATTTCATGTACAGGCACTGTTCTGACATGAGGTTTTGAGACTACAAAAGCATGCGCAGTTGCATAAGAATATGGCATCATGCGGCACAAGAATGTCTGCTCACTTCACACTTTACGTACTGTTTTTGTTGTCTGTTATTTTTCTTTTCATATTCATGGCTGAGTGTTTATAATGTAGATAGTTACTGTTATTTTGAATTTACTATTGTGTTAATGATCAACTAAGGTACGTTCAAATGCATAGGAAAAAAATTGTATAATTTCCCACGGTACACATGATCTGTCATGACACCACGGTGGTTGGAAATGACTGCTCTGATAATTCTCCCCGCTTTGTCATGACCCTTTGCTTTGACATCATCG
Source organism: Hippocampus comes (assembly GCF_001891065.2). Lineage (NCBI taxonomy): Eukaryota > Metazoa > Chordata > Actinopteri > Syngnathiformes > Syngnathidae > Hippocampus > Hippocampus comes. Next base: position 553,260 of record NW_017805841.1, on the reverse strand, counting down.
ACGCTGACTGTTCATATGATCTTGCTAGCCGTTAAGTCCATTAAGAAGCAGCACCTGGTGGAGGTGCGTTCCATGGCCAACCCACCTGCGGCAGTCAAGCTGGCCCTGGAGTCCATCTGCTTGCTCTTGGGCGAGAGCACCACCGACTGGAAGCAGATCCGCTCCATCATCATGAAGGAGAACTTCATACCCACTATTGTTAACTTCTCTGCCGATGAGATCAGGTGAAATGAGCTGTAATGTGGAACTGTTGACTAAAGAGTGTTATTTCTCTCCCTTTTTTTCCCTTGTCCTTTCTCCCACTCCCCACCCCCTTCCCAAAATGGTGCTTATGCATCAACTCTTTTGAACACACCTGTCATCTGACTAGCGGTGAGCTCAATTAAACGGCAACATCTAGTAGAAGTGCGGGCTATGACCAATCCCCCGGCTGCAGTCAAACTGGCCCTGGAGTCTATCTGCCTTTTGCTTGGCGAGGAGACCAGTGACTGGAAAAAAATCAGACAAGTTATTATCAGGGACAATTTCATCAGCAGCATAGTCAACTTTTCCTCTGAGGAGCTGAGGTACTGACCGGTGTCCCCGCTTCTGTCTGCTCGCTGTCAGATGGACGCACAAATCAGTGAATCAGCACGCCAATCAAGTGACACCTTTTTGTGTGGAAAAAAAAAAGATGATATAATGGATGAAAAACTGAGATGACTTACTTTGGTATTCTGATGACGGTTATCATGCGCACACTCATCCTCCCTTTAAAAATATTCCCTAAAATCATGTTAAATTTGCCCTGTGATTCACATGTGCCATATATCCCCAAATAGTGGCCTCTGCTCTTAGTGTATCAAACTTTACCCACAATTAAGCGTTTGAATACGTATAAGCACTTTTTGCAGTTGATTAAATAAACACAGCTGGCCGTTATTTGTGGAAATACTGTACCTCGCTTATTCTAATTAAAGGAGACTTTTGTCTAAAATCAGCCGCTTTTCATGTAGTGACTCCATCCGTGAAAAGATGAAGAAGAACTACATGTCCAACCCGAGCTACAATTACGACCAAGTCAATAGGGCCTCGCTGGCATGTGGACCTATGGTGAAATGGGCAATTGCTCAGGTAACATATGAACAATTGAAGGCCAATTGGGGAAGGCAAAAACAATTTTACTGATGGCTCTCGTCTTGTCTTTAGCTCAACTATGCTGACATGCTGAAACGAGTGGAGCCTCTGCGTAACGAGCTTCAGAAACTTGAGGATGACGCCACGGACAACAAGACGAAGGCAGAAGAGGTGGAGCAGATGATCAGGGACCTTGAGTCTAGCATCGCTCGCTACAAGGAGGAGTACGCCGTCCTCATCTCAGAAGCCCAGGCCATCAAGGCTGACCTGGCTGCAGTCGAGGCCAAGGTTGCCAACCTTCTAAATCTTTATCGGCATCCTTTCCTGTCTGCCCATTTGGGTTTCTTGAAATATAAACATTTTTAATCCCAACAGGTAAACCGCAGCACAGCCCTCCTGAAGAGTCTGTCAGCAGAGAGGGAGCGCTGGGAGAAGACCAGTGAGACATTCAAGAACCAGATGTCAACCATTGCTGGAGATTGTCTGCTCTCTGCGGCCTTCATCACGTACGCCGGTTACTTTGAGCAACAGATGAGGCAGAATCTGTTTACAACTTGGTCTCATCACCTGCAGCAAGCAAATATACAGGTATGGTGTTTATAATACAGTACTCCCAAAAATGTGCAGACATTTTAGGACAAACCTCAAATACATTATGATCTTCTTTGAGGACAGCAGTTGTGCAAACACATGAAATACTGAAACATTGATCAGTTGGACTTTATTCAGCTCTTTTGAGATTGTCAAATTCACTCCACCTCTTTTTTTCCATGACCTTTCTTTCTCAGTTCCGTACCGACATTGCCAGGACGGAGTACCTCTCCAACGCAGACGAGAGGCTACGCTGGCAAGCCAACTCTCTTCCAGCGGATGACCTCTGTACAGAGAATGCCATCATGCTCAAGAGATTCAACAGGTCGGTATCCATGAGTCTCGCCTCGTTTTATAACATGAATGAGCAAAGTGTACCTCGTTCTTTAATCCAGTTTACCAAGCTATTACAGTGTCAAAAGTCCTGTAATATTTTTTGCGTTTAGGTTTTTTTTTCCTTTAACTGGTAATTTATAGTAGCTTTAGTCAGACGTGTCATTAGCTATTGTTAATTGATATTTATTCCAACTACATAACAGAATTGGGGGTTTTTGTTTGTTCGTTTTTTTACCTCATTTATAAATTTCTGTTTTGAAAAATCAAATGTCCTTAAAGCTCAAAAGTTTGCCGCTGCTTCATAACCGCAAAGGTTTTAACTCATCGTTGCTTCCTCAAGGTACCCGTTGATCATCGACCCATCTGGCCAAGCCACCGAGTTCATTATGAATGAGTACAAAGATCGCAAGATCACCCGCACCAGCTTCTTGGATGACGCCTTCAGGAAGAACCTGGAGAGCGCCCTCCGTTTTGGAAACCCACTGCTGGTTCAGGTATGACCGCAGAGAGAGTGACTGATGTTGTAGTCGTTCATTTGTCCGACTTCTTTGAAGATAGTGTGGGTTCAGTTTCCCCTCAGTGACATCCACATGAGAGTGTGAATAGTTGCCTGTGTCTATGTAGCCTGTGTTGGACTGGCAGCCAGTCCCGCTTTGCTTGCTGGCATAGGGTCCAGCTCCTTGCGACCCTGAAGAGGTGAACACTGCTACCAATATGATTTTTGTCTTCAAAAGTGTCATTGAAAAAACAATTAATTTATATTTTCACTGCCCTCATCATCAGAGCTTGATTATTTTATGAAACAATTTTTATTTGTATTATTATGGCGCAAACATAGTATCTAAAACAACTGGAGGACTAGTAAGATTTTATAGCTACTAGTTTGTAAATTACTTTCTTTCTTTCTTTTTTTTTTTTTTTTTTTTAAGGACGTCGAGAGTTATGACCCCATCCTGAACCCAGTGTTGAACAGAGAGGTCCGCCGAACCGGAGGCCGCGTCCTCATCACTTTGGGAGATCAGGATATCGATCTGTCACCTTCGTTTGTCATCTTCCTCTCCACGCGAGACCCTACGGTGAGGAGCTAACCATTGATACTCCATATTGCAGAGGTTTCTGTGAATGACCCTGCCCAGCTGCGTCAGATTTTGAAATCAAACGTGGTCCTTGAGCACCAAGTTTGTCCATTCCTCGTCTATCATCAACTTCCCCACTCTAACTGGTGGCTTATCTGAACACAGGTTGAGTTCCCACCAGACTTGTGTTCTCGTGTGACATTCGTCAACTTCACGGTGACGCGCAGTAGCCTGCAGAGCCAGTGTCTCAACGAGGTGCTGAAAGCAGAGAGACCCGACGTGGACGAGAAACGCTCAGATCTCCTCAAACTTCAGGGTGCGAGAAACAACCACGAAATGATGACATTAAAACACAAGCAGGGATGTTGAAACAGATACTAAACCACATCTGTCACTGGTATTTAGGTGAATTCCAGCTGCGCTTGCGACAGCTGGAGAAATCCTTACTGCAGGCCCTCAACGAAGTAAAGGGGCGAATCCTCGACGATGACACCATCATCACCACGCTGGAGAACCTAAAGAAGGAAGCTGCAGAGGTGACCAGGAAGGTGGAGGAGACGGACATCATCATGGCCGAGGTGGAGGCTGTGTCGCAGCAGTACCTGTCCCTGTCATCCGCTTGCAGCAGCATCTACTTCACCATGGAGGCACTCAACCAGGTCTGAACATAGACACACATACATAGATAGCCATTTAAAGGCATTCTCGGGACATTTTGTGTCAATTGTCTTTTCAAATTCTCAACCCATTTTGACTGTATGAGAATGAATACACTTTAGTTTGAATTTGTCAGAGAATATTAATAATAAAAAAATCTGCATCGCTGAATTATTATTATCGTTGTTGTACCGTTAAAATATATATCTCCCCCCACCCCAGATGCACTTCCTGTACCAGTATTCTCTTCACTTTTTCCTGGACACCTACCACACTGTACTGTATGAGAACACCAACCTCAAGAGCATCAATGACCACATGCAAAGACTCGCCGTGATCACAAAGGACCTCTTCCAGGTATGACATGGAGACATTTCACATTTGGACAGGAATAAAACATTTTTTTTTTACATGGACTAATGTTTTGTTTCTTGGTAGGTGGCATTCAACAGGGTTGCCAGAGGAATGCTGCATCAAGACCACATCACGTTCGCTATGCTGCTGGCTAAGATCAGCCTCAAGGGAATGACCAAGTCAGTAGTAGTAGTAATATATAATAAAATCTATATGGGGGGCGGGGGGGGCAGGCTGGAATTCATGAAGGGATTTCAATTTATTTCAGTGTTGAATGTGGATTTGAAATATCTGTAAAGCTTGGTCACAGAATGATTTAAACTTGTAAGGCAAAGTACCACTGGTAAATCTAACTGATCCTAATCTTTCTTCTTCTTTTTAGCGAGCCCTCATACGATGCCGAATTCCAGCACTTCCTCCGTGGTAAGGAGATTGTGCTTACTGGCACATCCCTGCCCAAGGTGAAGGGTCTGACCACTGAGCAAAGTGAGGCCATGGTCCGCCTCGGCCGCCTGCCTGCGTTTAAGGACTTGGTGACTAAAATTCAGTCAGATGAGGTAAGGAGTCTGAAACGCTTCTGGGGTGGTATCTGTCATGTTTTTTTTTTTTTTGTTTTGTTTTTTAAAGCTTCTCTTCGCTATGAGGTGTTGAAGGAATAGTCTGTTTTGTCACCTCAGCAAATCTTCATGTGGCTGGAGAGTAACACCCCGGAGCTAGCTGTTCCTTACCTGTGGTCTGAGGAGAAGCAGTCCAGTAAATATTTCAACTCATGCCACCATTGAAATGAGTTGCTCTGCACTCACTCACTCATCTGTCTCTCCTCCTCAGCACCCATCGGCCAAGCGGTGCACCAGCTGCTGTTGATCCAGACATTCCGTCCGGACCGTCTTCTGGCCATGTCGCACATCTTTGTTGCCAAAGTGCTGGGAGAGGCCTTCATGAGCATCATCGAGCAGCCCATCGATCTGGCCAACATTGTGGATAGTGAGGTACTGATGATTTCCAAGCAAAAGACTCTGTTATTGTCGGCCGTCTTGATTTTTACGTCTCACCTCGTGTGTTCAGGTGAAGCCCAGTACACCGGTGCTCATGTGTTCTGTCCCGGGTTATGATGCGAGCGGTCTCGTCCGAGATTTGGCTGCCGAGCAGAACAAACAAATCACTTCTATCTCCATCGGTAAGAACAACACACATTTATGGTCTTTCTGAAATAAAAAGCCCATTTTTTTAAGAGCCTGGCTCACTCATGCAAATGAGCCAGGCCTTATTTTGTCCCATATTAGGGCTTGGCTTATGGTGAGAACTTTCTTTTCCATGGTTTGAACAGGCAAGCAAGTGCCTTCTACTTGCAGTAGCAAAACCACGCGAATTTTGGCCCCCACTTGAAAGTGGCTCTGGATTTTCACTTTGCCAAGCCACTCAGTGTAATGTTGGAAAATAACAGATTTCTTAGTTGTTTCATTTCACACTTGATGGTTGGATGGGCACTCGGAAAACACAACTATTTTGTATCGAAGCAATTAATAAGTCTATGTGTCCCCTTTTAAAGAATGTTCGCTGATCGCATCTTTCCATCACACACAGGTTCGGCTGAGGGCTTCAATAAGGCCGACTTCTCCCCCCCCACCCCCCTCCCCGCAGGTTCCAGTGAATCTGCTTCGTGCTGGTCGTATCTTTGTATTTGAGCCCCCTCCTGGTGTAAAGGCCAACATGTTGCGCACCTTCAGCAGCATCCCCGTTGCTCGCATGTGCAAGGTACAAAGCGCACACAAGAAGACTTCCTTTATTTCAACGCACAACTCCACATTTTTCTAACGATCTGATCCCCCCCCTCCCTTATTCTTTTTTTTTTCCCACATCTGTGCTTGTACAGGCTCCCAATGAGCGTGCCCGTCTATACTTCCTGCTAGCCTGGTTCCATGCCGTCATCCAGGAGCGTCTGCGCTATGCGCCACTGGGCTGGTCCAAGAAGTACGAATTTGGAGAGTCCGACCTGCGCTCCGCCTGCGATACCGTCGACACCTGGCTTGATGACACCGCTAAGGTTTGTGCAAATGACAAAGACGGCTCACAGGCCCTAGTTTCCATACGCTTGCCCTAAAATGACATTGCAAATACCACAGGGTCGTCAGAACATCGCCCCGGACAAGATCCCCTGGGCCGCATTAAAGACCCTGATGGCTCAATCCATCTACGGCGGCCGCATCGACAACGAGTTTGACCAGCGTCTGCTTAACACTTTCCTGGATCGCATTTTCACCAAGGGAAGCTTTGACAGCGAATTCAAACTGGCGCTCAAAGTGGATGGGCACAAAGACATCAAAATGCCCGACGGTATTCGGTCAGTAGCTGTGCCCATATATCACAGCCAGTTAATGTTGGCCCATGTGTTACTTTTCTTTATTATTTTTTTTCTCCAGGCGTGAGGAGTTCATGCACTGGGTGGAGCTGCTTCCCGACACGCAGACTCCATCTTGGCTGGGCTTGCCTAGCAATGCAGAAAAAGTCTTGCTCACCACACAGGGTATGCTCCCAGCAGTCCTCTTTTAATTACTTGATCTGTAGACATTTTCACCATGATGTCACACGTACTTTTTGGTGGCAAAAGCTCGTAATAGTCTGCCATGTCATATGACCAACGCAGAGCAATTTAGAAAACCAGGTAAATGGCTTGAATGATTTCGGCCCTCATCTCTACCATCATCGTTTGATCGGGTGTCAGTTGAAAACATGTTAGGCATCTTGGCTAGGCTTGCCTAGCAATGCAGAAAAAGTCTTGCTCACCACACAGGGTAGGTATGCTGCCAGCAGTCCTCTTTTAATCACTTGATCTGTAGACATTTTCACCATGATGTCACACGTACTGTTTGGTGGCAAAAGCTCATAATAGTCTGCCATGTCATATGACCAAGGCAGAGCTATTTAGAAAACAGGGTAAATGGCTTGAATTGATTTTGGCCCTCTTCTCTACCATCATCGTTTGATTGGGTGTCAATTGAAAACATGTTAGGCCAGTTAAATTGCTTCCAATGGTGACACAATGCTGTCACTTTACGACACCCACTCCTTTTATCATCTATTCATATTCCGCTGGATTCATTTTTATTCTTCACGAAATTGAAAACATTTTCCGTTGCAACCCCAACACACAAATGTTGTCATTGTTTTTAGTTTAGTGCAGGCACGTCCTGGTTTAGTGGTAGTCAATCACTTTGTGCCACCCAGAAGTACCCTGATGCTTTGTGTTTATAATCATAATGAAGTCATTTCTTTCAAATGAACTGGAAACTCATCACATATCCATCATTCTTAACACCCCATGTATATAATCTCACTTGCTACTTTATTAGGTACACCTCTCTAGCACTGAGTTGAAAGACATTTTGCCTTCAAAACCGCCTTAATTCTTTGTGGAATATATTCCACACATTGCTGGAAAGTTTGGCATCTGGCATTTCCAGCAGATTAGACTTTTAAGATGGGAAAGCACGATTTTGACTTGGGGTGTGGGGGGGCGGCATTTCTGAACTAAAACACATGTTCACACTGATCATTTGTAGACATGCCAAGAATGTGTTCCACGGCAAAATAACCAACTGGTGTACCTAATAATCAAGTGACTGCAGAATTTACCGTATATGCCCATCAATGACCCCCTACCACTCAATAATATGGCATCCAGCCACTCCTCTGTCACCCCCACTCCCCTTTTTTTTATTTATTTTTTTTTTATTTGGTAATACCTGAAACCATTTACCGTATATTCTCACTTAGCCGCCTGCGGGCGTCTAGAATATGCAGGCAGTGGTTTAAGTGACATTTCAACAAACCTGTCGCATAAGTGTCAAAGTAACCACTCACCCTTTGAAAACATCTGACAAACAATGATCCACCCAGCAATTGTCTATTTGAGCCTGTACGGTATTTTGTTTTAGTCATAAGTCATTGTAAATTTAAAAAAAATCACTTGGGACCGATATTTCAATGTTACATGTGATTTGATATATTGCCTGAAGCCTTGTCATGTTGCCCCGATTTGTTGTTTTTTGTAATCAAGCAACCCCTGAGCCATCATGGAGACGAGCTTTGTGTTCCACTTATTAATTTCTCCTCCCACCATGGCTTTGTCTTCCTACCTCCCTCGCTCACTCTCTCCCACCCCCTGCCCTTTTCCTCGCCGGGCTGCACAGGCACTGACATGATGGGTAAGATGCTGAAAATGCAGATGTTGGAGGATGAGGATGATCTCGCCTACGAGACGGAGAAGAAAGAGCGCACGTCGTCCACCGCCGACGCCCAGCCAGCCTGGATGAGGACGCTGCACACTACCGCCGGCAACTGGCTGCAGCTCATGCCTCAAACCGTCAATCCCCTCAAACGCACGGTGGAGAACATCAAGGTAACGAGCCAGACGCAGGAGAAGTTGAAAGCTGCTCTTCATTTCAATGTTTTGTTACTCATGAGGCAACAAGGTAAAAACGTTTGAATGAACTGGGCTTGGAGCGCTTTCTGTAACTTGTCGTGTTCAAATACCGCTAGGACCCGCTGTTCCGCTTCTTTGAGCGTGAGGTGAAGATGGGTGGCAAAATGCTGCAGGAGGTCCGTCAGGATCTGTCGGACGTGGTGCAGGTGTGCCAGGGCAAGAAGAAGCAGACCAACGATCTGCGCACTCTTATTAGCGACCTGGTGAAAGGTATAGGCCTCATATTTTATTCAACACGTAATGAGCCATGCTGCAAAAGTCACACGAAAAAAAAAAAAAAGACTAACCTCGGTTTATGGTACCAGAAGTGGGTAAGCATTTTTTTAAACGCAAGATTTAGTGAACACTGCTATTAGTAAAAAATCAAACACGACTAAAAAGGCGTAATGAAATGCGTTCAATGGTCTTTATCGTCCTTCCTTTCCACCTGGCTGTGTTTCAGGCATCCTCCCTCGCAGCTGGTGTCGCTACACCGTGCCCGTCTCCATGACCGTCATCCAGTGGGTGGCGGACTTCAGCGAGCGCATCAAACAGCTGCAGCAGATCTCACAGGGCGCTGCTAGCGGGGGCGCTAAGGAACTCAAGGTAAAGCATCCTCACTGAATTGTTAGTGCGCCAACTTAAAGGTTTTCCAGTTATGATCATGTAAATCTTACCACATCTTATGAAAGCAGTACTAAAAATGCTCTTATGTTATATGGAGATGACTTCTCAAACCACAATTAGGATTTCAGTTGACTGACGTGATCGCTCCACAATGTTGCGTAAGTCCGTGTTTGTGAATCATCCAGTCTGCCTCTATTCTAACACCTTATTTCTCCTTAAGTCATTTTCATTTTTCTTCAGATTCGTGTTAAATTCCCTAATGTAGTGCGCTGACACGAGATCTTTTTTTTTTCATGGCAATTTTTGGGTTGAAATATATTAATGTTTTCAATGTGTTTTTTTTTTTAATTAACAGTGTTTAAAGTGTCTGGCTGGGTTTTTTAAGACTTAAACTAGAAGGATATATTTTTTTTAATATTGTCTCTCCACAAGTGTATTGTGAATTTTCACCTATGGCACGTGGAAACATAACTCCCTGCGATGAACAGAAATCGCTGCCCATCTGAATTCATTTCCTGTTATTCCTTGTCCCTTTCCCAGAACATCCACGTCTGCCTGGGGAGCCTTTTTGTACCTGAGGCATACATCACCGCCACCCGCCAGTACGTGGCCCAGGCTAACAGCTGGTCTCTGGAGGAGCTTTGTCTGGAGGTTAACGTCACCAACGCCCAGGGCGCCACTCTGGATGCATGCAGCTTCGGCATCAAAGGTCTGACCGTGCACTCAACAGCTACTGAAACCAAGTTTCTAATTTCATTTGCTCAAAAAAAGGTTGAAGAATTTATAAGTGGCCCTTTCATCCTTCTGTTTTTCTGCAAAAGTTTGGACGCCCCTGGTATATATGTTAGCGTGTTAAAATGTTTCCTGTTGTATGATGATCATGCTTTTTCCTCTTTTGCCAAACACTGGCCAAGCTTATGCTCGTTCATGAAAAAAACTAAATTTGAAAAAAAAACCCACTTTTGTTTACAAAATAAAAAAGTAAATGCTTTTTAGATAAATGAGAACTAACTGAAACTACATTTTACATTTTTAAAAAAAAGATATAATTATTGCGAAAATGTTTGCATTCATTTTTGTCAATTAATATCACGCTTGAGGGTTCCTTTTGTGTATTTATTTTGGTAGTGCTGACACAAATTTTGCGCTGCAGGACTCAAACTGCAGGGGGCGACGTGCGCCAACAACAAGCTGTCCCTGTCCACTTCCATCTCCACCGAGCTGCCTCTCACCCAGCTCCGCTGGATCAAGCAAGGCGATGGAGAAAAGAGACACACGGTAGAAAGAGCGCCATCCGCGGGTTGTTGTTTCCTCTCTCCCCCACCATCCGCAGGCTCACCCACGGTCTTCTTTTTCTCAGGTCACTCTGCCCGTGTACCTGAATTTCACCAGGTCTGACCTCATCTTCACCGTCGACTTCGACATCGCCACCAAGGAGGATCCGCACAGCTTCTACGAGCGCGGTGTGGCCGTCCTATGCACAGAGTAGTTAAATGAGATTCTAGAAATCTCGAGAGTTAATCTGACCCATATAATCACCTATATGCGCTGCGTGTTAACTACCCATTTAGTTTGCTCAGTCGTGAACATTTGCGGACCAGTAGTAGTCGTAGAATATATACACTTTATTTTGCAAGTGTCTGAGAAGGTTTTGAGGAAGTTGTCAGTTGGGTATATCGTGTTTCAAAAGAGGACGTGGGAAGGAAGAACAGATTTTACACGAACGAAAAGGTATGTTGTATTTTACATTGAATAAAGCTTGCTGGACTGAAATGAGTTGGAATGGGAATTTCCACTGAATATCACTGCTAACTTGGATTTATTTTGTATTACGTTATCACCACCTCAACACATGTAAAATAGAACCAAGAAAACACAATACTAGTATTGTACAATTATATATAGTTTAAAATGTTATGTATTATGTGCTATATTATGTGTTATAAATCAGTTTCAATTCATGTAAACTTAAGGCAAATATCACAAACAAAACTACAGCGAACCCCCACATATTTGCAAATTTGTGGATTTTGAAGTGCGGGGGTGAACCTTCGTTATTTACCGCGTTTGCTCAGGCCAAAAGCCATTTTTTGTGATATAAAAATGATTGCTTTTCGGTGCCCTGACATACAAATGAGTCAATTTAAAAATAAGGTTTCAACTCATTCATTGCATCTCAGTGGACAATTGTCAAACTACACAAATGAAACTAAGTGTATTTAAAACAACCGCAGCCTCTAGCTTAATGCTAACATAAATGGGAAACTTCTTGGGTGTGGCAGTGTTATCCATTAAGCAATGAATATTTGAACACAAACATGTAGCTCGATAATACTCAGGCATGCATTCTTTATCCTCTGCAAATAATTACTCATACTACTGCCAGACTTAGAGGAAGAGCATAGTACTCTAAGTCTGTTTTATACCGCCAGCTGTATAATTTTCTGGAGTGCCATTTTTGTCATTTAAAAAAAAAAGTTTGCGTGGGGGTGGGTAAATAATGGATTATTGGCAGTTCCATTCATTTCAATGGGGAAAGATGCTTTGAGATGAGTATTTTACAAACCGAGGGTGGTCAATGAATGAATGAATAAAACTTGTACAATCTACACAATAAGTAATCACCTTTTGGAGAAAATTATTTTTAATGTGTTTCTGCAATTTTTGAACTTTTTTGTGGATGTCGATGACAATGGGCCCACACATACACCCGTGATAGACCTGTGGATTTGGACACTCTGCCCCTTTATTTTACTGCCAACCCCTCTTTGCTGTGGAAAACACTAACGGAAGTTTAGCCATACTTTTTTCCACAATTTTGGGGGTTAAAAAATAAATTCCCAACGCACAGTGGACGATAATCAAACATGAATTTTCACTATTCGCAGGTCAGACAGTCCCTATCCACCACGAATAGCAGGAGTCCCCTGTCCTCGTGGATTATTGTGAGAAATGACAGATGAATAATGAAGGTTCACTGTCATCAACTTTGAAATTCTAAATAAAGTGTATTTTTTAATAACAAAAATAAATACAATTGGTAATTAGGAGAATAAACAAAGTGCATTGATTGTAAAGTCACTTGAGAGGGCTCAAGCATGATGCTGATGCAGAAGCAGTCCCTCAGTTTCACGCAAAATTTGGTGGACATCTCTATCATCCTTCTTTCTCCTCTTCTACGCGGACCACACACAGCCTCTTTCTTAGCACCAGACTGTCACCGCAGGGCACGTCCGGCTTCCTCTTGACCACCACACAAACATCACATGGGCCGGCCGTACTGTCCAAGGAGCTGTCGGGCATCTGGGCGTCACCGTGGAGTCTATAGTGTGCTTCCAAACCCGCCGCTGCCGCTTGGCTGCCAGTCATGTCCTTGCTCAGCTGGCACAGCCAAACCTCAGAGTCATCCGAACACTTCATGTGCACGTCCAGAAGATGCTGGCTTGTCGCTTTAGTTGGTTTCACCAGTGGTCTAAAGTCAGTGGACAGAGGAGGGTGAAGAATAAAATGTCTAGTCCGACGGGAGATGCGACCTCGTCCTCCTTTTCCCTGCTGCCTGGTTCGCCCTTTTGGGATGCTGGCATCCATGTTGGTCTCATCAGAATCCTCCGAGCTCCCGTCATATGGGTCCAAAAACTACAAATTGACAATATAGTTTTTGTTAGGAACAAACAGTTTCTCATTTCGTAATCTTGTTCATGATGAATCCTTAAATATTTGAATATTGAGCCACCACAGTCGGTTTTCACACAAAATTTGGTGGACATCTCAATCATCAGTTAGTGACCCACAAAAAAATATATGTACTCTTGAGTGTGCAAGAGCCCATTCAATACCCATTTAGTTAACACCCTGTTGGAATTGCTATTATCTCTTCCAACTAATTCATCTGCTTGTGGGGGTTCAGTCATCTTACCAAGGAGTAACATCCCTGGCGTCCCCCTGCAGGTTCGTGCACTCGTGGCAACGTCCGTCTTAAACTGCCACTCTCCGGCGCACTGCTCACACATTCCTGTCACACATTTATGATGGGGGTTTTATACAATAGTATCTTAACCTATGGGCTTATCAGGATAACAATTGTCCTGGCATTTTTTGCCTTGAGTTGTGATGAAAAATACATATTTTTAAATAGAGTTACAAATGCTGGCAGCGAACTTTACATTGTATACAGCAGTTCGGCAGCTTGTGAACAAATTTTCCAAAAAGAGAGCAAATGCTTGCTTCGAGCTCTTCAATGCCACTGTCGCTATTCGAGGTCTAACTTAAAAATTTCAAACAAAAAACAAAGGCACACGTTGTGAGGATTAATCAAAGCGCGTTAACTTTGTTTTACGAAGTCCGCAATGCAAAACGCATGTCAGGCTAATTATTCACCTTTAAACAACTTTTATTTGAACACGAGCCATGGCGACACGTGGAAGCAGAGCATAGAACAATACTTAGGCATACATGCTTCATCCTCTGTGGAAACAACTACAATGTAATTTAGTTCCAATTGTCTTATTTTCCCATGAAGTCGACACGTCGTTTGGCTTTGTGTATTACACTGCCCCCTGGTGGCCACGAAGACAAGAAAATGCAGCACAACGGCCATTGAACTATCATTATGCACCAACTATTCGATGTTTTAAATTATTTTAAGATGTTTATTCATATGCGTTAAATAAATTACAATATCAGTTTTCATATGAAAACGCATGCTATAAAAATTTGTTGATGGTTTCTGGGGCGCTTTACTAGCTTAGTGGCATTTCCATTTATTAGAGACAACACTGTTTTGTGTTTCAGGCATTGGTCAAGGACCAATTTAAACTTCTAAGTCAATGCACCACTGTATTTAATTCAGGGCAGCGTATACAACATTTCCTCATGCTATGTCTTGAAGTAGCGTGTTAATGGTACCATAGTGCTGGTGTCTGACCATCTTGGACTAATCTCAGAGTCCGAATCAGTGCTGGATTCCACTTTACACATCTCCTATAAATACACACATCGTTTCAATACTTTTAAAAGTCAACAATTATGATTTTCAAGCATTGAAATTGCTGATAAGAGATAACTGGGTGACCCGACCTTGTATTTGAAGGCGAGCTGCTCCATGTTGCTTATTTGGCCACTGTCACTGGGGTCTAAAATGAAGGGAGGGAAAATCGGTGAACTCTAAAAACGCTGAAGTGGCATGAAACTGCCCGCGTTAGGGTCTAAGTTTAAAAACAAGCCCTTCTTCAGAGTGTCTTTACATTTTTACCTGGAATTAAACGCGGTCGTCTTCGTCTGTAAGCCATGCTGATGCAGGGGCAGGTAGGAGCCCGCGAGTCTCTTTTAAACGATGAGGTCATTATTGCCGTAATTTCTGAGGTGTCGTAAAGGAGAGGACGTCAATAAACAACTTCGGCAACATGTGGCGCCCGTGTTTTGCAACAGGTGATTTTGTTCTTTCTTCATTGCAGATGCATTTTGTTTCCGCTTGCCTCTGATATTAATAATTTTCTTAAATGGAATGAAACAAATGTTACTGAATGAGTATCGACAAGGCTCACGGTGATTGACTGGCGTTATTTCGTGTAAAAGTCAAATTAATACAACTTTATGTAGCGCAGTCCACAACAGCTAGAGTTGTAACAAAGCATTTTACATATAACATAAAATGATCACATGTTGAGCTTTTCCATAACCGTTTTTGCAAATTGTGCAAAATAAGAACACAAACAAGTTGTCAGGGAACATTATAAATTAGATGAAGGAAAGAAAATGGGAACGGCAAAAACCACGCCACGTTTTAAAAGTACATTTTATTTCATATATGCATTTAAAAACAAGTCTTTTCGACATGTTTTTATTTTGGGCCGGCACTAATGGCGTGAAAGTCTAAATGATGTCTTAGGCTTTGGTGAATTCGTGAAATTTCAAGTCATTTTCATGGAGAATATTGACATTGAAGTCAATTCAAAGTACAGTACCAATGGGGCGTTTTATTTAACGATACATGAACATATAACTTTCGATTTAGCATGACGTTCCTTCGAACAAACGTACTTTTATTAAATGTAGCCAAATACATTACATTGGACATTTGCTCCTCCCAAGCAAAACCAATAATGGCAATCCTCTCATATTAATTACACAAAGCTTTTATCAATGTAAGTTGCGCGCAAAATACAAAGGTTGCGCCAGAAAGACCTTCCCACCACCGCTGTCACTCTCCCGCCCTCGCCTTTGCCTAAGATCCGGCTTGGAGGAAAGGGATGAATGTTAATTTCAAAGATGGCGGCGGAGGGAGGAGGGAAGGAGATGAACGAAATCAAAACTCAGTTCACCACTCGGGAAGGTGTTTACAAACTCCTCACACACTCCGAATACAGCCGTCCCAACAGAGTGCCTTTTAACTCGCAGGGCTCCAACCCGGTCAAGGTCTCCTTCGTCAACGTCAACGACCAGTCGGGCAACGGCGACAGGATCTGTTTCAATGTGGGCCGTGAACTCTACTTCTACATCTACAAAGGTGTCCGAAAGGTACGGTGCCATGGCAAGCACACTCCCCGGTAGCGCCACTTCGTTTTGCCCAAGCCCGTACGTAGCCTTCCGTCCGGCTTCTGAGCACAACTGTGGCGGGTGTGTGACTTTCAAACGGAGCCACTGGGCTAGTTAGCTTCGGGCTAACTAGTTAGCGGCGCGAGTGTCTTCACAAGCTACTTCGAGGCCATAGGTCGAAATTCCTTCGTCGAGCCGGCATTATTAGTCGCGTGTTAATGGGGCCTACATGTCAGTTATCCCGTTTTTAAAAGTAGCTGCGTAGAGGCTGCTACTGGCGACGACTGCGTACCACCTGTCGACGCCCCACATTCTAACAGGTGTCCACTTAGCACTGCTATCATTGGAATGAACGGTGCTAGCCACTTAGCTTGTAGCTCAGCGGATTTTGGGAGGACAGAGTCGCCGAACGTGTCACTTAACCCTCACTTATCGTCAGGTTTGACCCGTTCGAACACTTGACACCATTTGAAGTGCCCCGAATGTCCTCCTTTCTCTCTGAAATTTGATGACTCAAGTCACTCACTATAGGTACTTTAAAGCTGTAGTTGTTCTGTGTCGAATTTGTGTCCACCATGGGCGTTTGTTGCACATTTTTTGGGGGGTGCTCAAGGACCCCTAAATTGAATCCCAGCACCCCTAAAATGTAAGAGGGGTTTTTTTAAATTGAATCCCAGCACCCCTAAAATGTAAGAGGGTTTTTTTGTAACCTATGTCCTTTTAAATAGACGAGAGAAGTGAGTTCAGATCCAGTACTTTGGTGAAACGTAATTGTACCACTCAATCTCTCCCCGACTGGGTTCTGAGCACCCTATTTGCACAGATGAAAATGCTGCCTTCAAGTGATATACAGACAGTACACTGTAAGTTTTGTAACCTATGTCATTTTAAACAGACGAGAGAAGTGAGTTCAGATACAGTACTTTGGTGAAACGTAATTGTACCACTCAATCTCTCCCCGACTGGGTTCTGAGCACCCTATTTGCACAGATGAAAATGCTGCCTTCAAGTGATATACAGACAGTACACTGTAAGTCATAACCTTCTGGCATAAACCAGGATATGTGGAACATTTTTTTTACCATCTCCCACTCAGTACCTTACACATTATCATTACCAATCCTCATTATTGCAGAATTTAATTGTAAGTCACGGTTTGTGTCAGGTAGGAGTTAGCTGAAGCTCTTTTCTGGCTAGAAACTGTTTGAGGTGGTCAGAGGCAGCGCTGCTGTCCTGTGAATTGGAAAGGGAGAAGCTAGCAGTATGGACTTTGTGTTTGTTATTAAAGCCAAGCTGCTAATCACAAGCTAACTTGATTGGATGCCCATGACCAAAAAGTGTTGCGCTTCTCTTTCATCAATGTGGGAATGGAATTGCATTCAAATGTACAAAGCGGTTACATTGATCTGGCAAAGCCAGATGCCCCTGTTGTCCACTAGAAGGGATTTCAGGTTTACCGGCGTGTTGAATCGAGGAAAATGGTGGGAATATCGAAACTGTACATCGCGATGTGTGTATTCTTTATGGAATCCCCTTGGTGTTCAAGAGGGTGCTTGAAACAGTCCTGAGAGCTGTTTGTGTTTACAAAGCAACCTTCATCGACCGGTAGGTTGATATCAGATCATTAGGGAATCTTGAACGATAAGAGTCCAAGTTGTGTACATGTGTATTTCAATAGGACAATAGAGACAGCGGTCACAGGGGAGTTTGAAACAGTCCTGCGAACTGTCTGTTTTGCCACAGGACTTGGACAGGTTCCCACTGAAACATGCAGCAGTTGCTGAACTTTGAACTTAAGGGTCACGAGGAGACCTTGCGTTAAAACAGCAGTATTTAAAGGACAGCAGTCATACCGCAGTCAGAAGGTGCCTAGAAACAAAAACACCACTCCATGATAATTTACTTTATACTATAAACATACAGTAATAACATAATTAAATATAATTTAAAAAGTATTAAGCAGTTCTTCCTCCACTTAATCAATCCAATGGGCGTTATATTGCTTCGCACCGCACAGAGGATAATATTGGCCATTCAATGAAGGTGCGCCTTATAATCCAAAGCAGTTTATAGTGCAGAAAATACAGTATGTACAAATGCTTTATCATCTCTAAAATTAGCTGTCGCGGCTTTTCATAATTTGTGGCCATCAACCTTGTTTCTTACCGCACTTTCAGGCTGCAGACCTGAGCAAGCCCATAGACAAGCGCATCTACAAGGGAACACAGCCCACCTGTCATGACTTCAACCACCTCACCGCCACAGCTGAGAGTGTGTCGCTCCTGGTTGGCTTCTCTGCCGGGCAAGTGCAGCTCATCGACCCCATCAAGAAGGAGACGAGCAAGCTCTTCAATGAGGAGGTAATGGGGGGGAGGGGCGCTTTTGCTGTTTTAATTATCTCATTTTGTTCGTTACACTATATGGATTATATCTAGCCATCCTGTTTATTTCTCTTGTCCAGAGTGGTAATTATAACGCGTAACTGGTGAGAGGAACCATTGTAGTCATTTTATGGTACCAATATTGTGTGCGCGTCCGTCGTCAAATGTACTTTAATAGTATTTGATGTTATAGGGGCTCAAGCAGGGTTTGAATGGCCTAGTGCAAGCGCTAAAATTAATGAGATGTCTGTTTTACTCCTTTAAAAGTGTTTTCAAGCTCCTTTAGATTCCTCAACCCAATTTATTTTGAAAGAAAGTGGGTTTGGAAAGCCCGCCCTCCACCGCGGCTTGGCACCGGTTCAAAACGAACCACGCAATGAAATTTGTTTATTTGCTGTGACGTATTCTTCGTGAGCAATGTCACTCTTCGGCCGTGCAAGTCCACGCTCATTGAAAATGGCGTGCGTGAGAGTCGATGGTTTAACATTCGGCATTAAATCACATTTAAATTAACCAGAAACACGGAAAGTCATTAAAACCCCAGCATCTGACGGCATTAATTTCAAAAGTCCCCCCACCCCCCTGGCATCACGTCCGCTCTTCACTTATTTCATTTCGCTGTCTTGATTGCTCAGGTTTGTCTCAGAAATGTGCTTGATGTGACTGGTTACAGCGGTGAGTCTGGATTACCAAAATAAAATAACCAATAAACATCAATGTGCAACACTTAATATCTATAAATCTGTGCTTTCATTTTGGATTATCACTTCGACACCGTTCCAAGGAAATCATGTCCCGTCACTGGTGAGCTATTTTTAGAACAGGCCCACGGGCTACCCGTCGAAGTCCTTTTGGGAAACATAATGCCCGCGAGTTAACAAAATGCAAAGCCAACTGTGTATATGTAGGGAGTATATTTTCATGTGATTATCGCAGTAAACGATGACTATGATGTGAAATTGAACTGATTTGTGATGTGCTTATCCTGTCCTTGTGTCACTCCTCCTCCAACCAGAGACTAATAGACAAGTCTAGGGTGACGTGTGTGAAGTGGGTTCCGGGCTCCGAGAGCCTCTTCCTGGTGTCGCACGCCAGCGGCAACATGTACCTGTACAACGTGGAGCACACGTGCGGCACCACGGCGCCGCACTACCAGCTCCTCAAGCAGGGTGACAACTACTCGGTGCACACCTGCAAGAGCAAATCCACGCGGAACCCCCTTCTCAAATGGACAGTGGGTGAGGGCGCCCTCAATGAATTTGCCTTCTCCCCCGATGGGAAGTTCCTGGCGTGCGTGAGCCAGGACGGCTTCCTGCGCGTGTTCAACTTCGACGCCGTGGAGCTGCACGGCACTATGAAGAGCTACTTCGGCGGCCTTCTGTGCGTGTCCTGGAGCCCCGACGGCAAGTACATCGTAGCGGGCGGCGAGGACGACCTGGTCACCGTGTGGTCCTTCCTGGACTGCCGGGTGATCGCGCGCGGCCACGGCCACAAGTCGTGGGTGAGCGTGGTGGCCTTCGACCACTACACCACCAGCGTGGAAGAGAGCGACCCGCTGGAGTTCAGCGGCAGCGACGAGGACTTCCAGGAGCAGGTGGCCAACTCGGGGCGGGACCGCGCCAACAGCACGCAGTCGCGCCTCTCCCAGCGCAACTCCACCGAGAGCCGGCCCGTCAGCGTCACGTACCGCTTTGGCTCAGTGGGCCAGGACACTCAGCTGTGCCTGTGGGACCTCACCGAGGACATTCTGTTCCCACACTTGCCTCTTTCACGGACACGGACGCACACCAATGTGATGAACGCCTCCATCCCGCCGCCGGGCTCCACCATACTCACTTCGAGTACCAACGCCACGAACGGAAGCACCAGCGGAGCCATCACTCCCGGCGTGAACTCTATCTCCGGTACGCTACCGCGGTCCAACAGCCTGCCCCATTCCACCACTTCCAGCACCGCCCCGACAGCCACAAGCACGACGACGAATAACACTAACAAGCCGAGCGGCGGTATCATGGACAGCGCCATCGCCACGGGGGTCAGCAAGTTCGCCACGCTGTCGCTGCACGAGCGCAAAGAGCGCCACCACGAAAAGGACCACAAGCGCAACCACAGCATGGGCCACATCAGCAGCAAGAGCAGCGATAAGCTCAACGTGCTGACCAAGAGCAAGACGGACGCCGCCAAGACGCTGGGCACGGCGCTGTGCCCGCGCATGGAGGACGTGCCGCTGCTCGAGCCGCTCATCTGTAAAAAGATAGCGCACGAGAGGCTGACTGTGCTCATATTTTTAGAGGACTGCTTAGTGACTGCTTGTCAGGAGGGATTTATTTGCACATGGGCCAGGCCAGGCAAAGTGGTAAGTTCTTTTTAACCCAGGGCCAATTTAAGCGTGTTTCTCTCTACTCGGGCCGGAGGCGGCAGGTCGTCACAGACGAGCCCGTAGCAATTCCAGACATGAGTCGCATATCACACGGCCTTTTTTTTCGCTCCCCACTGCATCGATGCCTCATCACGAGAGAGACGATCCTTTTGTGTTAGCGCATCCTTCAGTGTAGTGTTTCCCAACCTTTATTAGTGTTCGGGTCACCAAGAACGTATACAGTGATCCCCTGTTCATCGCCGCCGTTTTATTCAAGACTATGAATGGCCCATCCGAGACATCAATCAAGATGACCTTTTGCACATTCCAAGGAAATGCCTATACGTACGCTACTGAAACGCTCGCACGCTACTGAAATACATATTTCATGATATTATAGCGCATTAGTATGAGGAATGAGAATTTCAGTTGTGTCTGCTCGAGTTTTAGTCGTGACGGGAGAAAATCTGCAATGGACACGTCGATTAGCCCTTCCACTCACTTCAAGCAAATGAAACACATTTAATCGAAAAATCTGCCATGTTTAGAACTACGGCACGACAAGCGACGGTCCCAAAAGGCTGACGTTTTCGGACGTAACTTTACATTGCCCTTATAAATGGATGCTATTTTTATGGGATGCACTGGGTGGTACATTCAAGATTCTCCTCAACTGTGAATTGGCAGGGCTTCACTGTATACTTAATTGTTGGTTTAGTCAATATACTCACAAAAAAGTACTTCTGTAATGCGAGCCTGTTGAGTTGACAACAAAGCGAGTATTCTGTCCGATGAACGGATGCACAGTTTAATTGTACCTTGTGCCATTTCGTGGCAGAGCATTTCATTTTTCTGTGTGTCCATTTGTCGGCGGCAGAGAGAGATGAACAAAGATGCATTATTTATAGCAAATAAATCATCATTTTCGAACCAATTAACGTGATATTGGGTAACTTCCTGCAGTTTAGTGGTGGGGAATCGCTGCTTTCGGCGCGCTCGTGAATCCGCAGGCTCAGCCACTTTGCTCCGAACAATCGTGTATGCACTTCCTCATGGGCTCGCAGCTTCAGTCGTTTTGTTTTCAGTGCAGAAAGACACCTTCAAAAAAAGTACTTCCAGCAAACCCAGTGCGGGGGTGAAGGATGAGCCAGTGATGTTTTCATTTTTCTCATTGAAAGTGTCTCCTCGTTTCTCAATGCATGAATCGTAAAGAAAAAAAAATCTGAGATATGCATAAAAAGCTGATAAAATATTCACCACCCCCAAAAAAATATTTTTATATATGCTGTATGTCGTAGTTATTCAAATGAAACCATTGACTCTTCCCATTATATTCAACGCTGTTAGAAATTATATTACGATTTAATGTGCCATTGTAGGTTTTTTTTTTTTTCTCCTCCCTCCTGATTTGAGTAGAACAAGGAGCCCCAAAAAGTGGTTTTAGGCCATGATAAAATTCCCTCAAATCTTAACTCGTCATTTCAGTTGTAAAAGCAAAAGTGAAACCTCGTGAACGTCACCGTGTCCATTGGCTCGGACCAACTTGGGGGTTGACCGCACGCCTAAGGATCTCGGGTCGGAAAAATCCCTCATAACGCCCCGCTGCATAATCGCTCAGGGGAATCCTTGGAGGCATCCGACAATCGGTCCTTTGCATTTGAGGCGTGCAGTGAACCCCGCCACTCAGGCTGCATCGGGACCTCGTTCTTCTGTGAATTACAGAACTCTGCAAATAACGCCTACCCTTAAAAGGTGAACACTGTACTGTGATTGCTTAAAATTGCCAGGAGATGGTAGCCAAGGACTACTTTTGCCATAATGAAACTTCCCAAAGCAGTGGTATCAGGAGGCCACCAGTTGGCATTGTGCTTTGGCACATAAACCAAACGGGTGAGGTTGTCCGGCGAATAACAAAGGACAAAGTTCTAAAAACAATTTTTGAATAGATAAATTCGCAAATACTAAAGTGGGGCTACAGGTGCGTGGGGAGAGTTGCCCGATTTGACGTTGGAGATTTCACCGTTGTCAATCATTTCGACTTGAGCTAAGCAACCTTACAAATTACACGGCGTGCTCCCAAAATGGCTGCTTTTTTAAAATTTCAGTTCCGTGAACCAGAAGCAACGAATTTTCCCCCCTTCTGCTGCACTTTGTGAAATCCTTTTTTTTTCTCCAATTTCTTCCTCTTCTCCCAAATGCAAATCTCCTTTTTTGTTTTCCTTTTTCCAGGGTTTATTGTCCTCCCAAAACCAAGCCAGCTCTCCCAGTGGAACAGTAGTATAGCCCACCACACAATAAATCTGCTGCTAAAGACAAAAACCCACGCAAGCCACAGTCTGATGCTGCTCTTCACTTCCTCTGCGAGTGTTGCAGGTTTTCCCTTGTCCTATTTTTTTTTTTTAATCCCCTGCCTCCCCCCACCCCCTTTTCTATTTTGCATTCACTTAAGTGCAGTGTTTCCCAATGTTTCTTGAGCCAAGGTGCCTGTTCTAGATTGGGAAAATGTATATTCTGTGCCGTGAAGAAATATTTGCTCTCTTCTCAAATTCTTTTTATTGTATTTTTTTCATAACTTTCCCCACTTTAAAATGCAAGATTATGAAGCAAATTTAAATATCAGACATAGATATACCCAGGTAAACATTTTTTTTGGGGGGGGGGTGCAAACAAAAATTCTAATCTACCTGTCCCTGCATGAATTTGTAACTTGCCCACTAATACTAGAACTAGTTGGATGATGCATTATTTGTCGTCAATTAAATGAAATTGGACAGTGGTTGGGAATCACTGCTTTAGAGCAAGGGTGGGCAACCTGTGGCCCTTGAGCCAAACACATGGCCCGGCTGAACATGGATCCAGCATGCCATGCAATTCCCCAAAACAAAAACATTTAACCATAAATGTACTCTCACCCCGCCCTCCATTCTTTTTTTTTTTGTTAGCTTCGGAAAAAGATTGCCCATCTATGCCTTAGAGGAAGACCGCATCAAGGGGGGGGAAAAAAGTGCAATGTTGACTGTTGCTGTACTTACTGTAATAGTTTAGAACGGAAAATGTTAAGGCTCCATGTCAAAACCCATCATCCTGAGTGAATGGTTCTGTAACACATTAAAAAAAAAAAAGTAAACTAGAAGTGTAGCTTAGACTGCTCAGGGTTATTGAAATTGTGTGGAGCTGTTTTTTTTTTTGTTTGTTTGTTTTCTTTAACGATCAAGCAAGCATCTGGGATTGTTGCATCCGTTATGTCTGTTTCCCCAATTTCCAACCCAATGACTTTTGCACTGATACTTTTTTTTTTTTTTTTTTTTTTTTTTTTTTTTTAGTACTACTCTATTGGAACAAAAAAAAGGGGGCAGGGGTCTGTTTTAACGTCCTCATTCTCCGTTTCCCCTAAAAAAAAAAAGTTAAAAACTGGATGCTGCAATTATAGTCTTTATCAAGAGAGAAAAGTTTGCACTTAAATTAGTTTATCAGATGAAAAAAAAATGGCTTTACATGTTTTTGTGCTGTGCTCACAACTCACAGATGGCTAATACAGTAGAGAAAAAAAACTATTAAAAGTCTTTATTGAACATTTATTTTAATATTGTGTTCAGATTGAAATGTGCTCTGTATCATATTGTGTATATTGTAATAATCGATTTGATGCCGGGCAGGGTTGGGGAGGGCAAACTTACCATTTCCCCCGCGGGAAGTTTTGTCATGGATAGTTATATTTCTAAAGCCTAAAGTATACATATGAATAATATTAAAAATAATCTTGAATACACAGTTTTCCTGTGTTTCTTTGTCCCCCCACATTAACACGGACAGTCGTACTCAGAATATTTGAATAGATTAAATTACACCATGTATTCACACCGACATACATAGTTGTACTCCAAAACAAGTATGGCTGTATCTGGTAGTTGTCAGGAAAAAAAAATATTTGTCATCAATTGGAATAAAATAACTACATTTTTCCAATTTATATATCAGGATTTACTTGTTTTTATATATTTGTTCAAAACCATTTTGTCTTTTTTTTTTCTTTATAAATACACCTGTGACTTAATTCACACGAGGCTTAGTGTCTTTAATAGTTCACAAACAACTTTTTAAACAATATGACATTTTTAATTGGGTTTTACATCACATTTACAACAGTAAATTGCAGAGTCATGATTCCAATGAAAGGTTATCAAGGTGCCTGGCAAGCTACTGTACATTCTAAATCTAATTGTGCTAAATAATATGAACTGTGTGTGTACTAAATCACAGTAATGGGTTTATTGCCCCATTTTTCTTTGTACAACTTAAATTTCTGTTGGGGCACATCATCGTACATAATGGATAGCCCTTGGGGGGTGGCACTGGTTTAGTAGCTTTATTCCATTTGGTTGGTTGTGTGTGTCAGTAGCCTCCTCCATGTTTCCTGTCCAGGGGTGGCATCAAGCAGGTCTTCAAGCTCCCCGACTGTGACTCATTATTGGCCTGTGTGGACACACCAACATTAAACCAAAAAAGGACATTCAGGTAAATGTGGCAACAGGAGTACAAAAAAGCACAGTATAAAATTAACAAAAATAAAAATGTATTGTTAATTTTGCCAGCTAAAGCTTTGTCGCCATCTTGTGGTTTTTATCGCCATCTTGTGGTTTCTATCGGCTATTCCCCAAAATGTGGCCTTTCGGACACCAATTACTGACGGATCTTCGCTAACAGTCGCAGGGTTCCTATGTACTTTTAAAAATTAAAATCCTATATAGAGTACTCAAGTAAAAGTGAAACAGTACAGGCTGAAATATATTTAATATTTTGATTTAGTTACTTCCTACCACTGGAAAAAGGTAATGAGTGTAACTACCTTGGCCAAGCGTGACTGGCACTTCTTCGCGGAGATGGCCGGCAGGGTGCCCCGGTGTGTGAATGCGAAGACGGGCGGCGTGGACCCTGGGAAGGAGCGCTGTGGCCCTGGGGCAGCCAGTTTGAGTTTGGGTAGCTCGTAATGGCTGGCGTTACGTCGACTGAGGGGCTCGGCGATGTGCTTCGTGTTGTGCTGGAGTGGGGTAGAAATGGAAGCGATAAATATATATTGCTCACCATGACGTGTAAAACAGTTTGTGCATCATTCTAATCTACGGGGTATTGGAATGTCTGCCTTGGGCACCAGGGGGCAGTATGATATACAGACATAATAGAAGTGTGTTGGGAAATTCACTCTGACTCCGGTGCACTACTCCAACATGTGTGTGTTCAGAGAGATAGAGGATAAAGAATACATTCTGATGAGAGGACAGGGGCCAGCCAGCTCAGTGATGCCGAAGAACAACGAGAAGGCAGCAAGACAAGAAATATGGTGTGTATTGTGCTGTAATTTTTGGATTTGTAAGAAACCCGAGAAGTCTTTTCAATTGTGACCCAAAGCATCATGTCTCTTTTATGTACTTACAGGAATTAAAGGGGTGGGTCTGTTGTGCCTCCCTCTCATTTGTTTGCAAAGTCGGGATGGTCGCCACAGGAGGTCTGAGGTGATGTGCGGTGCTTTTTTTTCCACGCCTTCAAACGGCCCACCCGCTCCAGGATTGCGCTCACATTTTTTCTCTGCCAACCTGACATTAAACATGGACACAAATTGTTTTTGGATTTTTTTTTTCTCTTTTTTGCAAATCAGATATATGAGCTTGGAAAATTGTTGATATTGTTCAATTAAAATATTGATATTATATACAGTTTGTATCAGAATTTTTAAAAATATACTATATAAGTAAAATTTTATATTTGAACATTATTTATCATTTTTGAACCATCATTAAGAGTGAAATGCAAAATCATTTCAAGGACTGTTTCCGCATCTCCTCGTGGAACGTGTGACATTCTGTCCTGACTGCGGCGCGCTGTCATGGCTGCATGCTTACCGTATCTCCCGAAAGTAGGTGTGCCTCAAGGCGCTGGCGGCCGTGATGCGTTCATCCGCGTCGTAAGCCAGCATCTGGTAGAGCAGAGACACAGCAGGAGCGGCGCAGTTGGGCAGCAGGCGCGAGATCCCGCTACCCTTCTTTGCGGGGAAGTTGAAGTGCATCGCTCGAGACCTGGATGCAACGTGACTGCTTACAAACCGCCGGCGGTGTGATGATAACAAGCAAGTCAAGTTTGCCTTTTCTTTGTTTTGTTTGTCTGTGATCACGTGACAGAACCAGCATCGTGATAAAATCAATGGTTTTCAGGTGATGTCAGAGAGACAGACATTCGCTTGAGCGTGACAACCTACTGCTTGAATTTGCGCAGGACGCATTGCTCGGGTGTGCCCAGCACGTCGTGGATTTTGGCAATCTGGTCCAGCTCGTTGGCACCGGGGAAGAGAGGATTCAAGCTGAAACACAAGGTACCTCGTGAGCTGATTGACATGATTAGCCACATGCAATGATCTTTGAAATGGAGTGTGAATTTCAGTGAGCATCAAAGGATTCTGTCCATTTTTTTTCTAGGGCTTTTTATTTTTATTTTTTTGCAACACCAAAATTCAAGTAAAACTTCGAAAAGCATTTAAGAAAAATAGCTTAAGGCTTGCACTAAATGCAAAATGCCATTGATATTGTAACAATTAGCACTGACAGGTGCAATTTTAGAACGCTTTGGCCAACGGATATTTGAATAGAAATAGTGGAGCAACACATTAAGACTGTGGCGAATTCTGCTTCAACCGTCCGGGATGGACCCTGAGGAAGATCTCTTCCCCGGAGGTGGATGGAACAAATTAAATTTCCCCAGACCGCTGTTGTGACACCCCCCATCGGAGTCGGTTACCTCATAATCTCAAAGAAGACGCATCCGGCACTCCAGATGTCCATCTTCAAGCTGTAGTAGCCGTCAGTCAGGAGGCACTCAGGGGCACGGTACCAGCGGGTGGAGATGTATTCTGTGTGCGGCGGCTGGGAGTGCACGCTCCTGCACGAGCCGAAGTCACCCAGCTTGAGAACGTTTTGCTAGAAAATGGTACATACAAATAGTTGATAGAATTATGAAAATTGATATTTAGTTTTGATTGATGCAGGGATTCATTCAATCTCACTCTGATAAGAATGTTTTCCGGCTTCACGTCTCTGTGGAAGATCCCGCAGCTGCAAAGAGAACAGAAACCGTTTCAGCGTGCTAATGGTGACAACACTAAGAATTTTTTTTTTTTTTTTTTAATGAGAGGCGTTATACACAACATTCAACAGCGAAAGCTTTTTTTGGGGGCGTGGGGGGGACAAGAATGGGATTAAATATGTATAATCTTAATCAACAAAGAAGAATGGACTTCAGTATTTTTTCGTTTTTGTAAAATAGTTTGTCTAAAAAAAATCTTGGCTAACAATATTAAAGTTATAAAAGCATTTAAATAAAATCATTATAAATGTTGTTCACTGAGGGCAACTGAGGCATAATTTTTAGCCACTTTACATCATGTCCTGTTATGTTATTGTTCCCTTTTTTTTTTTAAATCATCATTTTCTGAAATGTATGGCAAATAGAAGTTACATGGAAATGAACTGAAATTGAAAGTTAAAACAACTGAGGCACTTCAGGCAGTGATTCTTTTTGTGTACCACTAGAGAGAGCCCGCGTCCCACTAATTGTGGTACACACTCAGTGGTGCACTTCGGGAGTCGCTGCACTATGACGTACTATTACATATGTTCTTGTGGTTACCTGTGCATGTGGTCCAGTGACTTGCACAGCTGGTACATGTAGTGTTTGACTGTGTGATCAGACGGCGGCGTCTGTCTCTCTGCGAGGCAACAAAACATCATTCAGACATCAACTTGGAAAACGTCCTTTTTTGTTATTTGTTTGGTTCGGTCGCCTCCCTCCCACCTTTAATAAACTCATATATGTTCATCTCCATCAGCTCGCAGATCAAAGACACGGTGCCTGTTTCCTTGTCACTGAAATGGTGAAAAGGAAAATAAGAGCTCAGCCTGTACATTGCAATTCAGATAGAGTGGAATCTCCAAAATTGAACTCCATATATTCCCTGACTTCCAACCTGTTATTATTTCCTCCAATATAGCTCATGTCGAGTTAATTGTTAAGTTCCATAAAATGAGCTAAGACAAAACGACTCACTCTTTGATAAGGCCTACAGACATGATAAAGTTGTGTCGTGAAGTGATTACTAATCAGTGTGGCATGGCGGCAGTTTCTTAGTGTGTAAGACCTTGGAGTCGGACGTTGCACGTTTGAGAACAAAAAAGTTTAAAAAAACAACAAAAAAAAAAAAAAACCCCAAAAAATAATAACAGTGAAAACTACTTGTTGGAGAGATGCCTGCTGGCTGCTGTCACGGCATCAAGCTCCACCCCCTCAGTTGAAATGGTGCAACGCTTAGGAGCATCAGTTGAATTTCCCGTTGAAGGAAACCAATAAGTATAATAAAGTCAAAAGAAAATTTTAATAAGTGTGCCGTGAAAGAGAAAAAAGTTTTGTTGTGGGAATTTTCTGCTTGTCACATCAGGGGTTGCCATAGCCAGTCAGTCGATTGTGTTGGTTTTGGTGAACACCTAGGACTGCTATGCTATATAATATTTTAATGTCGGTCTTCGTGATAATGGTCATCGAAGAGCTAAAAACTTTTTTTTTTGGGGGGAGGCGGGGGTTTTTGGTGTAAAAGGTTGGAGAACGAGTGCTTGAGATGCTCATGGAGTTGAAGTCTCCCAAGATTTGGCGACGTCACGCGTGATGATGGGTTGATGAGGTGTTCTCAAAGAGCATTTAGCTTCAACTCTAAATTGTAACAATTCTGGAGCTTTGGACTTTGGAGGTTCCACTGTAATAAGGTGAATTTGTGACCAATTAGAAGAGGTTGAAAGAACTCACAAAATCAGTTCGTGCAGGTGGATAATATTTGCATGTGGGCTAAGCCTCCTCATGGCTTGAACCTCCCGCAGGTTGTTGGCCTGTTCCACACTGCACAAGACAGAACACAAGATTTACTTCCAAATGCTCAGAAAATAAAATAATTTACCTTTGTATGATGTTTTTTTTTTCCACATACATCTGGCATGCTCAAGACGATCTTGTCCGCTCACCTGTTAATGGTCTGCTTCATAGTCTTGCACGCGTACATCTTTCCATCTTTCAGACTCTGAGTTTTGACCACCACGGAGAATGAGCCCTCACCAATCTTCTTGATTATTTTGTAGCCTAGGAAAGCATACAACTGTTTTATCGTTTGTGCATTTCAACGCCCAGGAAGATTCTTTTGCCAACAATGGAATAATAAAATAACAGAACAGCAGGCTGTCAACATAAGGACTGTGGCAGTTAAGTCTAAAGGCAGAGGAGTGTTTCTAAAGGCCGATATTTTAGTAAAAACATTTTTTTCTCATTCATTAATATTATTTTATTACTGTGTTTTTGTTATCTTGATTCATGTAAAACACTTTGATTCAACGCTCCAGCCTTCCTGTGTGGAGTTTGTTTGTTCTCCACCGTGCCTGCGCAGGTTTTCTCTGGGTACTCCAGTTTCCTTTGGCCCGTGTGCGCATTGGTATGTGGCCCGGACGCTCGCAATCCTATCTGTAACTGGCCAATGGTGTAGAAAATGGACAAATTGATGTATTTGAATGTTAAAATTAAAAAAAGTCTCAATAGCAGTAACTAAAAATATGTATTCGTAAGAAAAACTCATTTTTAGCCAAGCGGATAAATATATTATTGAACCTAGTGAGGATAACAGTTTGGGAAAATTAATACATTATTATTACCATTAGTAGTAATTGTTTAAGTAATATTGTATATCAGTAACTTGAAATAATTTTTAAAAGTGAAGAATACTACATTTGAAACTGCTCTCACTATGAGTCAGTGTAGTAGTAAAATAATTAACATAAATACATGTTAAAAGAATACTTTTAAAAAGCAACATATTAATTAAAAAAATAACATTATTGTGGTTCTCTTTCCCCGGGTCAAGTAAAGCAATAGCACACTAGCATTGAAGCAATTGGATTGAAGCTAATGACACACGCACGGGCGACTTGTAGTAGCCGTATTAGTAGTTAGTAGTAGTAGTTGTAGTAATAATAGCCAAAAATTCTACTTACGATGCATTTCTTTGCCTCGTTCATTTTTGGAACGGGCATTAAATGACTCTAACCCGTTACAATTACAATCTTGAGTGTAATTTGTATTTTAAAAAAAGCGTCTTCGGGTGGCGTTAGCCTAGCCGGACTTGGCCAGGCTGCGAGCTTGACCGTCGCCTAGGCAACGGAGCACGCCTTCACCCTCCCCTCTTGACCCAGCCGGCAAACGGCTGGAAAGTCTTCAACCCCGGAGAGGAAAAGCGACGGTGTGCAAGATTGTGGCTTACACACGGCGGGGAAAGGTCGGCATCCTTACCAAAATAATCCGTTGTTCTTATAATTTTTGACGAGGAATCGTTCTTTCTTACCTTTTTTCCAGAGGTGGGCGCTGACCGCTAGCTCCCCTGCCTTGTCACCGGGCTCCTGGCTCCGGTTGCTCCAGTCGCTGTTCGCCGCCGTCTTGCACGCATTCCGAAGGTTTGCCCTGTTTTTAACGCCAATTAGCCAGTTGGAGTAGTGCATCATGAGTGCACACGGATTTCCGAAAAGTGGAGCATGAGTTTAACGCTTTACTATGTCAGCGAATGAGAGGGGCGCTAGTGAATCGTCGCTGTCGCTATCGTTCTATCCATTCGTGGACTGTTGAGACATTACTGCTGCGCGTCGGCTTCCGTAGTAATGTGGCTAATTCTGGCCATGAAATAATAATATGCGATGGCTCAATGAAAATCGTTTGTTGCCTGTAATTTGTGTCATTGCCTACTATCTAATCCAAGGATGGGCAATTAAAATGATGGACGGGGCCACAATTTTACATCAGTATTTGTGGCCAGATAAAACCACATATGGACAAAATACGTACAAGATACTTCCTTTTAACATATATCATAATTCATTTCCCAAAGTATGTATAAAAGATCCAGCCTTCAGAAACAAATGGTTTGAATAATAAAAAAATAGACTCCACCTACCAGAGTCAGGTTTCTTGATGTCTACAAAAAGTACTATTCAACGATTGCTGCCCATAAGTGCAATAACTCATTTTGTGTTCCCCCCCCCCCCACCACAAAAGAAAATAAATAAATACAATTAAACTCACTCAAAAGTCTAACATTACTGAGAGACTATGTTTGTCCTAAATTGTCCCTAGGCGTGCGTGTGAGCGCGGGTGGTTGTTCGTCTCTATGTGTGCCCTGCGATTGGCTGGCAACCCGCCTACTGCTTGAAGGCAAATGGGATAGGCTCCGGCAACCCCTGCGACCCTTGTGAGGATAAAGCGGATCGGAAAATGGATGGATAGATGGATGGATGGATGGATGGCAATTAATCAAGGGGACCACTGAGAGTAAAGTCATGGGGTGCAAGGGCCGCAAATTGCCCACCCTGTAATAATCATTGGAAATAAATCTTCAAGCATAACTTCACTCCATATAACACTCCTGTAAACTCCTCTCACTGTTCGATTGACTTAATTTTATAAAGCCCCTTTTATGAATATTATTTTTTTATGTTCTATAAAATTGCTGTCATGTACTTTTGTTCGTGATTTAGAATGTTAAATGTCAGTTTGTGCGCAATTCTTTCATTTAAAAAAAAAATTACATCATACTGTATCTGCTGCATAATGTGAACGCATCTCGATCACTGTCAACTGGTTTACTTCCTATACTAAATATTGAACAAATCCACCACAATATCATTATAATGATTAAAGCGAAATGTATTCCAATAAATTTATTCAACCAAAGCGCTTTATGTCCATCCGCGTTGTCTGATTCGAAAGTCTCATAATCTGCGCATGCGTACTAAATCCCTGACGAGTGGAGCAAACCGTGCGCATGCGCACTGTCTACGGCGTGCTACAATAGTGTGGCACAAGCCTGACTGAACATTAACGCCGTTTTTCATTTTCTAAAACGTTTTAAGTCATCATGAAAACAAGGTTTACCACGGCGGACATTAGGGCTGCTATCGCCGAGATAAATGCTAAGTAGGTGACGTTCATTAAAGCCCCATCCGGGATCTGCTAGCCGAATTGCTAAGGTGTTTACATTCGCTTACGGGCTGTTTGTTCATTTCACTCTCCTTTTTTTTTGGCATGTGTTTGTGACAGCTATATGGGCATGAGGGTGAACAACGTGTACGACATAGACAACAAGACGTACCTCATCCGGCTACAAAAGTAAGCAGCGCCTTCTGAATGCACTCATCACTCGAGTCGTGTATAAAGTTTACTTCTGTACTCTATCTCCCCAGAATTGAGTGACGTCAACAAAGACTGAAAAGCTATGATGTCAATGATGACCTATATCATTTTTTTCTTTGCAAACATATTAATGCTGTTGCACTGCATTGGTACATAGATATATAACTGCACCTGTTTTTTTAACATTTATTTTTTAAAATCTGAATAAATTCATCCCAGGGTGAAAATTCTGCCATCACTCTCAACATGTGTTTATCAACGATACCGGAAGTGACTAGGGTCACAATTTTAAATTGTTAATGTTCTTTTAAATTTAAAAAGCATATAATGTATGGGTAATTCAATGGCACATTGACTTACAAGTGGCCTCATGGTTCATTTTCCTTTATTTTAGTGTAAGACTAACCTATAACACCCCCAAAAATTATGTATCAAAAATGGGATATTTTTTATTCTGATAGAGATTAATTTATTGTTTGCGTTTGAATAAAAAATAATATTCTGATAGAGATTAATTTATTGCTTGCATTTGAAAAAAAAGTTGGGAAGAGGACCATGACAAAAATGGCAAAATAATTTGCCCTAATTAATATGGCATGAGTAATTTGAGTTAAAAGCGTGGTCATGGATCTAATTAAACTCATAAGTCAATGTTCCACTGAACAACTAAAATAAAGTAACATGAGTAATTTACACTGGACATGTCTGCGATGTTTTGTTTGTTGGCAAGCTTCTCTCGTCATTTTCATGCCAGTGGTGAGCCATCATACTTTGAGCTATGTGCTATTTACGTTAGCATCTGCTTGCGACAAGTTCATGAGTGCATTTCTGATGTTTAAGTGGTTACGGGTTTGGTTAGGGTTTTTCGGAGGAGTTCCCCATTCTTGCGTGGATTTTGTCTCGGTGCTCCTGCTTCCTCCTACATTTATTTCCACTAAGAAGGGTAACCAATTGCTCTAGATGAATGGATGTCATTGGATGTAGGTGCAGGTGTAGCTGATGTTAAATATCACTGGTGTAACTTTGTTGAAAAAGGCCTGACAGCAAAGCCGTTCTCCTGCTTGAATCCGGAATTCGGATTCATTCCACAGACTTCGAATGGCCCAAGAATATGATGCCATCAGGCTTTGCCATGAAAGTAAGCTCCTCTTTTAGCCCGTGTTATTTGAAATAGCATTGCCATTGTTGTTATTGTTCCCGGACTGTCACTATCCAGTATGCTTACAGTTGATTATTCCCTTGATATGTCGAATAATCCAATACGCACTAGTTATTATGCGTGTGTCTGTAGTGTCGTAAGCACCTGAAGACGCGGCGGCTGACTCAGGTGAAGCAGCTCGGCATGGACAGAATCGTTGACCTCCAGTTTGGCTCGGAAGAGGCCGCCTACCACCTCATTGTCGAACTCTACGACCGGGTGAGAACATGCTATGAATCAAGATCACCGTTAAGGTTTCCCCCCCATAAAAAAATGAGATATTTAGTGTCAGTTACCAGAGCATGTGTGTGGGGCATATGGAAACCACATCATTCAACGGGGCCTGATCTTGCTCCCGGTACTAGCAAAATGGTCAAGCACACTTATCTCGATATGCTGTGTTTCCATCCGCTCTGCAGGGTAACATCATTCTCGCCGACCACGAGTACACCATCCTCAACCTGCTGCGCTTTCGCAACGCCGAGGCGGAAGACGTCAAGATCGCCGTGCGGGAGCGCTATCCCGTGGAAAGCGCGAGACCTCCAGAACCACTCATCACGTTACAACGGTAACTTGTTGAGTCCATGGACCGCTCGGTGTCATCTACTGTTTTTTTACTGTGGATTTTTATGAACCCAACTTTTTTTTGTTCTCTCTCTATTTAAACCCATTTCCTTCGATGCAGACTCACTGAAATCATCAGTCAAGCACAGAATGGAGAGCAAGTGAAAAGAGTTCTGAACCCTCACCTTAGTACGTAATGATACAAAGAGATTGGACTTCACTTCCTGACCATCATTCTTCATGTGATCATTTTGCTAAAGTTGATTTTCTAAACCCGCGCAGCCTACGGAGCAACTCTCTTAGAACACTGTTTCATCGAAGCCGGACTGTCTGGCTCAGTGAAAGTCGACAGTCAAGTGGATGCTTCCCAAGGTATGGTCGCAAGCTTATATTTATCTCCGGTGATGCGATTTATGGTGACTTTCTGCATTTCGGTTTCAGTTGCACCTAAAATCCTGGAAGCCTTGCAGATGGCCGAGATGTACATGGAGAAAACGGAGAACTTCAGTGGCAAAGTATGACAAGTATTGTCGAATCGTTTCTTTGTTTTTTTTCCTTCTTTTTTTTTGGTCTGCTTTTTGGAGGTATCAGAATATTATCTTTGTTTTATTGAAGGGCTTCATCATTCAAAAGAGTGAAAAGAAAGCAAGTTTAACGCCTGGGAAAGCCAGCGAAGAGCTACTCACGTAAGTCACGACGTGGAGTGCTAACTGGGATATGCTGCTCCTGCTGTTGTTCATAATTTCATAGTTAATCTTTTATTAGCCTCAGAACACAGTTTTCAAGAACGTAAGATGATAGATCTGGAGTCCACTTGTTAAGTCATGTCATGATGAGGAGAAGATAAATATACTGTAGCTATGATCAGTTCAATCGATGAACATGCACAATCGTTTAGATTGAATCAGGTCAGCTTAATGCAATTATTTACTATTATTTAGGTGTGGTGATTCATCATAACGATACAATAAAATTAATATTTTTTGTACTTCATCAGTGATAAAAATCATGAATTGAATTTGTGTACTGTAGTGTGTAATTGTAATATTAATTGTAATTTTTATATGATAAAACAATAACTTATCATCTGCGAAAAGTGAGGGAACACTGTTTTAAAAATACAGTATACAAAATGTAATAAATACTTGACATTAGTTATTTATTCTTCACAGGCATTACAATACATTTTAGACTTGAGAATACGATGATGTAATTGATCGGAATTATCTATTCACAGTCTTTTGCAATTACAGATACGATGAATTCCACCCGTTCCTCTTTGCCCAGCATTTAAAAACTCCCTACTTGGAATTTGAGTCCTTCAACAAGGTAAATAAAAGACATTGACCACGTCCCGTCTGTTGTTTTTCTACAGCGCTCATGCCTTGTCGCAATGTTGTCTTGACAGGCAGTGGATGAGTTCTTCTCCAAGATGGAGAGCCAGAAGATCGACATGAAGGCTTTGCAGCAGGAGAAGCAGGCCCTGAAGAAGCTGGAGAACGTCCGGCGGGACCACGAGCAGAGACTGGAGGCCTTGCATCAAGTTCAGGTGAAGAGCTCAACTTAAGAACGGTTGATGTGGCCAAGTCATACACATGTCACATTTTAAGCTTTTTAAATCAGTCTCAATCGGCCTCCATACATCAAATATGTTTTTTTTTTTTTTTTTTTAAACCCATTCTTATTGACTTCACTGACTGACTTCACACACTTATTGTTTCAGAGGCTAGGCAGTCTTGCTGCAAAGTAAAAATAAATAAATAAATAAAACTAAGTGGAAAAATGTTGCTGCGTGCATATGGGGGGAATTAGAGCCCTCTAGTGGACACGTATTGAAATCACATTTCAATTACCGGTTTAAAAAAACGCTTGCAAATAATGTTCTGAACTCAGCCTTTTTCAGAGAGCACTTTAAAAATACAACAGTAAAAACCATTAGAAATACATCAATAAAATATATAGATTTTTTTCGAATGAAAATATACTTCAAATCAAGTCAAATCAATTTGTCACCTGCTGTCACCAGAAAATGACATCACATTATCAGGTAAATAACCAGTCACGGCTCAGCTAACCAGTGTCACGTAACCAAACTCAGAAAACAAGTGAGCCTAGTCTCGAGACTTAGACATTTTTTTACTTTAAAAACATAAAACATAAAAACAGTCCTACAGCACCCCCTCTGTGTCTTTAGACAAAATGATTCCAATTATTATGTCAACCGCCTGCTAGTTTTTTATTTATTTATTTTTTGGGTCTGGTGCCCGCTCGTGGTCTGAAAATGTACTAAATTGGTCAAGTATATTCCCCAGAGGAGGTCGAGAAGAAGAGTATTGATGTTACTGTCGCACTTTCGTGTGGGTCACGTGACAGGAAGTGGATCGAGTGAAAGGTGAGCTGGTGGAGATGAACCTGGCCGTGGTGGAGAGGGCGCTGCAGGTGATCCGCAGCGCCCTGGCCAACCAGGTTGACTGGACCGAGATCGGCGTGCTGGTCAAGGAGGCGCAGGCCGCCGGCGACCCCGTGGCGTGTGCCATCAAGGACCTCAAGTTGCAGACCAACCACATCACCATGCTTTTAAAGTGAGACCAACAGGTCGACGCTTAACAAAATGGCTCCTTGCGCAAATCCCCCCGCCCCCTTCTTCTAGGAATCCTTACATCACTGAAGAGGAACAGGAGGAGGAGGAAGAGTTGAAGGAGGCCCCGCAAGAGAAGGGCAAGAAAAACAAAAATAAAGACAAAGGTCAGAATAGGAAGCTGCAGAGGAACAAGCCCATGCTGGTGGATGTGGATCTTAGCCTGTCGGCCTACGCCAATGCAAAAAAGTACGTAAGAAGTCACCTTTTGGAAAGCCACGCCCCCCAAAATGCTGACTGGCCAATCACAGCGCAGCGTACAACAGGAGTTTCAAACTTGAATTCAGTGATACATTTTGAGAGTTTATTTTTGGGACCTTTCAACCACACATATATGAATATTTAAAAAAAATGAATGGCACAACATCTCCTGAAGGTTGCATATCGGGGTATCCACCCCAGTTACTCAAGCCTACAACGTCCATTTTCAGGTACTACGACTGCAAGCGCAGTGCTGAAAAGAAGGAACAGAAGACCATTCAAGCAGCAGACAAGGTCAGAGCAGCCTTCTAACCGACCTCGTTTGGCGAGACCATCCAAAATGCTTTTCTCAACTTCGTTGAAGGCCATGAAATCGGCAGAGAAAAAGACCCAGCAAACCTTGAAGGAGGTCCAGACGGTGACCACCATTCAGAAGGCCAGGAAGGTCTACTGGTGGGTGGGCACTTCGCCGCACTCGGCGGGTGATTCTTTGTGTCCTCTCAGTCGTGTCCTCCCCCTTTTTGTGTAGGTTTGAGAAGTTCCTGTGGTTCATCACGTCGGAGAACTACCTCGTCATCGCCGGGCGAGACCAGCAGCAGAATGAGATGATCGTCAAGCGCTACCTGCGGGCCGGTAAGAATGATAAAGGCGGGCTTACCGCCCCTGCTTCTGTCATTCATCATCTTGTGCTTTTTTTTTTTTGGCCAGGTGACATCTATGTCCACGCCGACCTCCATGGCGCCACCAGCTGTGTCATCAAAAACCCTGCAGGTTCGTCCACTCGCATTTGGCTTGTTGGCAATGTCTCCCCCCCCCCCCCCCCCCTTGCCTTCCCAGGCAGTCCCATCCCCCCTCGCACGCTGACCGAGGCGGGCACCATGTCGGTATGCTACAGTGCTGCCTGGGATGCCAAGATCGTCACCAGCGCTTGGTGGGTCCACCATCATCAGGTGAGTCACTGAGAACACCCTTGAATTTGTTTTGACTCTAGTCAACAAAGATGCTTTCACAATGAATGTTCACAATTTAAAAGAAAAACAGGAACAGGATCATTCGAGAGCATACTGTGGGATTTAAAAAAATAAAAAAAATGGTGGCAAAACCTTTTCCACCTGTTGAATAAATGAGAAAAAAACAGTGCATGCTTCATTGAGAGAACATAGTTAAAAAAAAATAGGAACTCACTTTCACAATCTCTTTTCGGTTTTGAATGTTAATGACGTCCGGTGCTTCAGGAGAAAAGCTCAAAACGCCATCTTAAAAAGTACAAGAAGTTGACACAATCAACTTCATTCTTGTTTACAAGCACCGCTGATCATGTTTAGGTGTCCAAGACTGCGCCTACAGGAGAGTACCTGACCACTGGCAGCTTTATGATCAGGGGTAGGACAACTTTCAGAAGGCTTATTTTACTCAGCAAAGCAGGTACTGAATGATCAC
Source organism: Hippocampus comes (assembly GCF_001891065.2). Lineage (NCBI taxonomy): Eukaryota > Metazoa > Chordata > Actinopteri > Syngnathiformes > Syngnathidae > Hippocampus > Hippocampus comes. The sequence goes on along the minus strand of NW_017805841.1, from coordinate 514,471 downwards.
TTTTTTGTTTTCGTTTTTTTTTTTCCTCCCCAGGAAAAAAAAACTATCTGCCGCCTTCCTACTTGATTATGGGCTTTGGCTTCCTCTTCAAGGTAAACACCATCGAATGAAGCTACTGCTCAAGACTTGTTTGCATGTTTCCAGGCAGGCCAATTCATTGGATTTTTTTTTTTTTTTTTTTGTGAAATAGATTGACATTTTATTCCTTAACAGAAAGTGAGGAAAATGTACGGTAATCTAGGGGTGTTTCTAAAATATGTGTGGGTGCGTGTGTCTGTTTGCATGTTCTTCCCGAGCCTGTGTGGGTTTTCTGCGGGTACTCCGGTTTCCTCCCACATTCCAAAAACATGCATGGCAGGCTGATTGAACACTCGAAATTGTCCCTCGGTGTGAGTGTGAGCGCGGATGGTTGTTCGCCTCTCTGTGCCCTGCGATTGGCTGGCAACTGGTTCAGGGTGTTCCCCGCCTACTGCCCGAAGACAGCTGGGATAGGCTCCAGCACACCCCGGGACCCTCGTGAGGATAGGCGCATCAGAAAATGCATTGGGTGGAGGGTTTCACACCTTCGAGCAGTTTAGCCTGCGAACGCTATTTTGGAGTCACCCATTTCCGTCAATGTTCTGTACTTTCTGAAAAGCAACACATTGGAAACATTTCTTCATGTTTAACAAGATTGTGCAGCCTATGCAAATGAAAATATGAGCATGATTTTCACCTCTACGTGCTTTTTTTTAATTTTTTTTTTTTATTAAACAAAAATGATCTCTCTGACTACAACCCCCTCTAAAGGTAGACGAGCAAAGTGTGTTCCGTCACAGAGGCGAGCGCAAGGTAAAGTCGGTAGAGGAGGACGTGGAGGAAATGGCGTCCAGAACGGCCGAGATGTTGGAAGAAGGGGAGGAGCTCATGGGTAAGCGCTGACCCTTCACCTCCACCATTCCAACAATCATCACCTGACGCCGAAGCGCCTCTGTTAGGTGACGATAGCGGCGCCGAAGACGGAGCGGAGGATAAGAAAGAAGAGCACGAGACCGGGGACTGCGATGGAAAAGATGCGGCGGAGATGGCGGATGTGGACGGAACGACGTCAGAGCGCAGCGATTCCGACGGCGAAGACGACGACGACAGGAAGGAGAGCAAACCGGAAATCAGTGAGGAGTTAAGCTACCCTGACACCACCATCACCCTCACTCACCTGCAGCCCATCAGGTAACCAACACTGCAAAGTCCGTCTTACCTTTCCGGAGCTTCAGGATAAGTCGTCATACTTTTATTTCCCCCTCCTCTCATTCCAGGAACTCTCAAAACGTCACTTTCAAGAAAGAAGCCGCCTCTCAGGTTCACATCTTTGGACATATTTTCCCAGAATGACGTCTCGCAGGCGTATTAAATGAACACTTGTGTCTCCAGTCCGACGTCGACACGCAAGGAAGGAAGCACATGACTGCTAAGCAGAGACGGTGAGGCCAAGGATTTTTTAAAAATTATTTTAAATCCAAGTCATAAACCACAAACAGTTTGGGATCTTTTATTTAAACGAGTAGTATGATTCTAGGATCTTACAGTCATTCATACTTTGAAAACGATATATTTGCGCCATGTTTGGCAGACATTTTGAGTTTCACTTCTCAGAAAGTATATGGCCAAGGTTTGGCCAACCAATTTAGTTCTGGCGGAACGACGTCAGAGCGCAGCGATTCCGACGGTGAAGACGACGACGACAGGAAGGAGAGCAAACCGGAAATCAGTGAGGAGTTAAGCTACCCTGACACCACCATCACCCTCACTCACCTGCAGCCCATCAGGTAACCAACACTGCAAAGCCCATCTAACCTTTCCGGAGCTTCAGGATAAGTCGTCATACTTTTTTTTTTCCCCAACCTCCTCTCATTCCAGGAGCTCTCAAAACGTCACATTCAAGAAAGAAACCGCCTCTCAGGTTCATATCTTTAGACATATTTTCCCAGAATGACGTCTCGCAGGCTTATTAAATGAACACTGTTTCTCCAGGTCGACGTCGACACGCAAGGAAGGAAGCACATGACTGCTAAGCAGAGACGGTGAGGCCAAGGATTTTTTAAAAATTATTTTAAATCCAAGTCATAAACCACAAACAGTTTGGGATCTTTTATTTAAACGAGTAGTATGATTCTAGGATCTTACAGTCATTCATACTTTGAAAACGATATATTTGCGCCATGTTTGGCAGACATTTTGAGTTTCACTTCTCAGAAAGTATATGGCCAAGGTTTGGCCAACCAATTTAGTTCTGGGTAAAAAGAGTTCTGGTGTCTTGTTTAGCGATGAGAAGAAGAAGAAGCAGAAACAGGAAGTGAGCGAACCAGAAAAGAAGACTGAGCTTGCGCCCGCTGAACAGGAAGAGGACCGGGGATCCAAAAGTGGCAGCGGACCGCCGCAGCTGCCGCTGAAGAGAGGCCAAAAGGTGAGAGATTTTGCTCAGAACAAGATGGAGCTTTCGCTGTTCAACACAATGTGTGACGGTAAAGAAATGAGTCTTCAACGGAAACAGAGCTGCAACGATGAGTAAATTAATCGATGATCAAATTAATCGACAGTCATTTTGATCATCAAGTAAAACATCAAACAAAAGCATTTTCGAAGAAAAAATAACGAACAAATGTGCTCTAAAATCAAAATCACTGATTAAAAAATAAAATAAAAACTTGAACAATGGTAGAATCAAAATAAAACATTTGCAAACATCTGCTTTGACTTTTGAAAACCATGATCTACATTTTTGCCAATTTTGACATTACGGGCCAAACCAAAAACTGAATCTTAGTACGTTTGTGTATTTTCTGCACTGCCAGTTTGAAATGCTGTCCCGTTTTTGAATAAAGGGATGGAAATTGTTTTTTCTCTATTTAATGTTCTAGTGACAAAGTAATGTTCATATTAGTTGATAAAAACCATGAGTTGCAGCTCGAAAATGAAGCTGTCAAAGAAGCGAAAAACAGCCAATTTTGCAACCTCCTGAAAAATCCTTGACAAATCTTGAGAGGAATGAAGTTTTCGCTCCTCAAAGTCATCCTGTGATGCAGGCGGGTAAATTAAAGATGACATCGTGTGATGTATGTCACAAATTAGTCGTCTATGTGTTTCGAGTGGAATTAAACTCAAAACACTTTGTGTGATTTGTAAATGGGCTTCCTCAGACTCAACAACAACAAAAAGAAGGAAAATAAGAGTAGAGATATTCCATTTGAAGTCCTGCTGGGTTTATACGCAGACATTTGAATACGTCACTGTCCTCGATGCCGCTTTTAAGAAAAAAAAATTGCGACGTGAGAACAATTCCTTAGAGCGGAAGCCGCGAGGACCGTTGCAATTAAAACCGTCCTGCTGTGTTGGCAACAGAACAAGCTGAAAAAGATGAAGGAGAAGTATAAGGACCAGGACGAAGAAGACCGCGAGCTCATGATGCAGCTGCTTGGGGTACCCCGCACGCACGCACGAACAAACACAAACACAACAAGGCACTCATCTATGCTCTCCTGCTCTTCACAGTCGGCCGGTGCGAGCAAGGACGAGAAAGACAAAGCTAAGAAAGGCAAGAAGGGGAAGGGCAAAGAGGAGCCCCCGAGGAAGCCCCCTCCTCAGAAGCCCCCTCCCAAACCTCGCCAGATGATGGTGACAACCGTCACGAAACCGGAGCAGATGGCCCCGGATGGCGAGGAGGCGGCTTCCGCGGAGCAAGAGGACAAGGTATCAGCCACACCCACTCACATTCCCAGTTCGGCATTTGCAATTTCACACATTTTATTTATTTTTGGTACGAGTCCCCTGCTTTTCGCTGAAAGAGTATTCGCTGTGCTCAGGATAAAAGCAATATGAATGTTGCATTTCCACCATTTTGGGACATCTCACTGCCAGTGAACTTTGTCGAAGTGAGCCGAGGAGCTTCATGTAGACAAAAGTATGCCACCATATTGTGGCATCCGTTAATTTTAAAAGCATTTACACTCGGTACTGACTTCACTTCTGTTGGCGGTTTATTCCACTTGCGTGCAGCATAACTTCCGAATGCTGTTTTACCATGTTTGCTTTGAACCCTGCGCTCCACGAAGTGACCTGAAATTCCAGACCTCACACCCCAATTAGGTTTATATTCAATGAGCATTTCTTAAATGTATTCAGGACTCAAACCATTCCCTGATTTTATAGACCGGTACCAGAATTTAAAAATGTACACGTTTAAGTAAAGAGCCGCTGATCGGAAAATTATAACAAAGTTTTGAGATCTTGGGTTAAGTTTCCCATTGAAAATATATTTGTTTTAAAGACATTAGTGTTCTTAAAATGACCTTACTGGTATTATTCTTAAAATATTATTCAGCTGTTTAAAAATGTCGTCCTAAACAATTCCCACAAGCGATCCTAAATTCATTTATCGTTCTTAAACTTTTGCAATGTCCCCTTTAAAATCCAGTATTGTCGGTCTTTATGCTCTTAACACACGGCCATGTGCGTGTTGTTTTTCAGGAGGACGACGTGGATGCAGACAACCCTGGGGCAGAGGTGACTACAAACCTTGCAGTGCTGCTTAAACTTTTTACACCAAGTACCAACAAAAGCGAAGTACAAACTGAACGTTTTTGGTGGGTGGGGACAAATCCACTGCGTTATCCTTAAGTGCCGTGTGATTGGTTGGAAGATGGCGTTTGGAGACGTGATGGTTTTATACTTTCATTGTAAGAGCCTCGCCTCAAATCACACACTGAACACTACGAGAGGGAATCTCTACACTTCTGAATCATTCCCTTACACTATGTTCAATGTTATGATTGTGTGTGTGTGTGTGTGTTTGTGCGCGCACCAGGAAGCAGAGAACCTCCTCACTTCGCTGACAGGCCAACCTCACCCCGAGGACGTGCTGTTGTTTGCGGTGCCCGTGTGCGCCCCCTACACCGCACTTTCTAACTGCAAGTGCGTACCACCGTGATCCGGTCGACTCAGTTTTAAATAAAGCAGCATGTAAGTAAAGAATCATGCTTTTTTTTTTTCTCTTTCACACCAACAGGCACAAAGTTAAACTGACTCCAGGCTCACAAAAGAAAGGCAAAGGTAAATATTTTGGGGGGGACCACAGTTAAGTATGCGAACCACTGAGTTGCTATGTGAAACGCTGCACTACAAACGACTCAAAGGCAGACGACACTCTGATCAGTAGTTGGCCACAGTGTGAAAGCGCAACAGTTGAATTCACATCAATTGCATGAAACATCACCTATGTGAACCACTACACTGCTATTGCCCCAAAACCATTACTCTTTTTGTTCGTTGCAGCCGCCCGCACCGCACTTTTGAGCTTCATGAAATCCAAGGAGGCTTCTGTAAGAGAAAAGGACTTGCTACGCAGCGTCAAGGTACCGAATCTCCCCCCCCAACATAAACACTCTTATGGCCAGAATTGATTGGTTTATTCGTACTACAGGATGCCGATCTGTCCAGAAACATGCCTGGCAAAGTCAAAGTGTCCGCTCCAAACCTGCTGGCTGCCAAGAGAAAATAAGACACTGTGCTACGCGGTGAAAACGCCACCTACTTTTCGATACTTGGACATATGAAAGTGGACCTATCATGATCAAAATCATTCTTTGAGCTGCAGAAAAAAAATGTACAGAACAGAAAAGGATTTCTTTTCTTCTGTTGGACTAAATTTCATTTTCCCTGGCCACATTTGGTATAGCATAATTTTACTTACAAAAACAATGCTCGGTTTTGATTGACACACTCGAGAGGTATTGTACAGCTAATAAAGGTTTTATGATGGAAAATGACAGACTACATTTTATTGTTATTCATGAAGATATTTAAAAGATTATAAAAATACAAATATTTATAACTTTCTGTACAATTAAAAAAAATTATAATCCCATCAAAGTCCTTGAAGTTTGCTGTGGAAACATAAGAGAGCAGTAATGTTACAAGCTCGGTGTGGATTATTTTTCTTAAACAAATGTACTGAACAGTTCTTACCTGTCCTCAAATGTTCTGTTGGATGGATAGTACACCTTGAATGCAAAACCACTTCTTGGGAAAGAGCCCTGGTGAAGTCATGAATGCAATTTTCATCAATCACATTTCACGATTGACATTTTACTACGGTCCATGAATCACACTCAGATGCCACAAAACAGTGCCAAAGCTGCCATACCGGGTTGACGCAAAGGCAGTCGGAGTGCGTGACGCTGAAGGGGTCGTACTTGTCGGCAAAAACCACCACGTCGGGGACGGGGTACACACGCAGGGTGTAGTCGTAAGCCCAAAACACAGGAGTGACGGAGAGAGGCAGCGGGGCCAGGTGAGCCTGCGACAGGATGCTCCGGACAAACTGACAAAAACAGCAGCAAGCGTCATCAGTGCCAACGTGGGACTTAAAAAAATTAGTATTTTTTTTTGGTAAGACACTCACATGGTTGGGTATGTCCAGATTGGTGTTTGGCAACCTCACGCAGTTTCGGCACATTTTGTTGACCAGGTCCTCCCGGATGATTATGATCTCCTGGCTACAGAACTGGATTCTGAAAGAGAACACGAACAGCATCCAACCAACCCAAAACATGAAGGTTCACTTTACAAAACATGAATACAAAATGCCAAAGCTATCAAAACTCGCACCGATGCTGCGGTAATTGTGGCAACAAATGCATATAACAATACTCGCAGCTTAATCGCTTAATCATCTTAAAGCTGGAGAATAGACTTTAAAATGATGCTACTGGTCTACAACTCACCGAATTAAATGATCATGGCATATAAACCCGGTAGTGTTCTGAGAATCGGATTAATTAGCGGAGCCAAGAGTTCAAAGCAAATATGGTGCGTTAGCATTTAGCTGCTATGCTAGACGCAAATGCATTTAACTGCCAACAGAACTGGAGTCAAGGTAAACACCTTGTCCCACCTGCCCCCCCATGATTAACGTCTGAAAGAATATTTCCACTTCTTGGGAAAGAGCCCTGGTGAAGTCATGAATGCAATTTTCATCAATCACATTTCACGATTGACATTTTACTACGGTCCATGAATCACACTCAAGATGCCACAAAACAGTGCCAAAGCTGCCATACCGGGTTGACGCAAAGGCAGTTGGAGTGCGTGACGCTGAAGGGGTCGTACTTGTCGGCAAAAACCACCACGTCGGGGACGGGGTACACACGCAGGGTGTAGTCGTAAGCCCAAAACACAGGAGTGACGGAGAGAGGCAGCGGGGCCAGGTGAGCCTGCGACAGGATGCTCCGGACAAACTGACAAAAACAGCAGCAAGCGTCATCAGTGCCAACGTGGGACTTAAAAAAATTAGTATTTTTTTTTGGTAAGACACTCACATGGTTGGGTATGTCCAGATTGGTGTTTGGCAACCTCACGCAGTTTCGGCACATTTTGTTGACCAGGTCCTCCCGGATGATTATGATCTCCTGGCTACAGAACTGGATTCTGAAAGAGAACACGAACAGCATCCAACCAACCCAAAACATGAAGGTTCACTTTACAAAACATGAATACAAAATGCCAAAGCTATCAAAACTCGCACCGATGCTGCGGTAATTGTGGCAACAAATGCATATAACAATACTCGCAGCTTAATCGCTTAATCATCTTAAAGCTGGAGAATAGACTTTAAAATGATGCTACTGGTCTACAACTCACCGAATTAAATGATCATGGCATATAAACCCGGTAGTGTTCTGAGAATCGGATTAATTAGCGGAGCCAAGAGTTCAAAGCAAATATGGTGCGTTAGCATTTAGCTGCTATGCTAGACGCAAATGCATTTAACTGCCAACAGAACTGGAGTCAAGGTAAACACCTTGTCCCACCTGCCCCCCCATGATTAACGTCTGAAAGAATATTTCTAAAATCAATTTTCCCCAAATCGTATTCTTGCGCGGTTTGCTCCTTTAGTAATTTTAGTACCTTTTATTTCACTTTTAAATGTATTAAGTTGTTTTTTTTTTAAACGTCTTAAGTTCTTTGAAAATTTGTTTTTGTAACTTTGTGAAGCAAAGCTACCTGGTGTATGAAATGCGCTTTATCCCTCAAGGTGCCCAGGCTTTACGTCAACGTTGTGCACTAGAGCGCGCCGCACATTTACCTGCACGGGTTGGTGGTGAACGCGGAGAAAGGAACCCTCTGTCTGAACTCCTCGGTGATGTGATCCGCCAGCGGAGGTCTGGGGGGAAGACATAAATCACTCGGCAATTTCTTGGCTGCTTTGTTGTTTTTCGGATTAAAAAAAATGCAAAGAGAGTTACAAGCACGTCACAAAGTTCCACACCCAAATTGTAGTGCATGGAGAACTCATTAAATTTAGCTCATTGTGTGCCGTTTGTATTCTCAAAACAGTAGCCACACATGATCTTTATCAACCAGCGCCTTCATAAATGGAGATTTTTATTTATTCTTCAATGAGTATTACCGTGGCAGGACGGTGCCCGGGCCTGGATCTTCGGGGCCGGGAACGAACACAAAACGACTGCTGCAGGTTCAAGACAAAGACAATGGCAGTGAGGCACTCCAGTCCAATGTTAACAATGACAAAAAAAGGCTCTATAAAGGTGCATAGCACACACACTTACTTGTTGAGTATATTCGGGTGTGCACATATGCTGTCGGCTAATGCCTTCAGCGACTCTAAAAAGAGAGAAAACCGCCCCAGCAAAGTGAAACACTGATTTCTCACTTGATCGTGACTGAAGTGTTGCCTGAAGCTTGCCTTTTAGTGACTTGATGTGATTTTTTCCATACGGGACAGAAGAGAAGTTTCCACAAAAGATGAAACAGGTGGGAGGCATTGCAGCATAACCTGGTGACATGATGTTCAAATGGTAGATTATCAACGTTACAATATCTTGAATGCCACTTCAGAGTTCAAAAATAAATCGTTCCTCGAGTACAGTCGGATTAGGAGTTGTCGTCAAAGTAGTAACATTGTCATGTGAAAACCAGCACTCATAGCACGCGTGCTAATGACAGAATGAAAACTGAATTGAACAAGTTTTTTTCTCCACTTTCGCCTTCATTTCAATGCACTCACGAGGCCCAAAGTTACACGCTCGTGCACTTCTCGTCACTAACTGGAGCGGAGCAGCTGGTAGGTTGGCATACCCGAGAACATGAGGTTGAGCTTCTCCATCACTTCCGCGCTGTCCAGCCACACGTCGGAAAGCAAAACAAACATGGCGTCCTCGTTCTCCTCCTCCAGCTGCTTGAGCTTAGCCGACGCCTTCACCGACGTCGTGGACGGACCGCCGAAAAAGTTCACATTGCCGAAGTACGCTCTGGTGGCAGAAGAGAGCCCCGTTTCAACAGGGGTGGAAGAAAAACAAATTTGCTTGCTGTTCTCCCCGGGCCTGCGTGGGTTTTCTCCGGGTACTCCGGTTTCCTCCCACATTCCAAAAACATGCATGGCAGGCTGATTGAACAACTGGTTCAGGGTGTCCCCCGCCTACAACCCGAAGACAGCTGGGATAGGCTCCAGCATCCCCCGCCCCGGCGACCCTTGTGAGGATGAAGCGGTTCCGAAAATGTATGTACATGTTTAATCAATTATACCGTGTAGCTGATGAAGGTTCTACAGGCGGCGTGCCAAAACCATTGACATGGAACACCGAGTCCTCGTACCAGCCTGAAAGACACAAGGTCAAAATATTGAGCTCAATCTACGTTGGCATAGACGAGCCTTGATGACATGAGACAAGTGGGGCCATATTCCAGGGGGCTTGTGGAGATACAACGTCCTTCTTTTTGATCTTTGATTGCCCGACAATTTGGTTGGTAGATGGACAACAGAGAAAACCGTCATATCATTTCAGGAGCAACTTCAGGGATGCCTGCAGTAAACAGTCAAAGGTGGGACATTTTCGCTGCTTGCTGAGACTGGAAGTAGAAGCTCCACCTGGTGGACAAGTGTAATAATGCAGGAGACCAAAATTGAAACAAAAAATTGCCACATGAGCTAAAGTTATGATGAATGACGAATCAAAGTGTTATTTTCAAGAGGATATTTTTGGTTGCTCAGAACTAACGTGCCTGTTTTTGCACATCTTTCAAAACGCGAACCTTGCATTTGGTGAGTGCGCCTGCATCAGTAAGTTCCTATTTTGGGTACGATCAACCATACACACAAAAGAGCTTTTCTCAGTTTTCCAGGTTCGACTTTTGAAACACATTTTCCTTCAAATTTTTCGGTTGGATCAGGATTCCACCACCATTGAATTCGGAGCACTCAAGCGCAATTGGTCAGTTCGCCATTGCAAGCGATGTCGCTGTCACAATAAAAGTCATTCGTCTTACCCTCAGCCAGTACGAAACTGTATTCGGTGTAAAGGCCGTTGTGAAACTGGTGCAAGCAGAATTAAGGCAATTAGCAACTTGATTTCTGGATTAATTAAAAGACGTGAAAGAAAGGATATTGCCTTGGACATATTGAGCTCTACTGTCCCAGTTGGATCCTCCAGGTAGAATTTCCCCTTTGAAAGAAAAACAAACAAAAAAAAAAACATTTTCGACGAGAACATGCACATACACTTCATCAAGATGATCTCACGATTCCAAATGGAGTAAAATGCAAATGGTCTGCCTGCCTCACCTCTTTTAGTTGTGTGATCATGCCGAGTACGATCACGCCCCCCAGTTTGGACGTGGAGCCGAGCAAAGCTTCAATGGTCTTCAGCTGGAGAACATAAGAAAAAAAGAATTTTAATGTCTGACGGTCCCAAGTATGGGGGGGAAAAACAAGACGTAAGGGTTGGGGAGAATGGATTTATTCAATTTGCGAAGCGAACGCAGAGTCAACATGTGGAGTTATAGGCCTTGCGATGTATCTCGTGCTATTTTCAACACATGAGCTTGGTGAATAATTTGCAAAAATAACAGAAGACTAGGGAACGATCCATTGGTTAAAAATAAAAAATGAAGCCTTTCATGCACCCTGTAACCTGATACCACGAAAAGCTGTTCACTGTAGTAACCGCTGTACCCCGAAATGAACCACAATCGGACACACAATGTTTTGGCCCAACAGTGATGATGAGGATACCTGAAATTTGTTTTGATTGGGCACGACGGTGGCTCCAATAACAGGCGGGGTGAACAGCTCGTGTCGACGTGTGCGCTGGAAAACAAACGCCGACAAAAGTAAAAGCACCGCATGGAAAGGGCGACGAGCACAGACTGAAGAGTAGGAAAGCGGACCTGCAGTAAGATTGCGTAGCGCTCACGGAAAAGTTCCGCCTTGTCTCTCGCGACGCCGCACAGGCCCGCGGCTGGATGGTTGGTCATACCGATGCTGAAAACAACACAACGCAGAGCCATTAATGATGTTATCGTCTAACCGTTTCATTTTGGATTTCAACATCAACAATAGAGAGAAACAATGGCATTCACTCACGGGACGAATTTCTTCTGCTCCGCATTGTAAATGTATCGGGGCACATCGAAGGCACCGATGATGTTGAAAACGTTACTCCTGGAAATGAGTCAAACGGTTCAAATTGTGAGAAATGTCGCCTTCAAAAACAACAAACAAAAGACTTGTTCTACACGTCAGCGGTCTCTTAATTTCTCACATGGCTTCGTCACAGGATTGAGAGCAGTCTTGCACGGCGTCCGTCACCACCGATAGCTCGATCATGCTAGAAGACACTTTTTGATGACCAAAATCACAAATAAATTTGATTACATTTATGAATCGCCCAGCATGAACACCAACATACTCACTCACATGGTTGCTTCTCGACAGCATCCAGCACTCTTTCGATGATGTCATCCAGCTCAGCGGGACTGACAGACTCCAGGACCTCCACCAGATACTTGGTGGCCTCACTTAGACGATATTAAAATAAGCCCGGAAACATATCAATATTCACCTTTGACTAAATGTGCAACAGACATTCAGTATTTCTGCATTTGTTCATTCTACCTAAGTCTACATTCGCTATATTGTATTTTTTCCACAAGAAAAGGCAAAATATTAACAGCCACTGCCAAAATGCCAGCACAACTGAAAGTGTCAATTACAGATGAGCATTATTAGTGTTGTGAATCTGAAGATCTGATACTTCAGGTTTTGTAGTCATAGTGCAAGGAGCCTGGTAATGACACAACAAAAGAATGTGATGCTGAGCTATTTATTGACATTTAGTTGGAGAAAGTGATCAATTAAAAATAGCAAAATGAAGTTTGAAAAACTATTCGAACAAGATTCTCGATAGACGATTCGTTACGCGAATTAATGACGTCGACAAGACTAACTAAAACCGCAAGAATACCAGCTAAAATAAAATATTTCAAACTAGAGATGACTTAATGGTACATACGGTCGGAGAATAAGTCCCCGCATTTTGAAGTCAGTACAAACTCTGGACTTAATTGTGCGGCTAGCATCCATCTTTGTTGACTTCACTGTTCAGTACGCTTGTGCCTTGGCGCCAAATGTTTTACTTCCGCATATTGCCGTCGTCACTTCCGTGAAAGTCACGCCTACGGTAAAATCGAGTTAATAGAGTGCTGTAAAATGTAAAACAAACAACAAAAACAGGCGTATTTGTTTATTTAAATTCCGATATAAAGCCTCGAGTAATTATGCTTTTGCTTTTGTGGACTTTTATTGTTACCCCGAACTACTGCTCCCTCTCCCAACCAGGACATTAGTTGGGTTAAGATGAACTTATATTTTGTTAATGCCGATTGAAGTTTGGAAGTACACAAACCCGCATAAATATATGGCATGAGCATGAATACAAGAGACAGTTTACTGTAGCAACTGAATCTTTAATATTTTGTAAGATATAAAAATCTTCATCTTTATCATACAATAAGACACGCCACATTTAGCCAAATGAACAATTCTTGTTTTGTTTTTTGCCACCACACAAGAACAAAAACAACGGTATAATTTTATGATCCCTTTTTTTGAGGTAAGACAGCTGGTTGGACAAATACGCAGCCACACAGGTCTTCCCTTCTTTTACGCAAGACATTCGACACATTCCTCACCAAGTAGGCCTTTAGGCACCAAGCTGAAAAGAGGACCTACACTCGGAAGCTGACACTTGGATGTCATTGGGAAAACATTTTAAAAAATGCTAAGTGGAAACAGCGCAGCAGTGCTTCAGGGAACATTTGTGTGTGCATGATCTCACAGGCAGTAACTTGACAGATACACGAACCCCAAAAAGTTAGGGATGTTGGGTGAAATTTCAGAGAGACTTGAAGAGTCACAGAAAGCAATTGAAGTGGATATCCTTGGGAACATTCATGCATCTGTGATGAATTTTGCCATTCACCTCCTTGTTTAAAGAACAGACAGTCAAAGATTGAAAAGTTGTGAATGCGCTTGCATCAGTTTAGAGATGGTCAAATCAAGTTTATCGGTGAACGCATTTTAGGTTCATCTTAAAATTTCACCTGAAAGTGCAATACCCCTAACTTCTTGTCACGAGTGAAAAACGAGAGAAAACTAGCTCGACTCAATGGAGAGAAAAGTCTGCTCGGCCTCCTTGGCAAAATGCTACGAGACCTTTAATTTTTTATTTTATTTTTTTTTTAAACACGCTCGTGTCTTGCAATATTTTCAAACGATGCGCTTTCCTCGGACAAAAATCAACATCAAAAGCAGCCAAGCACAGGAAACAGCATTCAAAATGCAAATGGGAGGGGGAAAAAAAAAGAAACACAAAGCCAATATAAAGGTTTGAACATGCCGAGTCTCTTTCACAGATAAGCCACCAGTGTACAAGATGTGTCGTCAAATAAAACACAAAAAGAAACGCCACACACTGCAAGTCATGCAACTGACACTGTAAAAGAAACAAGATTGACATGAACAAAGTTGGACATTTCCCAGAATTCCCATGTTCAGGCTGTACCAAAGCCAAAAGAGGCATTTATGGCAGAAATGAGTATTTTAATATATCTGTTCTTTTTTTCACATTATTAACCCCCCCCACCCCCCAAAAAAAAACAAAAAACAAAAAAATCCCAGCATTTTGGACAGTACTGCGGCCACTGTGCTGCTGGCGCAAACTGACTTAGCAGCACAAAACTGCTAATGTAAAGCTCATCTTTATGTGCGCACACGCACGCACGCACACACACACGCACGCACAGGAAACAAGCAGACAAACATGCAGCAAATTGAACAATGTTCAGTGATGGTTGAGCGAACTTGTGTGGCATGGTGGTCATGCAGTAACACAAGCGTGCGCGCACACACACACACGCACACGCACACACACACACACACACACACACACACACACACACACACACGCAAAAACAGATTACAAACAATCCACCCCCCCATCCATCTTTGGCTGGTCCACTACAATAGCGAACGGCTCGCCGTCACAAGATGGTTTTTCTCAGGGGGGATTTTCAGGGTCACAGTCAGTGTTCCTTGGCTGGTAGTGCCCTCCCGAGCGAGCTGGTTGGTTGGGTGGCTATTCTTTTTCCCAAGATGGGCTTGCGCGCAGTGTCTACAAGGAGGTGGACGGAAGCTTCTTGACGCGCCGCTGGGCCAGGAAGGAGCTCTCGATGGGCTTGAGCTCGGGGGTGGGCTGCGAGTTCTTCAGGGCCGAGTACGTGGCTGCCATGGCGCCCTGGGACAAAAATCATAATGCTGTGCTAAGCAGGACTCTCAATGGTTGACATTCTAGCATCTCATTTCTATTTGAATACATTGCAAAGCTGTTTTGGCGCATTTTATCGTCGCCGTCTGGCGGAAATCCGCTATTTCCAAATGTGGTCGGATTCATATTTTTTCACAAATTGATATTTAGTCTGTTATTTTTATGCAATATTAGCCAATTCAAAGCTGTGAAACAAAGACATTGGCGCTCTTGAATGCAACTTATGTCTGAGAAGTGTTGCAAAACTGTATTTCGTAGTTCTGCGGAAGCTGTTTGGGACAATTGTCCACTTTATTTGATGTCTGGATGTTTTTGTTGTTTTTTTTTTGGTTTAGAGAATAAGTGAAAACAGTCAAGTTAGCTGCATTTAAGTTGATTTGTTTCATCCAAATCGATTGCTGCAATGCTTGATTGCAGAAGGATCCTCCCGAGCCATGGAGGTAAACCTTCATTGCATATTAATGTCCACGAAATACATGAGGGCCTTCAATGTTTTATTTATTGCATCGCTAATGCCTTCAAACCTTTAAGAATAAGTGTGTGAAGATGACATAGACAAGCGTTGCTGTTTGTGACATAAAAAAGCTTTTTACACGGTGGTGGCTCGGCAAGGCTGCAAAATTAGAATTGCACCACCTGCCACTGACTCCGTCTTTGTACAATTTTTACAATACCTGTGCAATTAATTAGCAATTTTTTCAGCATATTATATAAGCGATTTAATTTATTTTTTGGGTGGTGTTGTTTTGATGTGAGTGCGCAATGCTTATTGAGAGAAAATATCAAGAATAATACAACTCCAATAAAGCGGTGTCATGGGAGCTCAAGCAAGCTGGCGGCTATGATAGGCTCCTTCAATCAGCGCAACCCAACCATCAATCAGCAGACTGGTACCATTTGGTTGCGGGCCATTAATTTTGCTAGCAACTTGGAGGTTATCATGCCAGAATGAACAGAGACCCAGTCACCTTGACCAGTTTGGGGTCCTGGTGCGGGAGTTGACTGTTGGGGAGTTTGTCTCTCTGGACGATCCACGGGTGCCTGAGGACCTGCTTGGCGATAAGTCTCTGATGTGGGTCCACGTGGAGCATCTTGGACACCAGGTCCTGCAGCAAGGAGCGCACTTTAAACATGAGTCGAGCTCTTTGGAACAAATATGTGAAGTCACACCTTAGCCGCGTCTGACACTGTGTCCCAGTTGCCTCCGGACAAACTAAAGTGACCGTTGCCTATCCTGTTCAGGATCTCATTGGGAGTGTCCTCAGGTCCGTTGGCGAATGGAGTAAAACTAGAGGAAGGGAGCAAGACAGCAGGGCCATTTTAGGTTGCAAATGACTGTTACAGTAATTCATCACAGTCAAGACTGTACTGTATTTACCCGGCCAGCATAGTGTACAGCAAGACTCCCAAACTCCAGATATCACAGCCCTCATCATAGCCTTGACGCTTCAACACCTACCAACGACAAATTATTTGAGCATTAGAAAAAAAAAGAATACAAATGTTGACAGGTGCGCTTTAAGCTGACAAATACATCGACATTGCTCACCAATACAATATTCCCTATTCAACGTGAACTCTTCACAAACTCGCTTACAGTGGCGCCTTGAGATTTGAATGACCCGAGGAAACAGATGTTTGAACACACACCGTGGTGCAACACATGTAGACCGATAACATAACAATGCCCATTGGCATATATTCTTCATCCTCCGCAAGAAATGATTTTTATTACAATACGACAGCAATTTTAAATGAGCAATACCACACAAGATGGCCGGTCTCACCTCAGGCGCCACAAAGTTGGCGGTGTAGCACGGGGTCATGAGTAAGCCATTGTTGGCACGCAGCTGCTTGGCGAAGCCAAAGTCGCAGATCCGAATCGACTCCGGGTTCCCCGACTCGTCCACATAGAGTATGTTGCTGGGCTTCAGGTCTCTGTGCACCACCTAAACAAAAGAGAAAATGAGGGGAAACAAAGAGCATCAGTTCGCAATCTCGTGAAAAAAATCATCTGCCAAAAATACTGGGGATCTTCTGTTGAGAAAAACATTTCTAGGCTGTAAATATGAAACAATCAAACAAAAAAACAGTAAGTACTACATGTGAGCAAATACACCGGTGCCTTGTAATACAAGTTGAATTTGTTCCGTGACCTTGCTTGTATCTCAAAACACTCACTGTTCCAGTCCCATCAAAAATGTGTTCAAACATAAAGAAAGAAATAAAATAAAAGATTCGAACGCGTGAACCCTCGACTGCTGAGCCCAATGTGCTGCCGTCCTCACCCCCTGCGAGTGCAGATATTCCACAGTCTTGGTGATGGTGTGCAACACAGCACTGGCCTCCCTCTCCGAGAAGGACTTCTGCTTGAGGATCCGATCGAGCAGCTCTCCTCCGCGCATCAGCTCCGTCACCAGGAACACCTGCTTGCCAGTGTCGTACACCTGCAACGGACATGGGGGGAAAAGTTATTTGGTATCACCTCAAATACCTTGAGTGCATTTATTTACTGCCGCTGTGGAAAACTGCGACCTATTCTGGATCTAACAGAATTGAAACGGGGCGTTTTGACACTATTTTCTATCCTTTGAATCCGGAGTCCATTTGTTCTACGGAGTATAGAGCGATGATTGCGTGTGTGATTATCCTCACATCCTTCAGCGTGATGATATTGGGATGCTGTCCGTATCGAAGCAGGATCTCGATTTCCTCAGAGGGGTCTGTGCTGGTCTTGTCAATCATCTGTCAATTTGACAAAAAACAGGTCAGAATTTGGATTGTGATCGACTTGGCTGAGGTCATTTGGCGAGTTGCTTGTACCTTGACGGCGTATTCCGTGTTGGTGGCCTTGTGGATACATCGCTTACACACGGAGAAGGAGCCCATGCCGATGTCCTCTTTCAGCACGTAGCCATCGCTGAACAACAAGTTCTTCCCATGTAGCTGCTGCAAGTGGACAGTAAGTTATTGTTATTACGATTTTTTTTTTTTTTTAAAGCTGTTGACTACCACTTTCTTTAGACGGAATAAAAGTACAAGTAATTATGCCACGAGGTCTTGCAATTTTGATGCAAATTTTGTGTTTCGTTTTAATGGAAGATTTTTCAAAAACACTTTGGTTGAAAAAGTTTCTTTGAACTGTAGCAGCCATTCGACAAACAATCACATATTCGAAAACACAAACCTTTTATTGAACATACATGAATACAGTCCAACCAATGACAATGTATACAATTATTGTTTGATTATTATGATTGCAGTACTATTATGATTGAGCTTTTTGTTTAACCCTGATTATGCAACAATGTGTTAAGAGTGCTCAACAAAATGTTGAGTTCATTTGTGTCCTCATACACATGTAATACCAGTATTCCACTCGCCTGAGAGGTAAAGTATTTTCCGCACAATAAGGTGCTTCGGCATATATGGCGCAGTTTCAATGATTGGCCAATTTTAAATCCGTTTTCATATACAGGGCGCAGCGCATTGTAAGGTGCATAGAGTAGAAGCTACAATAGTGTCTGCAGTTGCACTATGCATCCACTAGATAGAGCTACGCTGAAGAGAATACAATGCAATATATTTATATCGAGCTTTCACAACCGCTGGAGCTGTAGCAAAGCGCTTTATAGAACATTTAAAATACTCCGTCCAAGGAATCAGAATATTGATCCATATATAAGGCGCGTCGGATTATAAGGCGCACTGTCGGCTTTTGAGAAAATTGAATGCTTTTTAGGTGTGTGCCTTATAATGCGGAAAATACGGTACATGTGCTTGTTCTGTAATGTGCACCTTGGCCTCAGAGAGGGCAGCGTGGTGCACACATGCAGACGTTGTGACCACCTTTTCTTACCACTGCTCAAGCGAGTTTATTGCAATATTTGTAAGCTCCAAATGTTGTATGCTTGCGGGAAACCGAGGACAATCGGATTTCCCCACTGTCTTCTCAGACTTTCAAGTGACTCCCTGCTTACCTGGACCACCGGGTGCGGCGGGGGTTGCACAGGCTCAGCTGACCCTTCTTCCTCCAACAGACTCGATGCGATAAAGCTGAAGCCTCGGAACAGCTGGTGAGCGCCGGCACTCGGCGGCACGCCGGGAGAGTCTGCAGAAACGATGCGGATGAAAATTTGAATGATGTAAAATAATTAAGGAATCAATGGAATGAATAAATTTTAAAAAAGACCAATAATAATCATAAAATGTCCAAACTTCCAAACGGCTCTCACCTTTCGGGGTGCGGGAGGTGAACTCGGAGTCAAAGTAGAACGTGTCATCGGGACGCGCCACCGCCGGTTTGAAAGGGGGTTTTACTTCTCTGCGGAACAGTTTCTGAAAGTAGTTTTTGCAAGATGAAAACAACCACGGGTAGCAATACCACAGTGCTCTAAATCATTGGCACGAAGCGACACAGGTAAAAAATGGTATGTATTTCATCATAAAATTGAAACGCCATTGAAAGGGCCGGACAATCAAGGGCAATGGAACGACTCAGGTTCTTTTCCTGGCGCGCGTGGCCACTTGTTAAGTTCAAGAATGCCAAACAGCGTACATGAAGGGGTTCACTCAATTGATTTAGGCCACAGTGGAGTAAAGATTACTTGGTTCAGTTGGATATTCATAGCTATTACTCCAAGCAGTTAACTGGTTGAACAAAATGAAGGTGCTCAAAATAAAAAGACAAATCAAACAAACACATGAATATCTAGATAAACACTTTAAACATTGACATGTTTGGAGTAATAGAAACTATATTTATGATGGCTTAAAAAAAAAAAATGAACACACTCACATTCCAGTCAATGTTGGAAAACCATCCGTGACGTTTTATCTCCTCTGCTCCGTCTGGACCCGATCCTACATAGAAACCATTAAAAAAAAATCAGCAACATTTCAATCCATTTATTTTACTATCCAGCCCCCTGTAAAGTCAATGTTTCTATTTTTTTTCTATTTGATGTCTTGACTGGGTTCAAGTGGATAACCGACCCAGCCTGTTGGCGGGGTTCCTCTTGAACAGAGCTCTGAGCAGAGACTGTGCCTCTGCGCTGAGGAACTGAGGCATTCCCAGACGTGCCCTGCAAAAGAGATAGGTCAATCGTAATCATCATCATCATCATCGTCATCGTCATTGTTAACACAAGTGATGGTAAGTAGCGGCACTCACTTGAGAATCATGCTCATTGTTTCTTTGCGGTCTTTCCCATGAAAGGGCAGCGACCCGGTCAACATTTCAAACTGGTGGAGAGAAGATTCGTCTTTCATGTAACGTTCATATCTGTCACATTTGGATGGCATTATTGTACAATGGAATACACGGTATACGTCCCAAACACTTGAGGATTGTGGGGGCTTTCAGGTGACATTTCAGAATACGAGCTATATATTCTGAAATATAAGTTCACCTGCAAGGATTACAGTACATTTTCGGTTCCTTAAGTTTTCACCAGAAAGCTGAATAACCCAAACTTTTTGGAAGTAGCGTATTATAGAAAAATGACATTTTATTGTTCGCATACCAGGAGTTTGGTTTGTGGAGTGAGCTCCCCACATATCACATGGGAAATTAATCGCCCAAGTAAATCTTCAGACTTCTACTTGTTTTTTCTTAAAATAGCTCACAACTTTGCTGACAATGCAGCTCTGCTTACCATTAGACTTTCACATGCTCAAAAGAGTCAAAGTGGTTGGCTCGCTCCGGAACAATGGTAAGCTCGCAAAACCCCACGCAGGGGCGGTTATTATGTTAATTATACCTGACTGTTCGGTAACAGGGGAGGGGGGGGGAAACACAGAATGGCATGCTTACATATTTTTAGAGCTAGGAAGATAATAAAATTATACCTGACTGTTCGGTAACAGGGGAGGGGGGGAAACACAGAATGGCATGCTTACATATGTTTGGAGCTAGGAAGATAATAACATATATAACGTCTTGTTTCATTTCCTACTTGATGGGTAGGCAGACATTCAGGATATGCGCTTTCTATAATTTGCCCCCTATTAAGGTTCAACTGATCGAAGACTATAATGCTTCCCCTTCCTTACCATCAGTACTCCGAATGACCACCAGTCAGCGCTGTGGGTGTGTCCTACCCTGTTGACCACCTCAGGTGCCATGTACTCCACAGTGCCACAAAAGGAGTAAGCCTTCTCGTGGTGGTCAATGCCCTCTTTGCACAGACCAAAATCTGGAAGACACCAAGGAGACTTTTGCTCTTCGTATGGATAAATAACCATTTGAGGCTTCAGGGAATCGTTTAGGCACTTCTCACTCTTTTCTTACCCGTGAGTTTGATGTGACCTTCCTCATCCAAGAGAATGCTGGAAAACCAATAGTAGATCATGTTGGGAACATGACAAACATCACCACAAAAACACTTCAAGACGGCTAGAATGTAAATTGCAAGCATGCGGGTGAAAATGAGTGTAAAGTGGCCTTTGAGTACAACCGTGCAAAATCTAGTGATGTGGAAATGATGAAAAAAAAATGCCGTTGGGTTATTCAAAATCCAACATATTTTACTTTTCAGGCTTCAGGTCTCTGTACATGATGCCCAAGCTGTGGAGGTGGTCGAGGCCCAGCGCCAGCTCTGCAAGGTAAAACTTGACATCCTCCTCTGTGAACATCACCTGAGAGACACACACAGATGGAAATACGCTTCAGGAAGGATGACGCATAAATACACAACATGCAGCGTCAACACACTGAGGGAATTCCCACCTCTTTGGACAGTCGAGTGAAGAGATCGCCTCCTCGGAGGAAGTCCAGGATCAAGTAGAGTTTGCCTTCAGTCTGGAAAGCTGAAATTTGGGTATACAGTGAACCCTTGATCATCATTTTTTTTTTATTGGCGGTTTATTCCCGATTCAACGTTAGTCCAACATGAACAACGGGGGTCCACTGCACTGTTTTTTTTTTGTTTTTTTTTAAATAGCACTTCACTGTATATAAATATTAAACATAATGAAAGAGAAAGTACATATATAAACTGGTATTACAAAGTCTAATTCCTGTACATGCTGCAGTGTTTTTTTTTTTTTTTTTTTTTTTTTTTTAAATAGCACTTCACTGTATGTAAATATTAAACATAATGAAAGAGAAAGTACAGAAATAAACTGGTATTATAAAGTCTAATTCCTGTACATGCTGCAGTATGTGTGCGTTTGGGTGTGTGCCATCAAGCGCTGTGGCCTTCACTTCGCTCAAGTGGCGGCGTATCTTCATCTCTTAACTCAAACGTTGGTTTGCAACACAGAGCCAAGCGAGGGGTTGTCACGTGGAAAAACCGTGCCATCAAGCGCTGTGGCCTTCACTTCGCTCAAGCGGCGGCGTATCTTCATCCCTTAACTCAAACAGGTACCACTGTTTACTGTAAAACCTTATAAAATGTTGAACGCAGTCTTCGCGATATAGCAGCGGAACACTGCGATGTGAGTAAGTGGGTGTTTGCATGAGGCGACGGGAGCAATTGCCAGTGCTGAGACTGACTGACCGTAGTGCAGCTTGACGATGAACGGGTGGTTGACATCAGCCAGGATGTTTCGCTCCATTTTGGTCCTCACACGATCTCTCACTGGTGATGGGGACGAAAAAAAACAAAACAAAAACCCACATAATTATCTGACATCAATGGAGCACTTCAATCATTTGACAGGAAATGGTGTTTTCTTTTAGGTGGCTGCTTAACAGCAGAGCAGCGTACACTAGGACTGCTCATTATCGGTGGCACAAGCCAGGCAAGAACTGTGCAGTGCAGAAATTTTCATTCCGGCTTGCCCAGTAACTACGAGGCTGTTGGTGAGACATAACAGAGAATCACAGATAACTAAAATAAAACAACGAGCATTTGAGCATTTAGAGTTGTGTTCACCGCACATCCCCGGCGTGACAATAACAGCGCAAAGTGGTTTCTAATTGAATGAGGAAGCGGTTTCTGCTCTGCTCCAGTACTGTTTTATATGGGCCACCGCCATATTGAGTAACACAAATCAAGAGTTGGAAAAAGCAGGTTTGTATGACTATAAATTAAATAAAAACAAAACATGTATGGCGGTAGGTAAATGTATATTTTTTCAGATATAGAGTCAACGGGGGCCAAGCCATTTATGGCATGGCGGTCGACATTGTTTACATGGTTAACAACCAGTGTCATTGGAGCGCTTATGTCGGCCCCCCACTCCGATTCCACCATTCGTTCTCAAGATGCTCTCTCGTACCTTTGAGCGTGGCTTTCTTGAGGACCTTCATTGCGTAGAGCTGGTTGTCATCAGGAGGGGTCACCTTGCGCACCAGGAACACCTCAAGTATGCGAGACACAAGCAAAGTCAGGGGTGAGCCGCAAAGACTTGCCGAGGATGAAAAGAGAAGCGGCTTCCAGCTCGTGTGCGTTACCTTCCCAAAGGAACCCTGACCCAACACTTTGAGCAGTTCAAAGTGAGACGCGTCTGCTTTTTCCGAACCCTCTTTGACCACATGGGTGATGTTGATTTCCTTGATTTCGCCATCGTCCTATACATGGGAGGGGAAAAAAAATTAAATGAAACAAAGGATGTCGAAAAATGCTCCCAGTGTTTCCCCGACCTAAATGATTCTGAAAGTGTGGTACAGGTATGGCGAGGTGGGTGAAAATGGGCTCCCTCAAGTAACATAAAGAAGAAATTGTTGTTTTTAAACATTTAGGTACCCTTTTGTTTTCCAGACCAATACGACCACCGATACTATAACCAAGTCACCGATACCACTAGTACATTTTACATTTGATACATATGCAGTACTTTCTATTAAACCAATGACAGGTAATTATAAAGAGGGAGCTTTTGTTTATTTCTGACAAAGACAGAAGCGTCAATACAGAATTCAAATTCAAAATCACAAAGACTTTGATTTACGATTCATTTGAAATACATTTTAAATAGTGAAAAACACAATTGACTACTCTCTCAGTTTTGGAGAATAAAGTGAAGTGCAAAATAAAGGTTCAACTGTTAAGATAGACAGTATGAAGCTAGAAATTAGGGCTCGGTGATTGATCACAATCTAAATATTTTATATCACTGGTATTGATCATGATTATAATTTTTTTTTTTACCTACTCAAAATAAGAAAATGATTCAATTGATTCAGGATAAAATAAATCCAGAGAAAACCATCCAGAGAATAAATGCCATTCATATTAAAAAATACAAATACACCAAAAAAAAGAAAAAAAAAATACGGGTAAAAGGTAGCACTCTGTATGACGCACACCAGTAAGTAAAAGTGCTATGTTGGCATGTCCTGCATTCAACAGGAAAACAAGACCTTATGAGTGCACTGAATAAAAACAACATCCAGTTTTTCTCAGTTGATGAAAGGATGCAAATGTATAAAATGTGTGCGTGGAATACCGTCATGGAGAAAGTCATCAGACAACCTAAATTGAATCGTAGTGAGCAGAAAGGCACTAATAATCCACTCAAAGCATGAATGTAAACCTTGGAAACATACATATACTTACACAAATTGCATCTTAAAGGCTGTTAATGGATGACCATTCTTTTATTGTTTTGTAGCTTTTATCATTTCACATTTTGTTTATTCAAGTAGAATACAATTGGAAGACTAAATGAATTTATTGGTCGACCGCAGTCCTGAATAGTCATGTAACGCTATTAAACTTTAATCAGAAGGAAACGCTGATTAAAGCGCTTCCTCATGAGAAAATAACAGCAACAGGAAGCAGCTTGAACGTACCAGCGCTATTACAACAACAAAAACAACGCATTTCACAGAACTTTAAATACACGTTGTTATGGTTACCGGTGTCGAGCGTTTCAGTGCGGGCAAAGCATCTGCAGCCGCCGCCAAGCCTTTGTTTTTTTTCGACAGGTAGAAGGGGAGAAAGCGACTCAGTTGAAATCTGGCCCCGGGGCCCATGTCCCAAGTCGTGACACTCTAAGGACCTTTCTGACTCTTGTCTTGTGCTCCTCTGACTGGCTGAGCAGAGGTTTGAAGACAAATCATGAGTCGGCAAAACAGGAAGTAAGAGACTGCCTTTATTCTCACACTCGTGCGCCCACATGAAGGCACACACAACCGAAACACTCAGAAAAAAAATAATTGTATGAGTGACAGGAACATATTTGAAGAAAAGACATCTATTATATCCAATGTGCAGTCATCAGGTCAAAACACTCGACTGCTTTTAAGTTAAAAGGCAGGAAGAGGAGCCGAATCAGACCACTTGACGGAAACGCTCTTATCTCAGGCCAAGCGTGTTCCTCTCCTAATTGTCTATTCCTACTCATCCTGTCTTCAAAAAAAAAAATCGACCTCAGGTGACCCGAGTATTAGATGGAATAACCGATAGGATAATCGATTCTACAGAAGATACGAACATATGGAAACCCCACACTACTTTTTGGGACGCCGTTATCTTGGTGAATCACTAAATATCGTCGCTTTTAACAGTGAAGAGAAGACAAGTCTTTCATTTAAAATCTAAATAACTACAAGGAAAGCAATATAGAGCATATTGTCGTGTGGCATCTGAAGATGGCGAAGAAAAAGCGATGATGCAAATACGGGAAAGGGCAGATGTCAGCATATGAAAATGAGATATTATAGTGTTGTCTCAACACAGGCACAAAATGACTTACCTGGGCACTAATATGGGCAAAGTCCTTCTCTATCCACGTGATATGACACTTGTTCTAAGTGGTGTTGGAATGGAGAGTTCACATTATTATTAGGATGATGATTATTGTGTGGCTTTTCTTTTTTTCATCTTTGAGCACACACACACACACACACACACACACACACACACACACACATACACACACAGAGGTGACAGAGGCAGGGGTTGGTAAAACAGGACAGGAAAAGACAGAACAGGAAGTCAAAGCGCTTTCTCTCTCTCTGACTTCACTTCCTTCCGGCTACATAAGCTCAACCTGCAAGAAGAAGCCGCTATGCAAAGATCAGCCTCTCATCAAAGTCAAACACACAATGGCGACAGGGCACGGAATACCCCGCAGTACAATCTACATTGTTGTTCAATGTAGATGGAGTAACTGGACTCCAACGTAACCACTCCTGTAGGGTTACAACTGCCCCTTAAAAGCAGACTTTACACCAATCCGACCGAGCGTATCGAAATTGGTCGAGAAGCTTGCATTCATGCACAATCGGTGATCGACTGTAATGTCGCAATTTGCGCAAAATAAGACTTGACAGCAAACACAACCTCGATCTGTGCTGCCATAAGTGTATATTTGAGTCCAAAAGCTAATCTCTTTTTAGACTTGCCTCATGGGTGCGGACAGTGTTTGGGCTGGGAGCCTGTTTGGTGACTAAAGGGATGGAAATGAAACTTTTTTAAAACTTTTTTTTTTTTTTTACCCGATTCATGTATTGACAAAACAATCAATTTAAATAATTATTAGTTGCAGCCCTATATCTCACAATGTAATTCTGACATCACAATTAAAAAAAAAAATCATATATTGATGAATGTTAATTGTATCAATTAAATTGCATTTTAATTTCTTTCCATTTTTTGCAGATTTTTATTTTCACTTTAAAAAAAAAAAATATTTTTTTTTTTAACCATTTTCATCAATGGGACAGGAATAGAACAGTTGAAAAATGATTCCCCCCCGCAATGCAAGTCCAATCACCATCCTTTGTGAACTAGGAAGTCGGCTGATAACTGACAAATGGACGGTCAAGCTCACAAAAATAAGTCAGTCTATGATTTATTTCATCTTCGTTCAGACCTTGCCTGCCTCCTCAGCGCCAACCCTGTTTAACGTGTTGAAGTTAACTGGCTCAAAAAAAAAAAATAGTCTTTACAATGAGATCGGACATGAGGTCCCCATATCACACAGATATACACACACACACACACACACACACACACACAGTCACACAGACGCATACAGGATACGACTGGATCAAAGTTAACATTTCTCACGCAAAAACATGCTGAAATCCAATCAAACAACAACAAAACTGCCACTTGCCTCTCTCGTGCGTGTTTTGGTGCGGAATAGGAACCTCCACATGTCCAGATATTTCCATGTCACTACGAGCCAGCAGGCACCGCACCGCTTTTCAACCGCGCAGCCTTTGAGTTGGCCAACATGTTCGATGTGCGTTACACACACACTCGGCAAAATGGGAAGTGAGGTTTTTCGCACCCAAGTGTAGTGTGACTGAATTAACGAGAACTGGTCGCAAAGGGGGAAGGTTTGACACGAGAGGAACATCCCAAGGCGAACGTCTCATTTCTGAATGCGCTTTTTCTTCGCAAAGCACAGTCACTTGCAAAACGAACAGGTCGGTGCTCAAAAACAATCAAAAGCACACGTGAAATAGAAATAGAGAAACAGAGAAAGGATTCATTTGGGGGGGGGGGGTCTCATTCCTCTGAAGAAACCCTCACACGAGCACGATGAGGACCGCCAGCTTGTTGAAGAAAAAGAAAAAAAAATCACATGCGAGACATAAAGGGCCAGTGCCACACCCTCACGAGGAGCCTTAAAGCAGAGACAAGGTTGGCCAAGTAAGGGCATACTCACCATGTTAACTTGTAAACTCAAGAGTCCGTAGAAGTGCTCATTAAACCGAGCTTGGCACAGAGGAGACAATGTACAGGAGCGCGAGCCAATGGTGGACTCGCAGCTTGCGGCTTAATAGTTCACGAATAACATACAATTACGACATTTATCTGCCGGCGGTCTGAGACGCGGCTTCCTCTTTTTCTGCATGTTTTCAAGTCTTGACAGTTGGAACCGAGAGCAGCCAAGAGGCCATTCAAGTAAACACAAAGGACAAGATCATCTAAACATGCAGCCAAACACTGCGCTTGATTGTCCTTCCACTGCCTAAAAAGTCCATACTGGACTTTCTCGACAGGGGCAAACAACACGCGCGGAAGTTAAAAGACGTTGTAATTTAACTTTGATTCACGGAGCAGCTGCACAATCTAATGAGATCCAAAACAAAATCATTTTCACAGACTGACAATATATTTTTTTATAGGCTTTACGCCTCATGTCTCTCTCCACCCTGTCTGACCTCGTGGCGAATGTACTGCACATCCCACAGACCACATAAATCCAAACCCACAACGGGTGGAGTTCTCCCCCCCACAAAAAAATGGAACAATGAGGAAGTCGTTCAGGTTTTTCAACGCGCAAACGACAAGACGGTGGGCCTGCTCAGTAGAATAAAAGTAATGATCAATTATGCGCGCTCCTTAATTGAACCAAATACCGATACAGTGAATGAGGATGTTAATTTTGGCAAAAGTAATTGTTTGCGAGAGAAATGCTTTTTAGGCAGGGTGTCAATTCCTTGCGGATTGCGCGTTTCAGTACTCAAGTCAGCGTGGTTGAGGTTTAATATCACGACACTACAAATGCTGACATGATAAACACTCAACCTACCAAAAGAAAGAGAGGCCTATTTATTTTCACCAGAAAAGTTTGTCTCTAGATTTTTCAATTCTTTAGTAATCAGCATTAAAATATAAGTTTTGGTTTCTGACCAAAAAGCAAAGAAAAACAGCTTTCTGTCAAAATCAAAATTTCAAACCAACCAGTGACTTTGATGCTACTAGTTTCCCCACATCTGACACTTGCAGGAAACCTGCAAGTGTCAGATGTGGGGGGGGGATTCACATTCAAAACATTCTTTGGGCTCCAAATGAACCGGGCCAGAGTTTTTAACACGGCAGTGTTAAAAGAACAAAACCGATAAAACACAAATTTCACACAAAAACACTGATTGCAATTCACTGACTTTTGATGTTGCCGAATTCAAAATTAGAACAACTTGGAAGTCGACCAGCATGACTGAACGGATTATGTCGGACTTGATGGCGTTTCCAATGTGCTTGGGGTCTTTTGCAGCAGTCCCAAGTAAAGCAATCATGTGCGAGGCGAGTTGACATTGACCCAATGTTGTCAAGAAAGATGATCTTGTGGGTGCGTCTTATGTCCAGACACTTGCGCGGGCTGGCACCAGGACATGTCAGGTGAGAGGCGCTAATCTCTCTCTTTTCGTCAGTCTGAAACTCTGCGCGCGACAACCGCCACCTCCACCCTGACCCTTGTCCCAACCGCCACCTTCAAATTTTTTCGATAAAATGCTGCATGAGACAAAGATTGAGTGCTGCTGGCTTTTCTGCATGATGGCCGGCTTGCTCATTCTACTAGTTACTTTCACTAGGGAGATCCCGATGCCGAGATCGGAAATCAGGCCCGATCACATCATTTTCAGCTGACTGGAATCGGGGTGGAAAATTATATATATTTTTTTAGATGGATAAAAATTTGTGGATTTTGCTGCTTAATTCAGTTGCCATGTTTAGATTGATGGGGCCACCTAGAACATATAAATATATTTTTTTAAAAATAGACTTCCCCTTTAATACGTAGCCGAGGTATCAGATTGGGACTCGCTAGCGGCAGATCCTCAAAATCAGGTGACTCGGACACAGGTGCAGAAAAGAGTAGGTGGAAGAGGAGGAAGGGAAGGCAACGGCGCAGACAGTTCCCCCTGCACCAAATGCAATCCTCAAAACGTTAAATCAAGGCGCTTTAATAAAAGCGTAGCCTGAAGCGGTTGAAAAGAGGTTTTCAACTGCATGGGGAAGTCATAACAGGAGACAAAGTGAGGGGAGTTAAGTCAAAGATCCAAACAACACAGCTGCTCGCTGTGTTGCGCTGCATTAAAAGCAAGAAAGTATTTACCTCTTACTGCTTAATCTAATTCTCGAAATCGTTTTCAGTCTGCTTATTCTGCTCCTTGGAGACTAAACTCTTCATTAGGTATGCTTGCATCCTAGAAAATCCACTACAAGATTCTCTGCCTTTTTATTCCTTCCCGGGATGCAAAATACTTGTCTCTACTACCAGAAATTGCCATCACGGCGACATGTACCGTGCCTAGTCGAGAACCACAAACACAACAAAGCATAACTGTTGAGAAATGATCAACCGAGGCAACCAAACAGAATCTGTGGGGTTGAAGTCCACCACTGAGAAAGACAAAGGAGAGAACATTCTTCCACTCAGTCACGTGAGTCCTTTAATCTCCAGGCTTGGTTGGACATTTCAGACAGGAAGCGCTTCAATGACAGGTGTTCAACCCTTTCACCCCTTTGGTGTCGTCGACAACAAAAGGTTAATGCCGTTCATTTAACAGGACGTTCCATCTGCTCTCCCATCACCACCGGCCACATGTGAGCGGCACAGATCGGCGAGTGACAGCTGCAAACGGACAAACGGGGCCAACGTGATTGGCCAAGAAATTTCCACGGAAAAAAGTCGCAGGAAATGTGCGCGGGATTAGCGCGGATGCTACAGGAAATCCTGTGTGGGCAATCTGGAATATTAATAGCACGACAACTAGGATTGTAGAAAGATGAGAGGCAGGTCAGCCAGTTGACACGAGTATGGATGGAGGGAAGGATGATGATGATGAGGATGATGATGATGATATTGAGTTTAAACGAAGCTTGTATGCTGCTGTGGCGATTTATAAGCAAATGATGACATCGCAAAATAAACTTCCTTCAACTGATCTCGGGTTATGACTTCTACAATTTACTCCTTTTTTTTTCACAATCAGACTGAAATAGCAAACCAATACTTCCTCCTAGCCAGCTCGCATTGCATTCTCGGGAAATTTGCCACCCCCACCCCCCCAAAAAAAGCACAAACAGCGTACACGACAAGGCTATGTCCTTCTTATGAAATCATAATACAACACCTACGTTGAACAATTCTGTGCAAATATTTACTCAAGCTGCCGGCAATGACTACTTGGTAACATCACTGACTTGAAAGGGTGGATAGAAAAAGGGTGCATTAAAAAAAAACAAAAAAAAAAACTGAGTGAATGCGATAATCTAATAATAGTAAGTGGAAATGTACTTATTGATTTTTGCTAGAGGTTAGGGAAGAGGCCGGCCGGCGAATAGCAAATATCTTTTGATCATTTTAAATGCACTGAAAAAAAAAAAAGTCGAAAATAATCTTGAAAAATGGGGATAAACCACAAATAAGCGGTTTTCCTAAAAACAGGGTTGCCCCCCACCCTAAAATAAAAACCCAAACACTTTTTTTGGGGAATATGGAAACCTAACTGCAACATCAGTTGTCATAGCAATGAAAAAGGTTTGCTCGGCATTAGCGTGAGGCACACCCGCCCCCCCAAAACAGAGTGAACCAGACTGCAATGTGGATATTTAAGAGGGCTGAGCATCTAAGACCTTTGCATAATAACTACTGAGCATTCAAGCTTTCGTGTATACATGATTTACTGTTGTTGCCACGGTAACTGGTGTCAACCGGTTATTTTTCTCCCGGGTTCAGCATTGGAGAAAGAGATGAGATGTTCGTTTGGTATCAAGCACTGGCGGAGTGAATTCATTGACTGGAATGGAAATAGACAAAAAACACATTTTTGGGTGGTTTTGTGAAACAAAGCAAGGCGGGCAATTAGCCACATAAGGCTTCGCATTGACGGTAAGCCAAAAAAACAACAACAAAACGACAAGAGTAACCGGTCGCCACGTTCTCCTCGGTCGACCCTGAGAGGGAGAAGTGTGAAACTATGGCAACTGCGTTCCTCATCTTTGTGAAGAGCGGCTGTGAGGATGGCGAGACCGTGTTTGCGCAGGAAACGGCCAGCACGTTCAGCAGCTTCCATGCGCACCACTGACGGACGAGTGCCGTTGTCCGGCGCCAACGTGAACATTCGTCTTCATTTTAGTTCCTCCCCACCACCCAGTCAAATACCACCGTGGCCTTTAAAGGTTTTGGGCTCGAGAGCTTGTGAATAATCACGGACCCCCCTCCCAGTCTGTCAGATGTGTTGAATGAGGCCAACTTAAAAACAAAAAGAGTTATGAATGAAACTCTCAATGAGCGAGACGGTTTATGACAATCGAGATTACGTGTGAGTTTAAAAAAAAAAAAAAATTCGAATCTCTACTATTGCAGGGCTAGGCGACGCTGAGGACACGGTAACCATGACAACAATGGCTCGTGGCAGCCAAGGATGGAAGGAGGAGGGGCTGCTGAAGGGAAGGGATTAATGGTTTGTTTGAATGATTGGAGCTTTTAGTCTGCTCAGGCACGCTGAGAAACCATCTTTAATTGTTACAGTACATTCAGATAGACAAGGAAAGAAAAACATGCTTCGAGAGTCAAGGACTCGCATTCATGTGACGCAACATCGCAGAAAAATTGGGAAGATGGAAATTTCAAGTGAAATTCCTTCACGGACAAATTAAAACGAATATACTTATTACACAGAGAGTTCCAGAGAATGGTCCCATAAAAATTACACAGACACTTGAGTTGGGAATTATCGCAGAAAAATTGGGAAGATGGAAATTTCAAGTGAAATTCCTTCACGGACAAATTAAAATGAATATACTTATTACACAGAGAGTTCCAGAGAATGGTCCCATAAAAAGACACAGACATTTGAGGTGGGAATGTTTACTGTTTAGAAACCCGTTCAAGAGGGGTGGAGCATTACCTAAAAAAAGAAATGAATAAAATAAATCAGTCCCGGAATATGAGATTATTTTGGCTTTAAGAATATCAAAGGCTAAATTGCCCCTCAGCGCTTTTGACTTGTTGGTATTCACAGTAACAAACTTGTGATAGTTTTGATGAATTAAAAAAAAAATAAATTGCTCAACAACAGTTGGAGTAAATTTTTGCACATTTTTAAATTATTTTTTGCCAAATGATGTACGATTAAACATTTTAATGGGTGCCCTGAGGTGAGCCGACGAGAGCGATCGGTGTTTTGCGCACGATTTAGAGCCTCCTGCAAGCAGAGGGGCATGCTGGGTAATTGGGATATAAACCATTGCTCTGTCTGCGCATGTGTGTGTAGGTGCGTGTACTGTATTTGGCCAGTGTCTCTGCAGAGCCACCTTCTACCATTAACGGCAGATTCTGTCGATGATAAACGCACACAAGAGGTCGTCCGCTTCAGTCGAATACACGCACGCACGCACAAACAGAATTATGCCCTTCCAACCAAACACATAGTACGGAAATAATCAATGTGTACACACATGCACACACACAACAATCTCTAAAGGCTGCAGAGGCAATCGAAAACAAGTTTGCAAATAATAAGAAACCGTTTTCATTTGTACTCATCATAAAACTCAATTAACTTGCCTTACAAATACAACACGCAAGGTGTGGACGAGTGTGCGTGTGCGTGTGCGTGTGTGGACGAGCCTTGTTAAACATTATGTGTGTTGGAGCAAAGTCCGTAGACCTCACGCTATGATAATAATTTTTACCGTCTTGTTCTGAGAGCAATTGCACGGATTGTCAGAAGAAGGCAAACACTGGAGTGTCGAGGTCACCCATGAATGGTCAAAAAAAAAAAAAAAAAAAAAAAAGCAGCAAGAATTTAAATGAGCCTATACAATTTAACCTCCTTTGCGTTGCGTGACCTTGCATAACACTGAGACATTGCGAAGGCGAGAAAGGTTTTCATCAAAATCTAGCGAATGGGGGGGAAACGTTCGACTTTCTGAGGTAGTACAAGAGACATGATAAGAAGCAGAAGGCCCCTTGTGTGCAAGTTAATCCGGTAACAGTGGGCACAGGAGTGTGAAGTTTAACACGATACACACTTCTGCCTTATTGTGTTGAAAGCAGTTATCAACACAACAGGCCCTGTCTTTTTTTTGCAATATCCCGCCTTGCCTGAATTCTGTGTAAAGGGAACAAGTGCAATGCTCTTTTATGGCTATTATGCTTCAACGTTTTTTTTTTTTCTCAGGATCTCAGAGTTAAAGAGGCAGGTCATATCAGCTTTACAGTGAAAATCTACATTTATTTAAAGCACACATATGCACATGCTCTGATATGGAATGATTTGTTCTTATCGGTAAGTGTGCAGAAACATTTTGCAAATTTTATATATTAAAAAAAAAATATATATATATATGTATAGGGGACCACTGCTATCTGAACACAAACGGTGCAGCAACACATCTAGACAGACATAATTATACTGACAGGCATACTGTATACACTTAAACCGACTGATATTACTGCGGCACCGAGACCCCGGAGAGAGGGACTGAAACGATAGTAAAGTATATCTATATGCCTGCCCTATACTGTTGCAGAAAATGGATGGAAATGTTATGATACTCTTTGTCCCCTTTTTGCATATGTGCATGCGGGCATGCATGCATGTGGGTGTCACCAGTGTACCCTCCTTTTTGTCGCTGGAGTCCAACCACTGTCTCACTGCGCTGTGGTTGTACCCAGAGGCTTTTTTTTTTTCCACCCGCAGCAGCCAACCATCCGCGATACTTATCATGCAAGATGAAATTAAAAGCGGTAATCGGTGGCGGTCTGTTCGAATGCTCGTCATTGCAGCGCTCGTGACGACATTCGGCGGGCGGAAGGACGGAGTAGCGGCAGGGGAAGGAAGAAAGGGGCGTGCCACAGCAGATGGAGTGTGTGGTGATTTCAGTTCTTTGCAGACATATTGAGGTCAAGTGTTGACATCAGCATGATCATGATGGGATTTAACTATTTAATGACGAACATTAAATACAAGTTACGTTGCATCGTAAAGGTCAAAATGACGACATGAGTCAATGACTACCCCCGCTCTTCCGCTCGTCCTGACCTTCCTGTGGAATGTGAAGTGTTTGGTTCTGCGAGTCTCCGAGGAGTGTCCACGCTTTGTCAGAACACGCCTCTCTCCCCGCTCGCTGGGAATGTTTGAATTCAACACACACTCGAGATCATCTCTCCGCAGGTTCTTCCCGACAGTTTTCCCCGTGGTGAGCGCGGCGGGGAAACTTAAAAGCTGGAAACCGCGGCTCGAGATGACCACCATCTGGTCGTGCTTTCCAGGAAGTGCTGTGGAATTTATTTAACCTCTACAAAACTGAGGAAGCACCGCAGAAAATTCCTGGATTCTTGCAGAAACGGTCAGAAACCACAGTGGTTTTGACGACAAGGAGAAAAAAAAAAAGGTGCCAGCCAAAACATTATGTACAGTACAATTGCAAAATTGAATAGCTGGATCATAAAATAGAACGTTCACTATTGTGGTTTACAGTAGCAACATACCTGCTGCCTGCCCAATCAGACTGCTTTTCTTTTTTTTTTTTTTGGGATGCAAACTTCATTCATTGCCAATATGTTTTAAAAGCGTATTTTAATAAGTTTAATGTCTAAATCAGTGGTTCTTGAGATGGGCTCAACCAAACCCCAGTAGTTCGGTGACTTGCAAGAGGAGTTTCTGAAGGGAAAAAAAATAAAAATGTTCATGCTACATGAACTAGACTAAACAGTTCTCACGCCTCACAGATGTCAGTTTATAATCGGGTGCCAAAATGAAATTGACATCGAATGCCTAGATGTGCCAACGCTGTACGATGAGGTTTAGGAGGGGAGGGGGGAAATCACACTAACCAGGTAAAATATTTTGCAATTTTGTACTTTACACTGTTAAATTAAATAATCCTTTTTAATTCAAGTTGATGTCCCACATGCGATTTAAAAAAAAAAAAAAAAAAAAAAAAAAACAAAGATGCCGGAACACAGAAGCAGAAAGCATTTTTAGCTTCCTGCTGGTGGATAATTTAAGTTTGGCTTTAATTTAATCATTGTATGAATACGTGGCGGACTCAAATAGACATTGATTATTTAATTTGAAAGTAAGTCTGAAATGTCTTTTTCCAGAGGTCAACTTAATTATTTTTGCTCGATGCAGAAATAAAATTTCATGTTCTCTGAAGCGATCTTCCCTTTGGAATTCAAAAGTGTTTTGTGGCTCCCAGTTTTATTTGAAGTCAAGTAAAAAAAAATTCTTTCGAATAATATGTTCTATATGCCCGCACTAGCGTAAACATGGCATTCTGATTAAGACTGTATTTGTGCATTCCATCCCTTGCTCCAATTGCGGCGACGTTGCTGTGCAACGCATCAAATACACGATGTACATCAAGTTACAGCTAAATCTCCGTCACGTAATCTCATTCTCCGAGATTAAAATGACAATGTAACGACCACTTGAGGACTTCAGTGCAAGTCCTACGTCTTCGGCAATAGAGAGGTCACTTTTGTTGGAGACACAGCGGGCCGTTTCCACGACGACCGCATGCGTGACCACACGCTTTGCACTCTCATGGCTACCGGAGGAAATGCGCAGCCTTGACGTTGCCTTTTCCTGGCTCGGCGTTTGCCCTGGGCTCTGACCAATCGTCAAGTACGGCGCCTACACACTCTCTCTCTCTGTCTCTCATTGTTCAATGTTTAATCAGGTCGAGAAACATTCGACACAGAGGCTGCTCCGAGCCCTCTGCTCAACATGACCACGCAGGGGAATGCATTGTATAGAACAGGGGTCACCAACATGGTGCCCGTGAGTAGTCCTCAAGGACCACATTAGCAGCCCCCGGGCCTGTTCTGAAGATTGCACACCAGTGATGGAGCACTGTGACTTCATCGGAATGTTTTCAAAGTGATGATTTATAGGAATGCAATGTTGCAGAAGCCACACTGTTGGCATAATGTCGTTTTATCAAATGCTGTGCCATTTTGACACCACATGTAACGTCTTCCAAAAATTTTGGGTTCATCAGTCCACAGATTGCTTTTCCAAAGAGCCTTGGTGTTCTTTTTGGAGAGTATTGGTCTTCGCAGAAGAACTCTCCCATGGATGCCGTTTTTCTGACAGTGGTTTGCTGAAGCCCCACAGTTTTGGAAATGGCTTTGTAACCTTTTCCAGACAGATACATTTCAATATATATATATTTTTTTTTTGGTAATTTCTTCGCATCGTGGAATGATGAGTTCGTTTCTTAAGATCTTGTAGCCTACTTCACTGACAGATTGTATTTCGGTGATTTATTGATTCAACAAATGTGGTGCTCGGGTGTTGCTTATGAAATTGAGCTCAGCTTCCCAAAGCTGTCGTTGGTCACAGTTACTTTGCAATTAACAAGGAGGAAGGGGGGGGGGCATGGGGGGTCTAATACTTTTTCACATCTGGACAGGTAGTTTTGGAATTTTTTTTGTGCCTTAGTAAATTAAATTGGCATTTAGGAACTGGGTAGTCTGTGTGATAATAAAATGGGTTTGATGAACTGTCATTTGAATGTGATGAATATGCAAAGAACACAGAAATCAGGAAGGGGGCAGATACGATTTCACAGCACTGTATGCTGGCCGAGCTGCATGCGTTTGTTTCCATCTTCTATATGTTTTGCATAATTTTCCGGTGACTTTGACACCATGGATGCAACCTTCAAAAGGCATACTGCAAACCCTTCTGTTTGCTTTTGTCTATAATTTACTTTGGTTGGTTTCATAATGAAATGTGGATGAATGCCATATCTTCCGTTACCGCTCTAATGAGGCAATTTTGCAGGGTCTCTGCGTGAAAGAGGCTCACGTTTCTCTTCACTTGACTCACATTACTCCCGTGCGGCCCAAAAAAATGTTAAATTTGCGTAGATGCGTACCGTTTCCCTTTCAAATTACATTGCCTTTTTCAACACCTTATCATCGCCACTTATGGCCTTTAGCAGCACTGAACTGTGCCTTTTCTTTTTTATTGTGCCGTTCAGCTGATTCCATTCGCTCAGCAACTAACTGCAGTGGAAAAAGAAGAAGCCATTAGCCATCTCTGGTGCATTACCTCGTTCTAATTTCTGCCCTCCAGCTCGTAAGGTAGGAGCTCATGCCGCAGTGGGGCGAGAATTATGTAACAGGGACGAACGTAAAGGAACAGGCCTGCATTAAAACATAAAATTAAGCGTAGGCCAAATTGTGCTTGTGGTCTATTGGTGGCATCCATTCACTGGCACCGTTTAAGGCAGTGACGGAAAACCATTTCCATTCCGTTGTGATAACGTCAAGGTCGTTTCACCAACACTTACAAGAGCTTCACAAAAGGTTTAAACATTTATCACCATCAAAAAAAACACCAATGAGTAAACTTTGACTAAGGTTGAGACATTTTGTCCACTTGGCTCCGGAAGGGGGGCAAAAATCTGGATGAATCTGGATCCGTTGTTCTTACTTTTAGCTATTCAGCCGATCTATAAGCACACTATACCAACCCAACGACAACATGATCTGAAGACATTTAATGCAATTTTAAAAATGGTGAAAGTTTCTCAACTTTTTTCAAACCAACCTGGCCTAATGCTTGAACCCAGAGGTTTAGTTTCAAATATTGGCACCGACTTTCCAGTGTATACTTTGCATGTTCTCTCGAGGCTTGTGTGGGTTTTCCCCCGGGTACTCCGGGTTAATCCCATATTTCAAAAACATGTTAACTTTATTTACGTCTTCCAACTGAGCACAGGTATGAATGGTCGCCTAAACAGTATATGTCCTGCGATTGGCTGGCAAACAGTCAAGGGGGTATCGGGCCTCTTGCCCAAAGGAAGCTGGGATAGGCTCCAGTTCGCTTGTGAACATGAACAAATGCTACAAAAAAACGGATGGACAAACCAATTTCCATATGATGACGCAACCTCCTTTTTCAAATTTTTGGGATGAAGGGTTCTGGAAAGAATCTAACATGCATGTTTTCGGAGGGTGGTACATGGAGAAAGCCCACACAAGCACAGGGAGAAAATGCTAAATTGCACAAAAACGAAAGCCGAAGCAGAGCTTCAAACCCCAACACTTAGAATGGTGATAATTTTCTCACGGAATAACTGCGTCCAAATCCACAGGTTCATGTGGGTTCCTGAATAGATCGTGTTTGACAAGGCACTCACTGTACAGCATTTTATATGATGAGAAATTGCTCCCAAACAAAAAAAGGATACTACATCACTGCACAATGACAACATTTCAGTTTTTTTAAGAGTTCTCGTTCACAATTTGTTACTATAAATTAAAGGACTTCTACAGTTGTGAGGGAGAGAGTCCCTCACAACATGACTCGGGAGAAAACTGGGTGATAACTCTCCTGATGATCCCTACATCAAAACACCTCGGCACAGACTGCTTGTTGAAGCCAAATATGACCTGAAGGAGGGTGGTACATGGAGAAAGCCCACACAAGCACAGGGAGAAAATGCTAAACTGCACAAAAACGAAAGCCGAAGCAGAGCTTCAAACCCCAACACTTAGAATGGTGATAATTTTCTCACGGAATAACTGCGTCCAAATCCACAGGTTCATCTGGGTTCCTGAATGGATCGTGTTTGACAAGGCACTGTACAGCATTTTATGTGATGAGAAATTGCTCCCAAACAAAAAAAGGATACTACATCACTGCACAGTGACAACATTTCAGTTTTTTTTAAGAGTTCTCGTTCACAATTTATTACAATAAATTAAAGGACTTCTACAGTTGTGAGGGACTCCCTCACAACATGACTCGGGAGAAAACTGGGTGATAACTCTCCTGATGATCCCTACATCAAAACACCTTGGCACAGACTGCTTGTTGAGGCCAAATATGACCTGAGCCAGATGCACGTGAAGTTAAAAAAAAAAAAAAGAGATCCTGGTGTCATCCTTAAAGTGCTTCTAATTCATGTGTCTAATAACGGCAATGCTAAAGAACATACTCCTAAACTCATCAGCGAATTGGCCACAATTGTATTGCTTGATTTGCTTTTATGACTGCTTGCAGTGCTGCGGTGTTCAGAGAAAAGGCTCTAAAATCCCCACAGCGCATTCACGTCGGCTTAGCAGCCAACCAGACAAATAAACAGCAAAAGGACAGTCAGCCACAAGCCGGTGAGCACATAACGCAGCACCTTGCGGCTCGAGAGCAGGACATTTTGCCCTTGCGTGACATGAAAAATAGCTTTGGCTCAATGGTCGCAGGAAACTGCAGCAAGCACGCCGCGTTGAACGCATTAGCAGGAATGAAACTTCTGAAGACTTTTTTTTATTTATTTTTTTTACCTTTACTGCCTCCATTTGAACACAGTATCTGTTTGTACTCTTTACTTTATCAAAATAGGCTTGTTACTTTTTTCAACATCCACAGAGAACAATGTAAAAAAAAAAAAAAGATGCATTTTGAGAAAGTTAAAGTCAAAAGTGACGAATTGATTGGTTGGTTGATTGACTGACTAATTGATTGAGAGCATGGGGAATATGAGGAGGGAAAAAAAACAGGACAACAACAACCTGGAGCGACGTGAGGCAGGGTGCCTTAGTGAGGATGGAGCAAAAGATTTGGAGAAGCAAGATATTCCCCATCCATGGCCTTATTTATGCAAATTGTTTGATGTCAGATTCGGGAGTGATTTGTGGCGAATGTGTTGTCCTGTGCCATCATTAAAAAAAAAAATCTAATCTCATCACAAAGTTTGATTGAAAGAATTATTTCTTAATTTCATACAAACATTTCATACAAACATTTTATATGCTTCTACATGCGTGTTCTTTTCCCACCACTGTACATGTCACAACTTTTACAAGCCGATCAGATTAATTTACTACATCGTGTTAGCTTGCCAATCAGCCCGTATAGAAACCAATTCCATGGTCCAGTTCTGCTAATTAATCCTTTCAAAGGCTGCGTCAATGGCCTGGCTGAGAAACAATCTCATTACATTGTTGAATGTCAATCTCCTTATAGTAGTATCGAATGCAAGATTCTGATCAAGTAAAGCAGAACAAATTACAGGTCCAAGTGTTGTCCAATCAATTAGGCATGATTCCAGCAGTACCTGGCGATAATTTAATACTGCTGATGGGGTGTTGCTCTACTGGAGAGCATATTGAAAGTCAGGCATCAGATGTGATCAACGTGTGTGTGCCGTATAATGATTAGAACGCATTTCGCCGTGTGCTGAGCTCAATCATAGCATGTCAGGACAAAGTGAAAGGATGCTAGACGAGCTTCACACACCCTCCCAAACTCCATTCAGTTCACAAGGACTGGACACAAAAAGCGAATATGAACACGGTGCCCCTGCAGAATAACACAGGAGGAAATAGGATCTTGTTCCAAAGGGCCAGACAATAATGGAGGCCGGGGAGAAGGGGAGAAAAAAAAAAAAAAAAAAAAGGGCTGACTCATCCATTCTTGACAAGCACTGTGCAAGCTTGTGCACGTTTGTGATGTGATCGTACGCTAACAGGACAGCTGAGGACACAAAGCAGGAGCTACAACTTTTCACTGCAGTGACTCTGATGTAACACTGCAACACGATTGAGCCTTTAGTAGAAATTAACCCCATCAGGGGTTTTCTTGCATGGCAAATTTGGACACAGCCATCTCTGCCTAATTTCGGGCTCCACCAAATATTCAACTAACATTTAATGGACCACATTTAGCCAAGTTAAAGTTGATTAACGTTGCTGCTTGATTGTGCACGCAAGTATTTTTGGTACAGAGTTCATGTAGAGTGGGGCGTTTAATTCTTACAGTGACCACGCTCGAAACTCAGACTAATCATATCTCAAACTAACTTTCCCCACTGAAATGAATGGCACTGCCATATTCCATTCCAGCATCTTGTTCTGTGTGTTTACAAGAAAAACAGCCCTCTATAATATTGCACAGTTGATTAACGTTGCTGCTTGATTGTGCACGCAAGCATTTTTGGTATAGAGTTCATGTCAAGTGGGGCCTGAAGATATGAGTTTAATTCTTACCATGACCACACTCGAAACTCAGACCAATCATATCTCAAACTAACTTTCCCCACTGAAATGAATGGCACTGCCATATTCCATTCCAGCATCTTGTTCTGTGTGTTTACAAGAAAAACAGCCCTCTATAATATTGCACTTCATAGAAACATACAGTCATGACAAATTAAATGTAGTGTAAAGAAATTTAAAAAGTTTGGGCAAAATTTTTTTTGCTTCAATTCAAATAACGTTGTCCTGCTCCTTCTGGCGTGCATACCTTGCCCACCTGGAGGCAGTATAACAGACCTACAGATATACTGTATGTTGAGAGTCTCAGAACCTCACTTTGTATCTCCAAAAACTCACGTCGTATCACTTATATCTCAAGACACCACTGTATTTGTAGTTTTTATTTCAGTGCAATGAATGACTAATAAAGACAAAGAAAGTTTTTATGAGCCAACAGGGGGGATAGCGTACGCACGTGTGCAAATGATCTATTTGAGGCAGGTAAAAATAAAACCTCAAGCACACACATACACATTTTATGAGCGACCCCAAAACGGGGAAAAAAAGTCGACAAAAACATGAATAGACCCCACAACGGAGGGGAAAAAAAATCTGCAACTAAAAATAAAACCTCAAGCACACACATACACATTTTTATGAGCGACCCCAAAACGGGGAAAAAAAGTCTACAAAAACATGAATAGACCCCACAACGGAGGGGGAAAAAAAAATCTGCAATTATGTTCTTACCGGTGTACTCAAGATGACCAAGATGACCAGCAGAGCACATTGCACACGCAATAACATCTCTACTAACAATTACAAGTCTCCTCCAGATGTCTGTCGTAATGCCAAGACTCACCTTTGAGAGGCAGCGTGAAATACAGAAGATGAGTGTTGGCTAAGTGTTGGCTTAGCTGTTAGCTCTTTGGTTGGAACGACTTCTCTTTGTCCTTGTTAATATGTTGAATGAAACACTCAATACAACCATTGACTTCATAATAGTTGTGAAGGATTACTGTATAGATATAAACACAAGGTTTAAAAAAAAAGTACTAGCTGTCCAAGTAAGAATTAAATGCAGCAGTCCAAATGTCTAATTAGGTGGGTGTTGACATGCACATTTAATTAGTGGAGCGTGGTGCGTGTGTGGGCATGTTCTTACCTTGACAGCAGGTGCTACTCCATCCTCAGCAGTGCTCTGGCCATTCTGTCAAAAGAGCAGAGTGAAGAAAATCAAAGATGCGCGTGTGTGGGTGGTAACGTGTGAGGGGGGGGGGTAGTGCACAGAGCGTGCACATGCATATATAAAGGAGGCAGACAAAAGAAAGAACACGAGAGGGAGAACATTTGCAAGACGACGTGGGCGGCACGAGTCCGCCGTGACACTTCGCTCCTCCGCCGCTAATAATCTACAACCGACACAAATGTGCGTCCTTCGTGTCCCGTCTTGCAAGTGATCTGCGGTACAATGCGTAATCAATGTGCTGTTATGCACAGAGAGAGGAAGAAAAAAAACAAAAAAAAAAACAGCAGGTGATGTTGATATGTTCGCAGAGCACAAACAGGTGGCAAACCTTGAGCATAGATAAGCAGAACCGTTATCCAATTTCATCTTGAAGCTCATTAAGTTTAGAGTTTGAGCTAAAACTGACATCACTTCTAAGTCATTATAGACATTAATTTAAAATTTACTTCCACTAACGACCCAGGCTAAACGTCTGTCCTGTCCGACATACAAAACTTGTCTCTCAGTTGAGATGCATCCTTGACACCAATTACTACTTTCCTACTACCCAAGGCTCAGGCCCATCTTGTGGCATTTCAGAAAGTCTACAAAAAAATGAATAGCGCTGTA
The DNA here is from genome assembly GCF_001891065.2 of Hippocampus comes. NCBI lineage: Eukaryota > Metazoa > Chordata > Actinopteri > Syngnathiformes > Syngnathidae > Hippocampus > Hippocampus comes. Next base: position 471,313 of record NW_017805841.1, on the reverse strand, counting down.
AGCTCAGTCGAAATGTTTAAATCCTGACTTCATTTTTATACTCTTGCATTAAGTTAAACCCCTCGTAGGCCTGTTTTACTGCCCTTTCCCCACCACCCACTCCTCCTTTCTTCGCATTGTTTTAATGCAGAGCAGGCTATGTTACCGTTTTGACTTTTGTGACTTTTAGCGACACTCTTTTCGGCAGATGGAAGATGAAGAATGTGAGAAGCAAAGTAAGAGAGTATAAAATCAAATGGACAAAGCTGAAACACTCCGGGGGTGTCCTAACTACTTTTGTCCAGCATTAACCTGTGATTCATTACCCTAACAGTTCCAGAAGATCGCCAGGGGTCATGTGGATTTACTGAGCAGAAGAGGTGTTTACTACTTTGATTTGGGTAAGTTTCTCGTACTTCCTGGTTTGTTCCCGCTCCTGTTGGCTTGCCATGAGTCACATTTTTGGAAGGTGCTTTGGCTCTTTTCTTGAATTTAATTCCCATCTGATGGTGCAACCATCACAGAAAGGAGCACGGAGTGACTTTTTTTTTATTACTGTGGTTAGTTTGGCAATGACGCAGAACTGCATTGCGTCCTACGAAGAGTTCTTTCTTGAACTGTTCCCCCTGTCAGTCAAAATTGAGTGTTCGTGTCCATAAAAGCAGAATTTTTAAAGACGCTTTTGTATTGCATGTCTTTCGAGCTGCTGTACCTAACATTGGGCCAACCAAGATAAATTGATAAACGTTTTCATTGCGACAGTGACATGATGATTTTTTAATGTTAAAATAATAACAATAATAATACATAGGGCAGACACCAAAGATGTGTTGTCCGGTCACATTTAGATCAGCTGAAATTCGTCGTGCTGCGACCACCCCGAGAGAGAGAGACGCAACGGTACATCGCAGTTTGCTGACTCACGGCATTTTAGCGGCGACTTTGCCGCTTTGCTGCCTCTTCACATTTGGGACAACAGCGGAGTTGTTTACTCTTTGTGGGGCTCATCTTGAGAGGGTGACTCATGCGCTGCTACATGTCCAACTATCCCCAGGAAACGTCACTCTGTGCATGAATATTCAGGATTACTGCAGTTTACTGCATCGGTCCCACTTGTACGAGTGATATTTTGCTAATTAACTGATGTGGCACTGTACTTCTTTGGATGGCAAACTCTGAATAAAAAGCGCATCTACTGTCTGCAACCAAGCCGTGAGGTACCATTGTTGACACAGCTGCTTCACGACAATTAATCAACAATCAATTTGACTTGAATTGATTACATTCTTAACGTACACATTTAGGGTGGTAAGCCATGCTAATCGTCTTTGCCGACGTGCCCACTGCATGCATCGCATGCACAGTTCGCTACACGAAGTAACAAATGCAGTTTGGTGGCTGAATGATGTGGTGCCCCAACAAACGAAAATGCAATCAAAGGTTCAATCAACGGTTTCATGGGTGGTTGCGTTTTTCTTCACACGTTGGGGCTGATAGTGGCGGTTAGCCTCATCGGAACCTCCTAGCTCCGCCCCTTTTGGCATGATAATGAAAGCTGGACTGCATTAGTTTTGTAGTGGAGGGGTGATAAATGTGGTCCATTTGCAGTCGAAAAAAATGCCCCACCCTTAAAGATGAATTGCATCTTTGACACTTTTCACCCAGAAATGTGATTTAAAACATGTAAAATTGCTTTCTTATATAAGAAGCACAAAGAGCAACATCTCCTGGAATTCTGCTCCCGTTTTGCGCCAAGAACGCCTCCTTCCTGATGAATTCCACAAATTCCACAATTCCACTTTTACTGCAAGCTTTCTGGATAAGAAAAACAGAAATCATTCCAACCCTGAGCTGAAAATTCATTAAATCCAGGCCTACGAGGGACGTCACTCAAGCCCTTTCCTCCGGGCACAAACATAAAACCGTGATCACTAAATTAACCTGGAAATCCATTCAAGACATTCAAATGAGCGCGGTGGTCCTTTCATGACGTACAACGTTGTAACACCAACGCTAAAAAGAGAAACTTTTTTGGGGAGAAATAAACACCACACAATCAATTTGGCAAAAGTTCTTGCATGTGGCAAGACCCTGCATAAAAAGTGCATTTTTTTTTCCCCCTCCTTCTTTTTTGATGGCTGATTTGAACTCACAAAAGGGGCGAACATGAACTCTTTCACATCCTCTATGCCCTCTTCCTTCTCCTGCTTCCTGTAGACTGTGACTGTGCACAGTACGGCAGGCAGTCAACACAATGACGAGCAGCGGCCTTGACAACCAAAAGCTCAACGCGAGTGTGCGACGCGATTCGTTTTCTACCTTCTTTTTAATGCAATGCAATCCATTTGGAAAGTGCTTATTTGGAGGTATGGGGTGCTCACTGGCTGTTAAATTGAATTGGCTCCAAAAATGCCGGCATTTTTTTTTTTTTTTTTGCGCTGCTCATTGGACTTTGAACGAGGCGAGTCGATGCAGCCATATAAGCTCCGAGAGCCATAAAGTGAGGCCGCATGGAGCGACGGTGGTGATTAAGCAGCAAAGTATAGACCAAATTAACGTTTCAGGGTAATTTAAAGAAACCGACGGAAAGTCAGGAATGAACGACGTCAGGGATTTTACAGCAGTGTTTGTGATGCCCCAAAAAGAGGGTAAGGCAAAGAAGCAAAACCGTACCGTACAAAACTTGTTAGATTCTCCGCCACCCAAAGTCATTGTAACCTGCAAAAGCTGAAATTGAGAGGACTGGACTGTTCTTGTCCATAATCGAAATGGAACGAAAGGAACAATTAGGGTTAAAGGCGCTTCAACAACCAAGAACAGTGCAGTTTTCTCAATTAACTATCATTCCACAAAACGTACTTGTACATCTTTTTAAAATTAGGCCCCGCCTACCAAGGACGTCTTTTTTTTTGTGTCATAGAGAGGAGGAGGGTCTGATGCAATCTGTGAATGAGAATAAGCCGTTTGCATTGTAAATCATGTAAAAAAGTGACCAGTAGGTGGCAGTGGTGCCTCACGTGCTTGAAATGCATGTTTTTTACAAAAAAAACTATTCTTCTCCGTTTTTTGCCCAGGAATCGCCATTTTCATGAAACTTAGCCATTTTGTAATGGCAATTGCTGAAGAATGGAAAAAGATTTTTTTTTCTGCTGAAAGAAGAGAGTCCAAACTTTATTTTGGTAGGCTCCATGTTTATATAGCATTAGAACCAAACATTCTGTGGGCTTTGCAAGATCAGTCAAAATCCAGTAAACGCTGGGATTGAGGGGGTTGCTCCAGTGAAAATGGCTGGGATTGAATGAGTTAAATAACTGCAGATAGAAGAAGCAGCATCACCTCATTCTTGAGAAGCAAACCAGTTCAGGGCACTCCGTTTTTCCTCAGTCGCTTCAAGGCATGACTAATCGACAATCAAATTCACGCAATCAACCTATTTCTTAACGATCAACTCATCAATGACTCAATCACTTTGTCCATCCCTAATACGAAGAATATTTACGAGCCCGAACACAAGATGTGTCCTTGTTGCACCATCAGTCATAAAGCCCTCCAAAACAGGTGATCTGATGTCGCCATGGCAACATTAGAGATGCCACTTTCCTGAATAAAAGCCAGCGTGCCATCAAAAGGGCTTTGAAGCTGTTATGGCTAAGTCCCATTTTCACACGCACGGCGTGGTGGTTTTTATTTAAATCTGCCATGGCAAGGGTCTGCGTGTGCATGTCAAGCATGTGGTCAGCAGTCCTTCCGACACTTGTTCCTTTGACACGTTCAATCTCATTAGCCGCGCATGGCCGATCCAAGTGGCCCAGTTAATCGCGACGGCGCTCCCCTGGGCTTCCTCAATGAGAGCGCAGGCATGCGCACGCACAAACACACACATAAACAAGGCTCAACATGTTAATAAGCGAGAAGGCCTTGCGATTAAACGTGTGGGAATTGTACTTGTGCAAACATTTGTCCGGCAGGAGGACTAAACCGGCGAGAAGGCGGAACTTTTAATTCCGCGCAGTATGACTGTCTGGTCATAAAAAATAAAAATAAAAAAATAAAAAAATAAAAAGTCAACAAGCTCAGGGTACCAGCGCTGTTTGAGTTGGTTAGAGAAATGCGTTTTCCCAACATGACAGTGTATCCAGGAGACAAGAAATACAATAAGCGTCTTTTAGTTGTTTTTTTTTTGTAATCCTAGCCGACTAAATTTCTCGGTATCTCGGCGAATATTGATAGAAGACCACTTTGCTGGTGTCCTCTAATGCCACTAAATGGGAATTGTCTACATTTATTTGCCCCTTTTAGGCTGAGGTTTCTGATTTATACCAGCAAGCAGAAGAAGGAGAAAATTATACCTCAAACATTTAGCATTAGCTTTTAGCACAACAGGCGAACGTCTTGCATTAAGAAACTGTGATGCAACGGCCTAAGAAATTAGAGAAAGTTTTCATAGTTAGATTTTTTTTTTGTGGAATGTATCTACTTGTCTGTCACCAAAATCTCCGCTATAATCACAGTTTTTTTTTTTTGTTTTGTTTTTTGCCTCCTGCCCACACTGCTTTTCTCACGCATAATGTTCCATCGGCGCAATTTCTGAGGTTTTAGTGCAAGTGACGCGTTTGAAACATCGTGGTAATTTTATCCCATGAAATTTGAAGAACCCGTCAGAAAAAAAAGGCTCGTATGAGCTTATTGGTTAATATTTTTCATCGCAACGTTTTTATCCAAGCTACCTGGTTGCCACCCACGATTCTCGCACCAGTCTTTGATGTTACATAGCCATTCTCTCTGAGGTTTTCCACCTTTGTACCTTCAGTCACGCCAACAAAAACATACTCGACACTTTTGATAAGTCCGTGGATGCGGCATTCTGCAGACGCGATTGAAGAGATTCCGCTTTCTCAGTAGAACAGTCAACACTACACCGAAAACTTCAGTATTGTGTAAAACCGTCTGATGTTCAGTGTGAGCATTCTCAAGCTACGGCTGGAAAATCTCCTACATCTTGGAAGGCATCTGGTGGTGAACTTTCGAGAAGGCCTTCTTGTTTCCTCTCAACTTAACAACGGCTGCAAAATATGATCTGGTTTGCTACACTTGTTTCAAGAACTGTGTGACGAACTGGCTCAAAGCTCTCAAGGTCTAGGTAGGTTCCACACCCATATGGTTTACCTAAACGGCTAAACAAACAAGAAGCCCCACAAAACCTCTGTGATATCGCATGCCCTCCTTCACTCCAACAGTCTTGCTCAGGTGTTCCGCAGGTCACACCCAGATTAGCTGCACTTAATCCTGCGCAAGAGATAAAGGCATGAACTTGCACACACACGACTGCTTGGGTCGACGGTGACAGCAAACATGGCACACTCTTGAGCCATCGACCCAACTTTCTCCTTGACGAGGCCCAAGATATCACGTACAAACTAATGCAAAATAGTTTCAGTCGGTTCCCCCTCATTCTCTGGCCAGCTCTATGTAAATATGAACACTTTTTCACTCTTTAATACAAATCGCAGAAGTACAAAGTGAAAGTTTCTGTATTCATGTGGTCAAGAGCGAGTGGCAACCGGGACCTGCGGACAGATGCGTGGGCTCATTGGCAGGATCGTGACAAATGCCAGAAGTCATTGAAGGTGGCACTGAGTCATTGGTGGAGGCGCAGCAGTGGGGATGATTGGTCCCTCTTTATCAGTGCTGATTCACTCTGGATCAGATGTCATTGGCCCGCAGACATAAAAGCACATCATCAATCAAACGGTTTTATGACTCCCTCTCCGACCTGTGCTATCAGGTCTAATCGTAAATTACGTTTTGATCCTTGACGTAGCCGTTTCAAGCGTGGCGGACCAGGAGGGATTCCAGCTTTGACAGTGAGGAATTAGCTGTAAAAGTTTGAAAGAAGGTAGCCGCGTTTGCAACTTGGGTACTTGCTCTTACGGCCGATTCCAAAGTGGATCTTGAAAAATAATAAGTTACTGATTTAATTTTATTGCAGCAAAGCCGTAAGACTCTGAGAACGCCCAACCTCATTTTATCCCGGAAGCCCAGCAGGGGTCAGGCCTGGTTAATACAGTGGACCATGGCAATTCTGGGGGGATGTGATGCTGGTGACTTTGCGAAAGCCAAAACGTAAAAATGTGGGGTTCACACTCCTTGAATAGCAGACCAGCTGGGAATACCATGTGCCGTGAGATAACCGAGCCTTTGGGAGAGCAAGCCAAGCCAACACATGAAAAATAGGGAGGGCTGGAGTCAACAATGACATCCGTCCATTAAAACCTCCAACAAAATCAGCGCCCTCAAATTGAGGGGAAAAAAAAAAAACTTTGATGAAGCAGATGTACCTAAACGTAGTCCCCTAGGTTTAGGGACTCTTAGAAATCAGAGTCAGAGTGAAGCGCTCAACCATCTTGAATAAAAAAAAAAAGAAAAGAAACTCAACAGCCAAATGGACCTGGACCAGACCTCATAAAGCATCGGCGCTCAATGGAAGCCATCATGTCACAGCACAGCAGGTCGGCCCGCCTTTTCGTTTCCTAGTCAGCCAACGGGACCACCCCATCTGTCTTGTGGTCCAACATGCTCACTTGGCATAGACTCATGAGCTCGCTCTTTCTGCTCAATCGCTCACGGGCCCAAGGTGCCTCCCTGACGCTGGCGCTAGCAAAGTGTGCAGTGGCATGGTCGTTCCGGCCGAAATGGCATCGACCTCCCACTCTGAATGGCAGTGACTGCTGTGATCAAATTTATCACAGCTTGGGTGATAATGAATGCAAAGTGGAGAACTATTGTGTAGTCCGATGAGATACAAATCAGCGGGTTTTTTTTCTGTTTTAAATAAAACTGCAGATTTCCCTCCCATCAATCATGCAATAAAAAGGCAGGCAATTATAGTCGACACTCTTTCAGCACTGGGTCAGCGCTACCATCTGTTCAGAGGTGCTGCTGACAAGTGGATGGGACAAAAGCAAGAATTTGTTAGTTACTACATACAATGACAACAATGTGAGAGGGTGACTTGTTTTGATGACAGCGGCAATGTAAATATGGGTGCATTTGTCAAAACTCATTAACTCAACTCACTGTTTATATACACGTGTAGTTGGCAGTTGTCATCACCAACCGCAACATATTGTACAGTGATCCCCGCTAGACAGCAGTTGACGGTTCACGCCGCTGCTATTTTTTGCGAAACAGATTTTTTCGTGCAGTGTAATTCCCTCACATGTGGGAAAGGAGAGCTACAGTAACATACACAATGTTTATTGAAGCTGAGTCAACACAATGAGCAGAGTCGTCAACCTGCTGTTGGCCACAGCTCACACCCAGACACTCACACAAAGAATCATTGGTGTCACATGCGACCCCTGCTATCCTTTTTTTTTTTTTTTTGTTAAATATACTATTTTTGCATGTATGTGTGTCATTTGACTTTTTTTTTTTAAATTACATAGGCCTACTGAACAATGCTGCTGACTAATCTTGTTGCTGCTGTTCATATGCGCTTTAGGTATGCAGATACAGTCTCTACATATGTAGTTTTCGTCTCTCATTGGAATCGGTTCCCTTGCCTGCTGCTATACATACATAGATATTTTTAGATAGCTTGACATTAATTCATAAATCCTTGCCTCTTTCATTTATTATTCTTGTGCACACTCTTCTCGACAACCCTGCCGTTTTGGTTTTTGATTCATATTGTAGTAAATTAATGTCCTCTGTACAATTTATCATTTTCTCGTGATATACTGTGTGATTAATTGTTTCAATAACTTTGAATTCGGTGGAGGAACCAAAATGTCTCATTTGGAATGAAACCCATTGTGGCCAACTAGTTGAAATTAGTCATATATTGCAGCATGTCCGCTTTTAATCAGAGAGGCGATATAGGCTAAAAGATGGAGATCAACTTCTGAGACCAGGATGTCTCTCTGCTATCAGAAAGGCCATCGATGCCAAACGATAGATATCAATTTCCAGGACCAGGATGTTGCCCTCCTATTATCGAGATGTTCTATCTACAAATCAATCTTCACCGTAAAGCAGACTGAGGACATTGTGTCTTACCGTGCACAGAGTCACACAAAAGGGGGGAGATCAGAGACAGAAAGCATGAATATTGCATTTCGCCCGGCGCCTGATGTAGCAGATTCCTGCAGCTGTTCAATCGTACGGTGTCAGTGACATTCTACAGGTTGTCACCGTGCAGGTGTTGAGGCAGACTTGCACATACTGTACTGTGCTTGAACCTCCAAAAAGACTGAATGTGGAACACAGCTGTGGATGTTTCACTTTTTCTTTGCCGCACTGTAGAAGAGGGACCTGCATCAAGAGGGCTTGTCGAGAGAAGACGAGCGATACAAACTGGCCGTCATGTTAAATCAACGTAATTTTTTTAATGGAGTGTCAAGCCATCAGTTAGATTATATTGATTGAATTTATCGAATTTGTGTTCATTTGTCAGTGGAACCCCCCCCCCCCCAAATCTTCTATGTTTCAAAGTTCTTCTTTCTTTTTGGCACTTATATTGATTGAATTTATCGAATTTGTGTTCATTTTTCAGTGGAACCCCCCCCCCCCCAAATCTTCTATAGTTCAAAGTTCGTCTTGTCTTATGTGCATGATTTGCACTAACTACTTTGCTGTAATGAACTCACAACCCCTGAACTGTGAGGCAGATGTGCTAACCACCAGTCGGGCGCCTCAAAACAACTAGTTACTCCTCCATTTGCGTCCAGCAACGCCACAAGCTTCAGTGAGTTTCCTAATTGGCTTGCGTTCTGTTTCAAATCCCACTATTGGAGTCGGTGGCTCAGGCCAAATCTGTGTTGACTGTACGCATAAGAATCTACCATCATAAATATGGAACGGGTTTAACATTTACGATTGGTGGACCTGGCTGTTTCCCAAAGAGATTGAGGAAGAAAACTCCCAAGTATAATTTGTCAGAATCATCTTTTAGAGACACCTGACAATCTGGCCTATGCCGACTTTGATCGGAAGGGGTGGAAAATGCTCTAATTATGAACCAATTATCGTATGGTGTGTGCCCTGCATAGTCTCCATACCGAGTTCTCTCTTACACACTGTTCAAACCTGATATCCATCAGCAGTGCTTGCTTCCCTGAAGAAGTTCAATATGAGGCGCTGTAACACGGTGGAAAAGCACACCTCCTGTTAAAAGGCACTTCTCTGGGCTTGGAAATGCTCTTGAGTTGAAGTGACAATGTGGAACATTTCCAAATAAAGATACATTTGGAAATAACTGATGTGAAGTGATGAATCATCTCCTTTTGATAAGAGTAAATCACAGGCTTTAAAAAAATCATGATGGGGTATCCATTTATTTTAGCTCCAATTGTTAACCACTGAGAGATTATCCAATTTCACTTAATTGGTCTGAGAATGATTTAAAACAAACAATCGATCTTTCTTAATCTATTCATGCCAGCGAGTCCGCTATGTTTAACGACAGGCTGAACAATTTTATGCTCTTAGAGGGCAGCAAGCGCAATTAACCTGGATATATGTACTGTACAGTACTTGGAATGGAATAGGATCTAATTCTGCCTGTCACTATATGTCAGTAGCATAGACATATGAACAGAGTTTATTTCCTCAGGCACGCAAGTTAGTAAAATGGGTGTACTTTTTTTTTTTTTTTTTTTTTGCATTATCACATTAGATATGGTATTTCAAAGTAGGAGAAGGGGGAAGGGAAAGGGTATAACATGCATGTGTAATGTACACATTTATGAACATTTTTCTCCCACCAAAATCAAACAAGCAAACTACCGGTTCTTCAAATCATTTTATCTCAATGTAGGCACTTGATTGAAAATCCCAAAAAGTCAAGCATAGTAACTTGAATGTAACGTTGGAATTCTGCCGTGCATTACACTTGCGGTTACCTCAGTTTCCAGCTGGACTAGTTCCATTGTGGGCCAAGGCTCGGCAATCTGTGCGAGCGGCATGTTGGCAGATTTTTTCCCTCCCCGTCAAGATGCAGAACTTCTCAGGTCGGCTTTGGGTCTCGGTGTCGGTTCGGTGACTTGGTGCTGTCCACAAACAGTCCTCGTGCACCACCCGGGAGTGGGGTGGGGGTTCAACAAACAGGTGCAATCGTTTTGATTTAATTCGGTTCGCTCCAAAGTGATATAATCCAATGGAGAGTATAATAAATCCAGGCAGTACGAAGCAGCCTCGGGGCTATCAGTTTTTGACAGGCAGGGAAAAAAAAACTGTGTGTAAAAACACACCAACAAAACAAAAACAAAAACAAAAAAAAAAACCAAAACAATCCTGAAGGAATGCAACCAAGTCCGGACCGGCTTCACAGTCGAAGCCAAGCTTGTGTCGTCCTCGCCGGACTTCCTCTTCTCGGTCTCGTCTTGGTAGTAAAAAGCTCCGCGCAGCCTCCGAGCTGAGATTGTTATTGGCACACTCCCAAAGACGAGATTCATCCTGCCCTCCTTTTCTTTCTTTTTTTTTTAACCCTCGCTACTCCAACGCCCAGGTCCGATGTCTCCATCATCAGGTGGAGAGGTTAACTGCAACTACGTCATGCAAAAAAAAAACAAACAAAAAAAAAACACCTGTACTATCATACTGGAACTGTTGTGTAAATACTAATTGGAAGGAAAATTAGACCTTGCCTCAAATTATTTTTATAGTAAATAAGCTCAAATCTATTCTATTAAAAATTATGAATTGATGTTACAGCATCAATGTGACCTGTAGCCTCGACAACTCATTTGAAAAAATAAATCAAATCGTTTTTGAAGAAAAGTACAAATAAGCAATTGGAATAAATGTGAATGTGCACACCGGCTTACAACTGGGTATGTGGCTGTGTTCAGAATTAACCAATCACATTCAAAATTCATGTTAAAATAGGAGTCTGAACACACCTGCCAACTTACATAAACCTCCAATTTTGGTCGTGACCATGCAGTGTTGTTTGTTCTTCCCATTGACAGGAGCTCTTGTAGTGAGGGCCCTCTGTGATATAACACACTTCTTCCTCGCTCCATTCAACGGCAGAGAGTGTTTCACTCGCGGACGGCACCGGTTACTATTGGCAACAGGAGAGCATCAAACTGTGGATGGATCTGACATATTCTTCTTATTGGGGGCGGGATTCAAATTAGGATGAAGGCGAGGCATGTAGAGCAAACAAAGGGAGTTGAAGTGGGGCAGAGGATGGAACAGATAATTTGGTGTCTTGTCTTTTGGGTGGATATGTTTGCAAAAGCAGGCTGTTTGCACTTCAATGTGAACTGTCATTACAAATTGGAAATGCCACATCATTGCATTTTTATAACGCCTATCTTCATTAGAGTTGTAAGTGAGCTGGAGACAATCGCAGCTGACTTTGGGCTTGAGGCGGTATACCGGTACATCCTTTACTGGTCAACAGTCAAATATCATACACATGTAGACAAATGACTATTCCCACTCACAGTCACACCTATGTACAATTTAGCCTTCAATGAACCTAACATGTATGATTTTGGAACGTGGCAGAAAGCTCACAGAAGAAAACCATGCAAGCACAGGAGGAGAATATGCAAATTTTAAGTCAGAGGCCAGTGTACTCATGCGGTCAAAGTGAATGGTGAACTCAAGAACCTAACAAAATGAACCCAAATCCCCCAAAAGTGACACACACACACACACACACGCACGCACGCACGCACGCACGCACACACGCACACACACACACACACACAGGGGGTTCAACAAACAGGTGCAATCGTTTTGATTTAATTCGGTTCGCTCCAAAGTGATATAATCCAATGGAGAGTATAATAAATCCAGGCAGTACGAAGCAGCCTCGGGGCTATCAGTTTTTGACAGGCAGGGAAAAAAAAACTGTGTGTAAAAACACACCAACAAAACAAAAACAAAAACAAAAAAAAAAACCAAAACAATCCTGAAGGAATGCAACCAAGTCCGGACCGGCTTCACAGTCGAAGCCAAGCTTGTGTCGTCCTCGCCGGACTTCCTCTTCTCGGTCTCGTCTTGGTAGTAAAAAGCTCCGCGCAGCCTCCGAGCTGAGATTGTTATTGGCACACTCCCAAAGACGAGATTCATCCTGCCCTCCTTTTCTTTCTTTTTTTTTTAACCCTCGCTACTCCAACGCCCAGGTCCGATGTCTCCATCATCAGGTGGAGAGGTTAACTGCAACTACGTCATGCAAAAAAAAAACAAACAAAAAAAAAACACCTGTACTATCATACTGGAACTGTTGTGTAAATACTAATTGGAAGGAAAATTAGACCTTGCCTCAAATTATTTTTATAGTAAATAAGCTCAAATCTATTCTATTAAAAATTATGAATTGATGTTACAGCATCAATGTGACCTGTAGCCTCGACAACTCATTTGAAAAAATAAATCAAATCGTTTTTGAAGAAAAGTACAAATATGCAATTGGAATAAATGTGAATGTGCACACCGGCTTACAACTGGGTATGTGGCTGTGTTCAGAATTAACCAATCACATTCAAAATTCATGTTAAAATAGGAGTCTGAACACACCTGCCAACTTACATAAACCTCCAATTTTGGTCGTGACCATGCAGTGTTGTTTGTTCTTCCCATTGACAGGAGCTCTTGTAGTGAGGGCCCTCTGTGATATAACACACTTCTTCCTCGCTCCATTCAACGGCAGAGAGTGTTTCACTCGCGGACGGCACCGGTTACTATTGGCAACAGGAGAGCATCAAACTGTGGATGGATCTGACATATTCTTCTTATTGGGGGCGGGATTCAAATTAGGATGAAGGCGAGGCATGTAGAGCAAACAAAGGGAGTTGAAGTGGGGCAGAGGATGGAACAGATAATTTGGTGTCTTGTCTTTTGGGTGGATATGTTTGCAAAAGCAGGCTGTTTGCACTTCAATGTGAACTGTCATTACAAATTGGAAATGCCACATCATTGCATTTTTATAACGCCTATCTTCATTAGAGTTGTAAGTGAGCTGGAGACAATCGCAGCTGACTTTGGGCTTGAGGCGGTATACCGGTACATCCTTTACTGGTCAACAGTCAAATATCATACACATGTAGACAAATGACTATTCCCACTCACAGTCACACCTATGTACAATTTAGCCTTCAATGAACCTAACATGTATGATTTTGGAACGTGGCAGAAAGCTCACAGAAGAAAACCATGCAAGCACAGGAGGAGAATATGCAAATTTTAAGTCAGAGGCCAGTGTACTCATGCGGTCAAAGTGAATGGTGAACTCAAGAACCTAACAAAATGAACCCAAATCCCCCAAAAGTGACACACACACACACACACACGCACGCACGCACGCACGCACGCACACACGCACGCACACACACACACACACACACACACACACACACACACACACACACACACCCTCCATGATGCTCTAGTGACATCAAATCTGACAGTGATGACTCAGAAGGAAACCCCAGGGATAACCCCCCTTAAGTGTCATCCTGAAGTGAAGTATCATGGGAGATGTGACTCATCCCTGCATGTGTAGCGCTCAACAGAGTGTGACTTGAATAGACTTCGCTGCATGTCGCGGGAATTTCAGAAAAGGAATGCTTGCATTGCTGCTTGGCGATATAAATTGTGGATGTCATTTCTCAGGTGGGTGGCTTGGTAGTCCAGTGGTTAGCACGTCGACTTCACAGTGCAGAGGTACCGGGTTCAATTCCAGCTCCGGCCTCCCTGTGTGGAGTTTGCATGATCTCCCCGGGCCTGCGTGCGTTTTCTCCGGGTACTCCGGTTTCCTCCCACATTCCAAAAAACATGCATGGCAGGCCGATTGAACACTTTAAATTGTCCCTAGGTATGAATGTGGGCGTGGATGGTTGTTCTCTCTGTGTGCCCTGTGATTGGCTGGCGCCCGATTCAGGGTGTCCCCCGCCTACTGCCCAAAGACAGCTGGGATAGGCTCCAGCACCCCGTGCGACCATTGTGAGGATAAGCAGACCGGAAAATGGATGGATTTTGATTGCGATTCCGTTACCAAAATGAAGGAATAAAATTAGACTGTAAATTTCTTTGTAAATCGCAGATTTACCACCATTAGCAACCATTAACCAAGCATCATTGCATCGTATTGGTGCCAGTTTCATGGGATTAACTGACACGACCTGAAAGTAAAGCAATCTTCAAAACACAAAATACCATATAGTCAACAAGAGGGCACTGGAACTCATGTACACAATGTTCCTAGATGACGTTTCATCCCTAGTGGGATACATCACATGGCTAAATTCAATTTGAAGCTTGGGTCACATTTCACATGGAGCACTTTCATGCTTTATCGTGGACAGTACTGTATATGCCGCATACAGCTGAGCTCAATGAAGCTATGTTTGTGCCATCCAGCAGCAGAGATGCTAATTAATTAGCTGCTCCAAAGTTGAGGGGGGGTAATTATCCAATCTCTGCTGAGTGGGAAGAAGATACTGCAATGATTAAAAGTCACGCTGGCGGTGCGCCGTGCCCGTGCTGAACGGAGTTATTGTGTTTCAAACAGTCGTGGTGTTATCGTTTGTCATCGCAATGGCTGCAGGAGAGTGCGGTCTCAGAGTACAATTGCGATTGATTGTTCAAATAAAGACCGAGAAGAGAACAAGCGACTGGCTGCATGTATCATTATCTACGATGACTGTGGAATACCTAAGAGCTTTTCAAATCTTAAGTTTGACCAAGAGCAATCCATCGATCTTTTATAGCAGTGGTCCTCAAACTGGTGAAATGAATTAATTACATGGTATCATTTGGGAAAATTCTGAGCCTATGCATGGGGAGCAGCGCACCAATAAAACTAAAACGGCCTACCTGAGCTTTTGGCTAAGTGAATCTCAGACATGATTGTGACATACCATAAAAACCACACATCCCTGTGTTAATAAAGTCAGGTTGACGGTCTTTCAGAATCAACTGAATTTCCTTTATGAATTGCTTTCACAATAGTTGCAGCAGAAATAAAGTCCTATGTTTTTCAAAGAACGAAAGGCATGTTTTTTTCAGTCACAGCAAGTCGTCCAGGTCCTGAAGAAAGAAGCGACCCCCCGGCCATCGTATTATCACCACCATGTTGGACTGTTGGTCTGATGTTTTTATCTGAGATGCTGTGTTTAATTACACCAGATGCAAACCAGACAAACACCTTCCAAAAAGTTTGTTCAACCTTCATCTCGTCAGTCATCCAGCGTGCATAACATCACACATGATGGTTGCACACAGCTTTGAATGTAAACAAACAACTGCTATTATCTTCAAATTACAAGTGCCACCTTTATCCATCATCATCCTCAATTCATTTTCTTTCAAACGTAACTTTTGTTGCAATAATATCATGTGGTATAACATTGCATTTTGATGGGCCTTTACAGCTACAACTTTGCGGCCACACGAGGAATCAGCGACATTTGGTCGCGTCGTATGGTCTGCTGCGGGACTAACACATGTTTTTGGAATGGGGAAGGAAGCTGTAGTACTTGGAAAAAACGCAAGTAAGAAGAGGCAAACTACACACAATAGTGTGTGGATTTGAAGCCCTGACCTCAAAAATGGAGGCGGATGTGCCTATCACTAAAACAGCCATCCGATTGCAACTGTAATTATTATACAACCTGATAGAATTCATAGAATGGATGAGTTCAGCCGTGGTGGTACTCGTGAGGAATATTATGTTCAGACTTTCTTTCCCCCGAAAAAAAGCTTCTCGTGTTCCAGTAAGAGAATCTGGTGAGCGCGGTAATGGGTGTGTTCTGCAACAGGCTGGAACTTGAATTTGTCCCTCTGATATTTCGGGCTCGGCAAAATTAATCTCCTGACTCAGTAAAGTCAAAATTTTCAATGATGCATCAAAATAACCAGACACAAACTGGAGTTTTGAGGGTAAAAGTAAACACACCTGAACAAAACTAAAACAAAGCTGATTTTGGAAAGAATGAAGAGTCTCGTGGTGGTCCTGGTTCAAGTTGTCCATCATCAGACTGGTGGGGGCCACTCATACTCTTAATAATCACGAACGCATTTGCTTCCAACATTCAAACAATAAAGTACTCAGTGTTCTATCGATTAAAGGATTAGACGGCAGGGGGTGCCAAAAAACAGAAGCCAGCTCTTTGCTACTTTAAAAGCCTCTTTCGTTGCCGCCCTTCTGTGGATTGTGGTGGTGGTGGTGGTGGGGGGTTACACAATAGGTAACGTAAAACAAGAAACGACTGTTTCTCAACTCGCCTTTATCGCGTCTGTACTCGCGTTTTGGTGCTAGTAAATCATCGTCTTTGTCCGTGGAGTGACTTCCCCGCCTTGCCAAGAGCGCCAAAAAAAAAAAAAAAAAAAAAAGCCTGGATTTTAGCTACGGGTTTGCCCGCTATCAACATACAGTTAACATGCTATCCTTCCCAAAATGCGTTGCGGTCAATCGTCAAGCTTCAACTTCGAAATGACGAAAAAATATTTAGTTGTTATCTTGTTAATTTTTCCACCTAAAACAAATATAATTATGAAAAAACAGAAAGGGGTTAAAAAACTGCATTTTATTTTTTCATATACAATCTACCAAAATATTAAAATATCAAATCATAAAAATGGTTACATTCCTTTTTTGTATAAAAAGTTATCAAAGTAAAAATAAGTAATGTCCTCCCATATAGTTATAATTTCCAAATACAGTATTTAGCTAGATTAAAGGAACAATTAAACAACAAAATTAATTCCTTAAAAATTCTCATGAGGAGGAGTACTGACCAGTAAAGAGGATTAGGATTAGAAATCTTGTGACTGCTCATGAAAAAAGCGGCATATACTCTGTGTGAGTTACAAGGGGCATTATTTTAATGTGTTATCATGATGTTATGTGGTTTGATAATTGTACATGTTTGCTCACTTAAGAAACAATTACGTGTACAGTACAAGTGATGGAGCACAAATACTGGAATACTCTAATTAAGTAGACAAAGAAAGCTAATTTACACAACATGCACATTTCATCAGTAAGAATGCGACTTTACATTTTCTCTTATAAGGTATCAAGACAAACACACACACACCCACACACACCCACACACACCCACACCCACACACACACACACACACACACACACACACACACACATTGATAACAGTGTTTTCGGTGAAAAAAATGTTTTCAGTATCAATGGCAACGTAAGATGGCTGCCCAATGTCTTCTAACACGAGTGACCTATTGATAGTCCATTCATATATATGTTCGTATGTGAGATGGAGAAAAGCCGGTTGATTTTGCTGCTTAATTGATTTTTCACAAACACCCTATTAATCAGAATACAATTTTTAGAGTAGGTGAGGCCGCAGAGAACTCCTTATTGAAAAATTTTGACTTGACTTCCCATTTAAGGTTATGAGAAAAAACCTTGCAATGCTATACGAATAACGTCGTAATATAAACCTGATAAAGTTATAGTTTTTCGAGAATAACATTGAATTACTACAGGACAAAAACGTTTGAGAAAAAAAGTTGCCATGTTACAAGAATAAATCAAGTTATTGTTATTGTACTTATCGTACTATTAATGATTACGTCATAATCAAATTAGGTAACCTGAAGTATCCTCAACTGCAAATTGTTTTTGTAATATTACAATTTCTCTAAACATTTAAATGAAAGGTAAACAAAATAGATAAAGCAAAATTTTATTAGCCCACGCAATGACAGAAAGAGTTTGATTCATTTTTTTTCATTCGATTTTTATTCAAGCTATATTCTACTTCTATCAAAGTTCTTTTCTGTTCACATACTTTGATTGTGACTCAAGTGTTGCTTCATTGCAGGTATAGTCCTTTATACAAGACTTCCCACAGGTAAGAGTAGGAGGGAGTAGGGGGGAGGGACACCACCACTGCCTGACAACTCGAGGGGAGCTAAGGGGCTTTGCTGCCAACTCCCACCCACCTGTACCTGAGCGAAGGAGTGCCACTCGTCGTCCTCGTCCGACTCGAGTGCCAGTTTTCCGTCTTCCTCCAATAACAGCGGCACCAGGGCCAGGTAGACGTCAGCCAAGGCGGCGGGGAGCTGACCTAGCGAGTGGAGCAGCACGCCGAGCATGGAGCCGATTACGGCCTGGAGCGAGGAGACGGTGTGCCAGTGGCTCCAAGGTGAGCCCGATTCTCGCCACTGCCTACCATACCTGCTTTTTGTTCGTTGCTGCGATCTCCTGTTAGCTACTTTGGAGTCACAAATAGAAGCACGGTGATTACAAAACACAAACGTAAATCCTTTGGGAAGTGAAAGGTGGAGGTGGAATGAGGAAGTGGCCCAGAGGAGCCATAATAGTCTTTGCTCAGATCATGTCAACAACGTGCTCCGCTCAGTGGAGTGTTGTGACATGCTTTTTCGATCAGACTTTTCTTTAAAGTGAGAACGTCGAACCAGAAGTGGCAAAAGTACTCAAACTTAAGTTGGAGTACGCCGTGGTATAAGTACTCATTCAACTCCTTCTGTAAAAAGTTACAATGAAAGGTACTCAAGTACCAAGTCGACTTGTTACTGTCAAATATACAAACGCTGTTTTGGTAACTTGATATTTCTTCAAATTAGACGTAATTGAATGCCAGAGTCTGGTGGTTTTTAGCCTGGCATTTGCCAAGAATCGTTGTTGGAGGATTCAACATCAAACAATTGACTAATTAGACAATACATAAGCTATATATTTTTTTTTTAAATTATTATTATTATTTTTTACTATGTATTATATACCACTCCCATTTTGATAAATTGGCACAACAAAAGAAAAACTTATTTGGACAGACCTGACACACAAAATTAATGTCTGTAGTGCAGTGAAAAGATCGATTGAACAATTTAAGGGGATGAAACTCAAAATATATCAAGTCGTCATGTAGTGGGCCCCTGGACCTACTGTTAATGTAGAACCCTGAAGCAACTTTTCACGGACAATCGAATGAAAATACAAATGTATCTGTCATTAAAACTTAAGCAGTCTGGTTCGAATACGTTGTGACTCAGCTCAGACCTTTTTGTGAGTTTTCTTCTTCCTCATGTACGGTATGTTCGGTTCATTGATAATTCAAAACTGTCTACCGTGTATATAGTAACATGTATGTCTGATTAATGACCAACTTTGAATTCTCCTAAACGTTTACAAGCATGTATGACAGGTCACAGTGCGATTACAGATGTGCTCCAGGAAATCGGTCCAATAATTATCATTTATTTGCTGCAAAATAATGCATCTTTGGTCATCTATTTATGCCGGCAATGTATAGTGACCTGCAGAACAGTTATATGCTCTTTCACTTGATGGCAGCAGTAGCAATTGATTAGCCCCCAATTTATAGTCCTGACCAGATATCATTAAACACTGCTGTTAAAACTGCCGCTGTTGTGAAAGCGCAACACAAATAAAGATGTATTGTATTGTCGTCGCGGTTTGTCAGCACAAAGCCTCAGATCCTTTTACAGCGTCCAGGTTCCAGCCGCACGTCTCGGCCTGTTTTTTTTTTTTTTTCCTTAGACTAATATGGCCTTTCAGTATGAGAAGCCTGACTCTTCCCATCTCTCGTGTCCCGCTGCCAGGTCTGGACGCACCCTTGCATCGGTATGCCTTGTCAGAGTGGCATCTCTCCGGCCTGGATCTGCTCCAATTGACTTCGGAGGACCTGGAGAGGCTGGGAGTGTCCAAGATCGGCCACCAGGAGCTGATATTGGAAGCCGTGGAGAAGCTGTGCTCCTTGGTGAGGCGAGAATAGGAGTCATGTGTATTCTGTGTGTGGTGTGTGACCACGGTGATCGAGTCGAGGGGTGTCTTGAGGGTATTTCAGATGTCATGTGTCCAAACTAGAATGCTGACTCTCTGCTGTTGAATAACTGTTTACAGTCTACCGCTGGATTTAGAACACGTCTTCTTGCAAAACATGTCTTTCCTGGAAGGAGCATGTAAACTTCACTGTCTCATCATAGTCTTCGGTGCTGGGGTTTTTTTTCTGTTCTGAACGAGATCGTTAGGTTTGCAGTTTGATTTAGGATGTTGTGCTTTGGGGCTCGGGTTAGGGTTAGGTAGTTAGACTTTGGGTTAGGTTCAACGTTAAACTCACGGGGTTTGTGTCAGGATTAAGTTTGGAGTTGAGAGCACATTATATGCATTCAGTCTGCGCGGTCACAAAAATTGGGCTGCGCGCATCCGATTGCAGAGAGGGATCCACACAGATCTTGTGCACTGTGGTGGTTGATGATGTTTATGTAACATGGAGCAACGCACACCCTGCGGACACACAGATGCGCAAAGTATTAATTGGCCTTGCTCACCATGCGATGTTGTGATGTCTTCAAAAGAGATCTGAGAATCATTAAAAGAATCAAAAGCCATGGATGTAATAATCAATCAAGTGATTCATGTGGGGAATTGAGCTTCGATTACCTGCTGAAGCAATCAACAGATGCAGTATTTTCAGTTTGAGGTCAAAAAGTAAAAAATAGATGTCAACTGTCGGCTACATCCATGCAGATAGGGCTGTCACCACCAAATCGTTTTCGAACTGATTATCCTATTGATTATTCCATCGAATAACTACAAAGTATATAATCGGATGGATTTGGTTGTTTTAAATACGCAATGCGGAATTCTCTTTGTTTTATGTTTAGTTTGACAGTCAACGTCAACTATGAGTGGCATCTTCAAGCTGCTGTTTTGAAGAATTGTTCTCCATCTGCCAAACTGCCGCTTGTTGTAAAATCATTTTTTGAATTCACTGCCACCATTCAGCGGTCATATGGCAAAGAAATCAGTGAGCGATTGCTTTTATCTCGAACAACTGTTACTCATAGCTCAAAGGCAGCGCTGTACATTTCCCCATTTTCTATTCAATCAAGTGGAACGGCCATGCGTTGTCGATTGTTGTCCTCGGAGTGAACTTGCAAATTTATGGGACCGCTACTTTAGTACTCCAATGTCCAGTTACCTCTGCCTAAGCACTTGTGAGGTAGTTTTATTTATAAGACTTAAGCGGTGTGTTAATTGATAGTGTGTTTGTAGGCTAATTGAGCAAGACAGTGCAGTGACAGTCAGTGACCGCCGCACTTGGCGGCTCAAGCGGCTTAAACCTGCTGCCAAATCGCAGACAGGAGCCTTCATGCCCACTCTCTTTCTATGAATGTGAACGCTTATGTAAAGCTTTAAGAACAGACGCAAGCGTGCAATCGTTTCGTAAGAGGCACCCGCGCGGTTAATACAGTTTCCATTTACATTACAGAGCGCCATCCAGCCGCCTGTTTGGCTTGTGACCGCGCTCATTCACGAAACCAAGCATCACACGGAGGAGCGTGACCGCTTTCAAGTGCGCCGTTACGTCATTACAATGAGGAGAAAGCCATGAAAAATTCATGGACACTCTGTGACTGTGGATTAGTGCCACTGGTTGATATGTAACAACAAAGCCCGACTGGAACAAACCTCTTGACCCCTGATGAGAGCGTCCTGAATGCGACCTGCCTCTGCTCTCTTGCAAATGCATTTGATTAAATTTGGATGGAATTAAAGGGCATTTATTATCGCAATATCACAGCGCACAGTAGTTCTTGCTTTATTGAACAAGTTACAAAAATCTTGAAAAAGGACTACCATCATTACTTAGTCACTTTACTGTCCTTGCCGTATGAGAGTAATAGCTTCTAATATTTTGATATTTGTCATATTTGTGAATGTGGCGCAGCCCGGTGGTCCAGTGGTTAGCGCGTCGACATCACAGTGCAGAGGTACCGGGTTCGATTCCAGCTGCGGCCTTCCTGTGTGGAGTTTGCATGTTCTCCCCGTGCCTGTGTGGGTTTTCTCCAGGTACTCCGGTTTCCCCCCCACATTCCAAAAACATGCATGGCAGGCTGATTGAACACTCAAAAAATTGTCCCTAGGTGTGAGTGTGAGCGCGGATGGTTGTTTGTCTCTGTGTGCCCTGCGATTGGCTGGCAACCGGTTCAGAGTGTCCCCGGCCTACTGCCCGAAGACAGCTGGGAAAGGCTCCAGCACCCCCGCGACCCTTGTGAGGATAAAGCGGATCAGAAAATGGATGGATGGATGGATTTGTAAATGTTACTGTACATCATGAATATTGACCTGGAGCTTGATTTGGGAAGAAAAAAAAAGTGAATCATGAATCGACATCTCAATGCAATCTTTTGCTGAAATCGTTCAGCCCGCAACAGCACTCATTTCACCGTGATAAAAGCACACCTGTGCCATTCATCTGAACAGCCGTCCGTTAGCTCGTCCCTCAATGATCATGTTCGCAAGTCTGAATTTCCACCTCTTCACACTTTTAAATGATGGAGAATAAGTCTAAAAATCATCAATGAAGCCATTTTCTGTGTTTTCACAATTGCTCTGCCTCGGTCAAATCACACATAAGGGTTTGTATGCGCTTTTGTCACCTGTAGTACATGAGATGTGAAAGCCCCATTAACTGATGTCGACCCAGCTGAACAAGTAGTAATCCGGAACATGTTTTTCCCTTAAATTACATTCAAGCTTTGAGTGAGGTTTTCATTTGTCTTATAAATTTGTCCCGATCAGTCATTCGACGACAGTGGGGAAAACCTGCAGGTCCTGACGGAGAAGCTGCGATTCGTGGCCCACAACTTGCAAATGGGCATCCAGAGTCGCTGGCGCCACAACAGCTACGACGGGCAGAGCGCCACCAAGCTGTCCACCAGTGTGTTGCACGCAGTGTTGGAGCTCATCGCCTCCGCCAAAGGGCTCTTCTCATTTTTGAACAGGTCAGTGAAGAGGAAAGTTATCTAACGGTTACAAACACATTATGCCAAATGCTATTTTTACCCGAGTCAGGCTTCAGCAAGAATAGTGGCATTGTATAATAAAAGCACATTATTTAACAATGCGGCCATGAAATTCTGAGGCAACAATGATGTTTCATTCCAGAAGTTATCCTCTAAAGTTTTGGCACATCGGCAACTCACAGCTATATGGAGTTATTGTGCCAAATTGATCTTGTCAAGTGCACCACCTTTTGCTATGCACCTTCTGCATAGCAAAAGGTGGCATATTTTGAAATTGAGAGAGTAGCTGGCTGATTGCTGTGTCAAGAGTGGGAGACACAACTCACCTTTGTCTTCTTGTTTCATCATTTACCGCATTTCCACAGAGTTTAGCTTCTCTTTTGACTTGGAATTATTTAGAAATCTAAACAACATGGACGGCAGCTACTCACAATGTTTTGTGCTCGACTCCACTGTGTTTAAATGCTGTTGCGCTATTTTGATCGAGTACATTTTGATTGTGTCTTGTCAGGTATCAGCTCTCCCAGGTGAGCGCACGCACGACCAGCAAGAAAATCTTGAGCCAGTGCAAAGAACTGGGGATGATTGTGCAAAAGGTTGGTCTTTTTTTTTTCCATCCATCTGATTTCTACTTGTACACCTTGTCCACATTTGTGTCTGGGTCTGCTGGGTGATCCCAGCTGACTTTGGGCAAGAAGCGTGCCCTTTCTATTTGCGGTTCACTATTTATGATTAAAACAATTTGCGTTCTTTTGTTTTTGTTTTTTTTTTTATTCCTGTGGGATCTTTCCCCATCTGTTAGTTGAAAAATTCACATATTCCAGTTTTTTGTGGTCATACTGAAATGCTCTAAGATGCCACACGATGATGCAAAAGCTCTGTCTAAATAGCAATCGGTGTCAAGGAAGTATGGTGAAGTGATGCATCTCTTTCTGTGTTGGGGATGAGTTTATTTTAGTCTGGGTAGTTAGCGGGAGTAACAGTACACGTCAATATTTGTCAAAATCAAATGAGCCGTTTTGTTTTGGTACAAGATAAGTTTGAAATGATATCAAACTGTTTTAAGATCATACTTTGTGGTATAATTTAGAATTGAAATTATAACATTTCTAGGGGGTGTCACAGCAGTGCTACTGTAGACCCCACAAATGGGGGGAGGGGGCAATGGTCGTTCCACTCCTATTTGTCCTGTTGAGCGGCATGTCAGTTAATCATTACTTTGCCCATCTTGTATGCACGATGGAAAAACATGATTTTTTTTTTTTTTTTATGTTTAAAGAGGAAGACATGCTTTTTTTTTATTTATTTTTTTTAAGCATCTCCATATAGAGGAACTACGACTGGCTGAAACTGAACAAGAGCACAAGATCCTCATATTCAACCTGCCTCACATGCGTTATCGCTACATTCCTGGCATATTTGAAAGGCGCTGGTTCCTTGAAGACGAAAGGAGGAGGAGGGCTGGATTGTGGACATGTGACTTGCGTGAGGGGCTTGTTTTTCAGGATGTGGGGGAGAAATTAGAGAGCGAGGTCCTTAAAGGATGAATGTCAAACGCTAAGTCGAAGGGATGAGCTTGGATGTGTTGTCCACCTCATGGTGGAGGGAGCGAGCCAGTGACTCTTGACAGATAGTGAAAGGCGGAGGAGGAGGAGGACTTGAAGGAGGGATTACGCAGTGACTGCTTACTGACTTTTGACTCCGCAGGGAGTGTATGATAGTAACACAGCAGCGGGAAGGCGAGACTATTTAACTTGGGACGTTTGGGCCCTAACAAAAATAAAAGTGAAAGAATGCAGAGATGCCTACAGATGGGAAGCTAGAAGGAAGACCAGCATCTGATTTTAAAGGAGTTTAAATTTAGGCCCTGATCTGGATTTCAGACCGGCACTGCAGGTACTGTTACTTCCTCTTTAAATCGGCTTCCTGTAGAGATATATAAAAAAAAATAAATCATTCAATTAAATATTGTCTCTTAAACTTTTTTAAAATCAGTAGAATAAAACTGTTAAGTAGAGTTTAGTTGTCATTTAACTTTTAAGTACAGTACATTTTGCATTAAAAAAAAACCAAGTCTACATCTTATTTCACTTTGTGAAATACATTTTAATTGAATCATGAGTAGGCGTTTTATTTTCCTATATTTACGTGTATTATTAAGGTTCAAACTGTGGAGAAAAGTTACAGTGGCTGTTTTTGGTTTTTTTTAGGAATAAATCAGTTCCTTCGTTCTGACGAACACTACCTACTACAGGACTACTGCACGACTGTATTTTCACGTTAGTCGTTTTGGTTGGGGCTTAGTGTGAAGAATTTTTTGAGGTGGTACTTGATGGATATGTAGATAGAGTCATAGTTATTGTGTTAGTTGTGAGTTTCAGATTGTATTCTATTAAAAAGATAAGATTTAATTAAAAAGACAGTGGTGTTCAAATTATGGCACGGGGCAGATTGTGGCCCTCTGTCCACTATTTGGCCCGCGGCATATACTCAAAATGACATTTGACATGGCCCACGAGGCTAGTTTGAAAAAACAAAAACAAAGGTGCTGCGATTAGTAAATGTGTTCATGTATTGTAGACACATGCAAAGATACAAATGAACTCTTTACAACTAAAATAATTACACAATTTTTCTTCAAAACAGTCTGGGAAATATAGTTTTAGAAGCAAAAAGAATGTTTTCCACTATCAGCTCTGTGTCAAGCTCAGATTTTAGAACAACAGGTAACTAGTTTACAACAGTTTGCTCTTGTTTTGGTTCTGAATGTGTGGATCGGATTTGGTCGCTGTTCATTGCAAGTGTGGATCTAGTCTAGTGGAATATGGAGCCAGGGCCAACCCAAATCTTAAATCCTAAACTATTTGCCTTATAGTAGTTTTTCAAAAACAGCTAGAACATTTAAGCACGATATCATTGCTTGCTTGATTGGTTTTACTGTGTGAGATGCTGTGCCTTGATAAGAAAAATAAGAAAACAAGGGACAAAAATACAATTGTATAAACCTAAACAAACTTGACACACTTCATAGGCTAATTGAAGGCTCAAAATGTTTCATAGGCGTGGGGGAAAAGTAAGTGTGAATGGTTGTTTGCCTACTCTAGCTCACCCGTGATTTCAGAATGAAATTGTGCACAAGGAACAAATATTTACAGAGAGTAGCAGAAGTGCAGCATACTTTCAGGTAATTTACACAACCTGAATGTTGTTGTTATCCCTGCCGTCCCCCAAGCATTTGTCACCACTGATTCATTCTATTCCTTCTGGCCTCATCAGCTGTGAAAATGACGATGATGCAGCTGATAATGTGGTGAAACATTTCAAAAAAAAAAAGGATGTCAAAAATAGGCGCATGAGTGTGTTGGCATGCAGGAGCAGTGACAGTATCTCATTGACCAGTGATGTGGAAGAGAGAAATGGAGCTGACTCATAGGATGTTTTCCACTCGCATGTTGGAATTGCGCTAAAAGTGATTGACTGGCAAGATCAGAACGTCATGATAAGTCACTGTACCCTGTACATGATAATGACGCCTATTGTGCCCTCATTTCCTGTTTTTTGGATTCTTTTATGTATGCTATTGTATTCTCGTGTTTTGGGTCATTGCTTTGTGTGGTTCTCTTTTCTTGCGCTTCAAGTTTCAGGTTTCTCGATTTGGTTTGTGATTTTTTTTTTTTTTTTTTCGCAGCGAGGCGTGTTTTGTGTGTGTTTATTTTTGGCACAGGAGTTTATCAGTGATTGCGGGTAAGTGTGATGACCGCGCAAGAAATGGAACTTTTCGTGTCATAAAGTTTCAAGCTGTACAATGGACTATGAGCTTATAATGTGGTGAAAAATTTTAAAAAAAAAAAAGGATGTCAAAAATAGGCGCATGAGTGTGTTGGCATGCAGGAGCAGTGACAGTATCTCATTGACCAGTGATGTGGAAGAGAGAAATGGAGCTGACTCATAGGATGTTTTCCACTCGCATGTTGGAATTGCGCTAAAAGTGATTGACTGGCAAGATCAGAACGTCATGATAAGTCACTGTACCCTGTACATGATAATGACGCCTATTGTGCCCTCATTTCCTGTTTTTTGGATTCTTTTATGTATGCTATTGTATTCTCGTGTTTTGGGTCATTGCTTTGTGTGGTTCTCTTTTCTTGCGCTTCAAGTTTCAGGTTTCTCGATTTGGTTTGTGATTTTTTTTTTTTTTTTTTCGCAGCGAGGCGTGTTTTGTGTGTGTTTATTTTTGGCACAGGAGTTTATCAGTGATTGCGGGTAAGTGTGATGACCGCGCAAGAAATGGAACTTTTCGTGTCATAAAGTTTCAAGCTGTACAATGGACTATGAGCAATATCTAAACATAGCTCTAAATATCAGTAACAAAGCAACTTTGATGTTACAGTAAAAATAGCATGTAGTGCAGTGGTTCTCAACCTGGGTTCGATCGAACCCTCAGGGTTCGGTGAATCGGTCTCAGGGGTTCGACGAAGCCTCTGCCTTGGAGGTTAAGACATACCCGACTCACCATGTCAATTAGTTATGACACGCCCGCTGCAGATGATCACCATTGATTTCAACGGAGAAATACGTTCTGAGATATGAGAAACTTGGGAGTAAATGTTGTAATAATATGACTACTGAAAAGTCATGATGAACTCCGAGCTGTTCATCAAGGCTGCGTGTTGATGCCATTGTAGAGGAGAAATCTCACAAATTCTTGAAGCTGTCGTCGCTGCATTATAAAACTGCAGCCAGTGTGTGTTCATCCATATCCACACACATGTACTGTATTTGTAGCGTGTCCTGTATGTGTGGGTGAGTCACATTACGGCATGTGTGTTTGTAAAGCGTAACAAACAGGTCACATCAGTAGCACAGGAGAGCTGCTTCTCATGCGTGACAGCGAAGAAAGGACTCTTATTTCCTGTTTGGTCAAGTGTGCGTGCTGTTATGCCTCCCACCAGCCCAAGGGCCACCACAATTGCAAGTCAGCTGGTATGTGTTGCACGTTGTCGCTGCACTCGGCCAGCCTGCTGTGGATTGAGCTGAGACAGTGTTGAAGTTGGTCAGCCAGCAAGGACGCGCGTGCGCTAGGAAGGGTGAAAGATGTGTGAACTTTGAACCTGGATGTGGACGTAAATGTGGAGGCTTTACGCTGGAGGTACGTGGATCTGATGGTGTGATGTGATTTTTCTGGTACTGTGGCTCCCTTCCTCCTTCCTCCCTGAAAACTCGAAATTGCCCATAGGTGTGACTGTGAGTCTGAATGGCCATTTGTCAACTTTGGCAGCATTTTGTGACATCTTAGAATGTTTCAGGAAGAGCACAAACAAAAACATGAGTCAGTT
This sequence comes from Hippocampus comes, assembly GCF_001891065.2. Taxonomy (NCBI): domain Eukaryota; kingdom Metazoa; phylum Chordata; class Actinopteri; order Syngnathiformes; family Syngnathidae; genus Hippocampus; species Hippocampus comes. The sequence goes on along the minus strand of NW_017805841.1, from coordinate 443,203 downwards.
CTTTAAAACTCTTAAGTTGTCCATAGTTGGGAATGTGAGCGTGTCAAAACATTGACAGGCACTGAATTGAAGATTGTTTTTGCAGGGTGATACTGCGTTACCTGTTGTTATTTTATTGCTGTTGCCGGTATTAAGTGTCGATGGAAAAAGGAAAAAAAAAAAAACATGGTGTTAATCCTTTATCACGGGTTTGCAAAGATTTGTGCTCAAAGGCCTCACTTCATTTTTTTTAAAACCAGGCCCAGGGTCAAGAAAAAGGGGGGGAGAAAAACCCCAACTAAAATATCTAAAACATTTTATTTTCATCTAAAAAGACCTTTTAATTAACATAACTCTTCATTAACATGACTGTACATGCTCAGGGAAACGAATTACAGAATGGAGCCATATTTTGTCCAGCACTGTTTTAAATGCTCACTGAGCTGAACTCTCCCATGATATTTGTTGATCTGCTTATGCAATAATTTAGCAATAATTTGCAATAATTTATTTATTTTTTTTGGCGCAGGGATAAAAAATATTTCACTTTTGAGGCTTTCCGCTATATGTTTGTCATAAGGCAGCTAGCCTTGCATCATCTCCATGGCAACCACCTACTTGAGTAGCTTATATTAAATTTTACCATTCAGAGTTGCGTGCAGCGTTTTTACAGATTAAATCATGTCCATTCATTTGTATGGCTTTCAAGTGTCTGACATTTCCAAACTGTACAGGAAGCCCGGGAACAAAATTAAAAAAAAAATCCTTACCGGGTCTTTTAACAAGTTTAGCTCTTTGACGCTATTATGAAGAATTTCCAAACTGTACAGGAAGCCCGGGAACAAAATTTTAAAAAATCCTTATCGGGTCTTTTCACAAGTTTAGCTCTTTGACGCTATTATGAACGAAAAAAAAAATCAAGATTTAAAATGGGAATGATGTCACCTTTACAGAGGTTAAGTAAAGCAGTGATGTGGAAAAATGAGAAGCTGGTAGAAGCAAGAGTCTTTTTATAGCCGGCTGTTGACCTGCTGGCAAATAGAAAACATTTGATGAATGTAAACTTGATGCCGGAGACAGAACGGCGGCTTGCGACACTGTTTTCACGATAAAACACGAAACAATGTACGTCAAGTTTTGCATATTTGAACCCTCAATTAAGGCTTTTGTCTTTTTATCTCCATGGGTTCCCTTATTTTCCCATACTCCCACAAAAAAAAAAAAAAAAAAGCTTGTCTTTGTTTCCTTGACAACCATGGAGAGAGCAGCTTTGGGCCAAAGACACATACACACACATGCACACACAGACACTGAGCCACATAACCCAAAACAGCACAGTACATTCTCTTTTTATCCACTCGCATAGTCGGTCCTTTAAACACATGAGAAGGAGACCTTGATGAAGAAAATAAAGATGGGCCTTTCAAGATGCAACTTTCAGTTTCAAAATTTACCTCTAAAGGTTTTTTTTTTTCTGACTGCAGCTTCGGGTAAGGAGTTGATGACATATTAAATCGCAATATTGGGGCAAGGGCAAAAATACATTTTTCAAAATCCTTTGCCCCTAATAATGTCGCACATCAGTATCCTAATACTTCTCCACACTTGTTCAAAATGGGTTCCGATGTGTCATTTTGGTATAATATGATTTACTTACTTTGAGTCATTTATTGGCTGACCTTAAAAGGGGAATCTCTTTGCCTTGGTATTACAAGTCCCAGTTTGAGACATATTTTAAAGTTTATCTTTTGAACTCCTAGTGGTGTCAAATGGTAGCAATCTCCATGAGAAAAAAAAAATTATCTGTGCGGAAACATGCTGCGGGCTCTCATTTGACATGGTCAGTGTGGGAACATCGTTTTCTCGCGAACCTGTAGCCACAGTCGTTTCCTGCTGTGACAGATGTGATGTGTTCCAAAAAAATAAATAATAATTGACAGTGACAGGTATGAACGGTGTGTAACCTCAAGTATTGAAATGCTGCAAAGAAAAAGGTGCTACTCCTCTTTCTGCGAATAAACGTAATGAATATCTCTTGAAGTGTTGACAGGATTGGGCATTCTATGTAAGGCGGTGTAGTAGACAAAAAAAAGAAAACTGGAAACAGCAATTACCTCTGGCTGTCACACTGCCTAATGCATTGTTTAATTAGTTTGAAAAAAAAATCTTGCTACTGTGGCCTCTTTGTTGCAATTTCGCAGAGATTAGTCGCCCTTCACAAGCTTTTATGTAATCAACACTTCATTAGGCACTCACGAAAGAGCTTCGTAATTCCCTGTTGCACTTGGGAGTCTCGCCATTGAGTGCTCTGCGTGGTGTACACATCCGCCCTCCTCTTTTCCTTCAATCCCCCCTATCTCATTGTCCATCTAAAAGTGTTTTTAAGGTGTTCATAAAAGTGAGCAGCTGCATACATCTGTAGACTGTAGACTAAATCTATTCAAAGTAACCAAATTGTGGCTCTAACGCCAATGCTAGCAAACAATGGTGAACATACAAGCTAACAATCAGCAGCTATGTGGCAGTGTTGTTGACCCTGCAATTTTAGAGGCCTACTTTTATTTCTTTATTTAACTTTTAAAAGATGTGTGAATGTGTTTAAATGCCGCCAATGTACGTTCTTTGAATAATTTGGTAAGCTACTTTTCTTTTCGCTGGTTGGCTTATGAAGGTCGTAAACCGTTGTGTAAATACTTTTCGATGCTGTGTCCTTGCTTGTGTGACGCACATTGAGTTGCCTTGTGTCTGAAATGTGCTATTCAAATAAAGCTGCCTTGCCTTTCTTCTGTAAATCTCGCAATTACTCACAGGCACTGGTTTATTTGGTTAGCGAGTCAGTTTGTTTTTAGTTTTAAACCAAGCAGCCATTTAGCTTAACTCAGGTCAGGCTAAGGGGGTCAAAAATGATTTTTAAGCACTGGATATCTGAACACAAATAGTTCAGCAACACGTTGGCAGACCATTTGGCAACAGGGATCCTTGTGCCAAATGAATGGCTAATATTAGTGCCGTACTGATGAGCTGATCAGAATTGAGACACCTCACTCTTTGTCTGTTATACTGCCCCCACGTGGTCATGGTGCACACGCCACAATGAGCAGCACAACTGAAGAAGAAAGTATGGCAAAAACAACATTGTATAACAGATTTATTTTCAATTATTGTACTTGAGTATGTGGTCACTGTTTGTTTTACAAAGTACAATACAATATGATACAGACGTTGTCCACTATTTGCCCATAGGCTTCAGTCATAAAATCCACAGTAAGTGATTCGGAAACAGGAAATGCCCTGATTTGTTTTTTTTGTTTTTTTGAGCTTGTCCCATTTCCGCATAACACTACCAGTCAATATCACTCATCAGTATTAGATGACATACATATTGACCATGTGCCGTTTTCCCATCTAACAGAAACGTACAAGCGTCTACGAAAAAGAGAAGGACATCATCTCTGTGGTAAGTCACTTCAAATGTGCTATTTTATCCCTCTTTTTTTTTTTTTTTTTTTTAAATAATTATCCCATTTCACGTGGCCAAAGTGCCGTCAATTGGTGGTGGTGTGCGACGAGATCCTGAGCTGCAGTCCGCAAGCTCTGCTCACCAATACCACACAGCTTGAGAGTGTCGACCTGGTGCCCGCTTCACCCGGAGACCAGCTGGTAATTTTTTATTTTTTTTATGATTATTATAATGATTTTTATTATTATTATATTATTGTTATTTTTAGTGTCCATCTGAAGTTTTCACTCACAGTGACCTTCAAACACACCAAACTTACCTCTTCCTCCTCAGTCTTTTTTTTTTAAATGTGCTTTCAACGTTAGTTTACGTCATTGCCTGCCTCTTCTCTCAAACTCAAGGTCGTTGATGCCTTATGAAACCGGTTGAACAATACACCGCGCCGAAGCCGATGCACTCAAAGCAATGAATCCACCTCCTTTTCACTCATTTGCCTCTTTTAGCATCATCGTCTCGCGTCCTATTCTTATTCAAAGGGGCACCTCTATTCAGTTCACTTTCCTCCCCTTCTCATGAAAGTGACGAGCTTGCCTGCTGCATGATCACAATGTCACTCCTGATTGCTCTTTGTCATCTGTACCATTTTCTTTCAGGAGCTCTTAAATAAAAAAAAAAAAATCAATACATTTTGATTAACATCGAGATGTATTATTAGTTATGTTTTATATGTAATTTAACAGAAATGCTTGGGGGGGGTTCCCCTTGGTTTGAGACTTTATTTTAAATGAAACTTTGGCAAAGAGATGCATTTATGTTATATTCGGCTGTGGTTTTACTTAAAACTTTGGACAGTGTAATATGTATATTGGTATTTATTTAATATTTAACTCTTATAATATTGTTTTATTTCATTGAAAGCTTGGTTCTTTTATGATTTTAGATATTCATTTGTAACTTTATAAGTAAGATGGAGATGAATGGGGAAGCTAACTAATTGCAGCAAGTAACGTAACTTGCAATAACAATGATTCTTGATTTTTCAAGCGATGAATAAAAGCAAGCACATTTGCATGGGAATATTCTTCGATGGTATATTTCTGCGATGAAGATCGCTCTTTTAGTGACTAAACAGTTTGAGAAATTTGGCAACGAGTGTAAATCTACTCTGTGTAGTCATGGGAAACGTATCGATCGGGTCTCGAGGGTGAGATTAGCTTGCTCCTATGGTTGAATGAAATGAATCAGAGCAAGCTCATGGCTAATTACCGAGAGAGCCGTCAATACATCTGGAGACAGGCATCGATATTTCACACAGTGATGACTGAACAATGCTCCCGTGTGTGTGTGTGTGTGTGTGTGTGTGTGTGTGTGTGTGTGTGTGTGTGTGTGTGTGTGTGTGTGTGTGTGTGTGTGTGTGTCTTTATTTTCCTCCCTCATTGTCTTTGTCTGTCCCAGGGCATCGAGATAACATCCATTGGCTCCAGTAACCACTATGTGACCGGAACTGCAGCAGAGGTCAGACTGTTGTTAGAGAAGCTTTAACCATACTATCAAAAGCCTTACATTTCCATCCATTTCAACTTTTGACAAGGGTCTGACCAAGCCTGATTTTTTTTTTTTAGGCCAATTCAGATTTCTGGCAGAATAAAATTGGCTGAGGGAAAAAACCCCAGTAATTTTCTTTTTTTTTTCTCGGCAGAACATTTGAATGTTTACCAATACTTTGGCCTTTAGTATTTGTTTAACTTTAAAGCAGAGAAATTGAACAAAAATCTGCCTCGCCCCACACATTTACCAAAACATAATGATAATTAAAAAAAAATCCAACTTCCAAATGATTCTTACTTTTGATTCCGCGTTCCACCCAGTTTAGATTCCCAAACTTTTTAAACCCAAATCAAGAGCAAAAATACATCCAAACACGCACACAAATCTGACTTTTTGGTCATGCTCAGGTCCCCCATTTATCAGAAAAATGATCATAAACACAAAGATTCTAATGCCTGGCGCTGGTGGCCTACATGCAGAGAGATCATCAACATAAAAGCCACATATGCGATATGCGGTTTCCATAGTTACTTTTCAACATTCCACTCTGCATCACAATGGAGCGCTTTGCACTGTGGCTACATCTCTTTTTAAATGTCTGCAACACGTTATCTTTGGTGGAAAATAATCCAAATGATGGACAATCGGCGCGTTTGTTTTTAGAGCTAACCGAAGCTAATTAAGCGTGTAAAGCAAACAGGGGAGTGATTGAGGGTTGGGGGTAGTGATCATCAGCTGCTACATGTACAGCTGGATCGCTCTTGTGGGTGAAGGTCAACAACTATCGGAAGAATTATCTCCTATTTTATTACCATTTGCTCTTTTTAAAAACTGCTTGGAGCTGTTTGGGTACTTTTCTTGGTTGACAAGGTGAATTAACACTAAGCACTGATGTAAAAGTAGCTTCTTTCTATTGAGAGCTAAACTGGGATGCACAGTTTGTACACTCGGGTGTCACATCAGAAAGATGATGAATTGGGGTTGTTTTTCCCCCCCCCCCCCACTATGCTTCTTTCTCGACTAAGCTCTTGTGCCACTTAGGTTGTCTTTATTTGCGTCATTCTTTAGCCTTCAAGTGAAGTCGCAAAGATCCTGGCTGGAGATGAAGTGATCAAAGTCAACAATCAGATCGTGGTGAGTTTTTTTTCCCCATTGGAAATAACATCTACAGTAATAATATAATATGTTGCATGGCGATATAATCTTATTCAGGGTATAGGCACTGTTTGAAATGGCACTGTAAACATTCTACAAGTATACAAAGGACTTAACCGCTGCTGTTGGTAAAATTTAAAAACAATCGCACACTCATCTAACGGGTGCCCAAATAACACCGGAGCACCAAGACACCATTGAAGCATTTTACCAATCTGCGCGTGCTTTGTGAGTTAGATCTGTGTGCTCCATTTTTACCGGTTAGCGCCACATAATTCTTTTGTGAATTTGGTCCTCAGTCTTAAGATGAAAAAAAAAAAAAGTCCTGTGAAGTGGGGTCACAGATAAATGTCACACTTTTTAACATTCTTAACTGTTCAGTCATATGAAGACACTGTCATAATTTTAATGACATAAAAAATGTGAAAGGCAAATGCAGACAGGATGAGCAATTGTTTCATAACCTTCTCAAGTACAGAAATAAATAACCTGCTCTGAAGTATTGAAAAAGAAAAGCAAAACATATCGTCAAATGTAATCATATGTAACTCTGATTGCCTCGCCAACCCAATATTCCGCCTAAAGCGAATAAATAAAGGGGAGGTAGTAGCGGCGATGTACCCGACAATTTGTTACCTTTTTATCCTGCTTTTGCAGAATTCCATGACAAATTCCTAATCTTCTGTTAACTGTTCTGATGGAATAGTTTTGCAGAATCTCTATGTCAAAGAACTGTGTGTGTTTCATTGCTTTAGGTGGGCTGGAGCAGGGCTAACCTCGTGAAGAAGTTACGGGAGAATCCCAGCGGCGTCAATCTGGTCATAAAAAGGTCTTCGGGCTCACTGTGTCGCAGAGGCCCAGGCCAGTGCTCCTTCACTGCGCAGGTCATTGAAAGAGACTCATCCACTCTAATCATTCAGTTCTGCTACAAATTCAATGTGACGCTGCAGTCAAAATACACCAGCGACACACAGTCGTGTCCGGTTCAAATCATTAATGGATGGTTGGAATTTTGTGTCACTTGGGTTAGTCCCCGTAAACAATTCTAACTCACTCACAATTTAACTAACTAACTAACTAACTAACTAACTAACTAACTAACTAACTAACTAACTAACTAACTAACTAACTAACTAAACAGCTGACAGACAAACTGACTGACTCATTGACTAATAAATCCAGACTAATAAAACACTTGTCAATGAATACCAGCGATCGATAGCCAACTTGCTATTAAGCTAGTTATCGAGCACAGCAATGACAAATCAATTTAAACAAATACCTACGAACAAATTATAAGTGATCCTACCAAGGAACCAAGGAAGATGGAGCTTCAACTAACTTGAGACTTGCTCCCTAGGAATCTACACTGTTAACTACCCAATACCAGCAAGAGAATGGAGTTTTAGCATTCTGCTAACTGAGAAATAACTTTGTGAGTCACACAAGTAACTTGCTAGCTAACTAACTAACTGACTTGCACTGTTGTGTTGGTTATGCCAAGACCCTACAACAGTATCAAAAATGAAACTCACGTGCTTGTATCTGTGTTGATAACCTTGTTGAAAGGAGGAGGACTGCTACAAAGAGGAGAGTTCGGAGGAAGAGGAAGAAGAGGGCGAAGAAGACAATCCGAGGCACTCCATTTTTGAGAGGGTAGCAGCTTCAGTCCGGTCCCTGTCTTTCAGGTAACAATCTTAATCCTACTTGATTTTCTTGCGAAAGCTGTCCTGTGATCGTTTTTCCTTTTTTGTTCATATAGCTAGGCAGCTAGCCAACTAGCTCTCCAGTTAAATAAAACTACAGGTTTACTTCTAACTACAAAACTAAAACTACGTATGTTGTGAGTAACTACCGGTATTTGAGCCAGCTAGCTGCTCCACATATGCTAATTGATGTTTAACCCTTTTCAGGCACCCTGTAACCTGTTAACATCATAAGGTGTCCACTGTAGTAGCCGCTGTTCCTGAAAGGGTTAAAGCAAAGTTTCATTGCTCATTAATGTCAATTTACAGACAGTACAGACGAGCGAGTGGAAACGCTTTACTTGTTTGAATGGAACCTGCTAGTAGCACTTTAACCTCATTCACTACCAGGACACAGTAGTTGGAATAAGAGTGCAAATGCCATAAATTCCACACTGCGCACACAGGAAGACATGAGTAGAAAGATGAATAGCCGAGGGAGTTTGTGATACATGCAGGAAAGATTCCAACGAGGAGGGAAAAGAAAAGGAGGAGACAGAGTGATGGGGCCAGAAGAGACAGTGAGGGGTGATGACGAACAGATGCTCCCTGATAAATGGATGTAGTAGGAGGGATGAACATCTGGGCGAGGATTGTAATCCTTTTGGAAGAACAACACGTTCACTTATTGCTGAACTAAGTTCAACGTTTCATTTCGAAAGCTCTTCAGGACTGAATTCTTGTATGCTCATCAGATAGTGGTTCCGTTTACTGTAGTGTTGTGCGTTGTGATGAAAGAGTGATGTCAAAAAACAAACTGCAAAATGCAGGAGTTCTCTGTGGTCTGCTTTTAACCCTCAGATGTGCACACTGTTGACCATTAAGGTCATTCATTGAGCCATCCGTCTTCCACTTCTTATCTTAAATCAGCCGCGTGTAGCACTACAATACCATTGATTTCCTTTAATCTCAGTTTGTGTATATTTTACTGCGCAGGAGAGCCGTTCTAGGGCCAGAGGTGACTGAGGACCCTATGGGACAGGAAGAATCAGAGCTGTCCACCGATAAGGAGCTGGAAGGCAGGCTCACTCCGCAAGCCGCTCCATCGTCACAGTTAGTCTCAGGTAGAACACTTCCAGAAGCAACCAAGTCCTCCAGTTGACTTTTCCTACATTATTCTCTTGTTCTCCACGTATGTCAAAAAAGTCTGAGGTAACGTCTCTACATTTGCGTTTTCTAGGAGAATTTGAAAGTTTGGCCGGTTCGAGACTTTCCCTGGGCCTCAACCAGACAAGGGACCTCTCGCCCTCATCACGAAGCACTTCACCCTTCGAATTCTACCGAAGTTCTTCACTGCAGGCACTAAACCAGGAGAGAGCGAGTGTCAGTTCCTGTCCCGAAATGGTTGGCCACACGGTAAGAAAATGACAACACTAGACGTAAGGTCTGGGCGACTGTGGGCAAAAACGAATCACCATGATTATTTTTAATTGATATTGGAATCAAGATTTAGAAATTCAAAACTTTGTATTTATTAAGATACCACTATTAAAGTTTAAAATACAAGTTGAAAGAACAACAAAAACATCAATTAGTTTTAAGGTGAAAGAATAGTATATTTAAATAATAGAAATAAAAAACAACAAATTAATGCCGTCCGGTTCTACTGTGCGCACCAATCTTTTATTCCCCAATCAGCTGAAACTCTCGTGATTTCCAATCACTTTGATTGGATCAGGACTTTTGAAGGAATATCACCCCTATAATGAAATGCTAATTTTCAATTAGCCTCTTCATGGGTCATTGCTTGCTAGCATTAGCATGCTTGCTGCACAAGCAACAAAGGTGTTTCACAACATAGCCATTCGCAAACACACAGGCCGCACCGCTCGGCATAGTCATGGTTTTTCTTCAATTGTAAGCTTTTTATGATCGTGAGAAGCCAAAATCAAAATCATGATTACATTTTGATGAATTGCCCAGCCCTACCAGACGTTTGAATTAAACTAACAGATACTGAGTCAATTTCCGCTCGATTCTCAGGGACACCAGGAGACAAAGAAGAGTTCAACCAAAGGTACGTCTTGAGAATACAACTGACTACAGCCGGGTTTTTTTCGATCCGGATCATTTTATTTCATCCCATGCCAGGAATGACAGCGGCCCTTAGTCGCCGCCGCGTGTCCTGTCGAGAGCTGGTGCTGCCCGACTGCGACGGCTGGCTGTGGAAGAAGAGGAAGGAGAGCAGCGTCTTCATCGCCCAGAAGTGGCAACGCTTCTGGTTCGTCCTCAAGGGGCCGTCCCTCTATTGGTACACCAGCCAACAGGTGCGAATATGGTTCAATTCACGTACAGGTACTTGAAATGCAATTCAAGATGAGTTGAAGTTCTTATTGGGATACAAACAATCTTTATTGTTGCGATTTGTTTTCAATAATTATGCTATTGACAGTTAAGGAATTTAAAAATGTACTTCAAGACTCCTTCACAGTTTGGTTTTGATTTTAGATGTGTTGCTGTCGTGTCTAATGCATCCATTTTGACCCATCTTTTCATTCTTTACTATGCAGGACGAGAAGGCGGAGGGATTTGTCAACATCGCAAGTTACATCATAGAGAGCGCTGGCGAGCACAAGAGAAAATAGTAACGACAAATCTGTTTGGTTTCGTTGAGTGTTTCACATACGATGTGATTAATTCCAAGTCATTCTCTCCCATCTGAAGTGTGTTCAAAATGCGCCACCAGCGATTTCACAACTTCTTTTTCGCTGCCGACAATGTCAGCGACATGAGCAAGTAAGTTGGGCCCACAGTTGATGTGACGTTTATTTTAGAAAAATTATTCAAAACAATTGCAAGGTGACATGTAAAGTGTCAGCTCTTTCCTGAAGTGTTAGTCGACACTGCCCCCTAGAGTTAATATTGCAGACAATCCCCATCATTAATTAAAACACTTATTTTTTTTTATTTGTCAAACATGACGCCTTTTGTAAAACATTTATGAACGTTTAAAATGTTGTCAATTGTTACATTTTTTTATAAATATGTTGTTTTCCATAGGTGGATAAACTGTCTCATCATAGCAATTCAGAAACATAAGAAGTTCAGTCCGGGCCCAGACAGCGAAGAAGGTACCTTCCCACTTAATGGCATTTAAATTTTAAATGAAGTTGTGTCATATTTAAGTGAAAAATAATACTTTAGTCAATATTTGTAATGACAAACAATACCGTATTTTTGATGCTGACATCATGTCTATGACACTGGTATGTAGAAGCGCTTTTTAATGCTAAAGTAGCCTTGTTATTTATAAAAAGGTGAATGACATATATTTTACATGGAAAAAAAATCTCACAGCACACCACCAAACATAAATTTCCCCAAATTTATGTCGAGCCGTACCTCGACTTACAAATTTAAATCCTTCCATGACTGCGATTGTAATTCCATTTACTTGCATCGCAAATTGTGAGCCAATGCAAGATTATAGATGGCTATTTTTCCTCATTGAAAAAAAAATCCTATTGCATTTTTTGTTGTGTTTTGGGGAGGCTGGAATGGTTTTATTTACGAGTACAGTCGCTGCACCAATTCAACATGTATCTCAAGGCTCTACTGTATGTTACCGACATTGATAGATATATCTGTTGTAAATAATAGATATAACAACATACTTTCATTTCTGGTCGAAAAAAAAAAAAAAAAAAAAAAAAAAAAAAAAAAAAAAAAAAAACAAACCTTGACTGTGCATGTGCATTCAACACAGAGTGTTACAGTGAGACAGAATCCGAGACTGAGGTATCCCCTTCGCCCCGCAGGAGAAATAAGGTCAGTGCACCTGCAAAAGTAAACACATTGTTTCGGAGCAATTCATCTTAAAAGGTGTTGATGATGATGTGCGATAGAAAGTGCAGTCCAGCACCCTACCTCGCTCCAAGCGCAAGACCAACACTAAGGTGCCGTTGCCAAGTCCGACAACAGGGGGCAGCAAAGGTATGAGAATACTTCCATTCATGCCTGCTCCTGACTAATGTTGACTAAACTTCACACGTGGTGGTTTCCAGCCGCCCCAGAAGACGAAATGGGCAAAATGTTGAATAACATCAAGGAAGGAGGCGTGTCCCTGATGGGCCAAGAGCAGCCGTTTACACACGATCACTTCAGGAGGTCGTTCATCCGGCGCAACAAGAACCCCGTCATCAATGAGAAAGCGCATACTCTCCGTGCCCTGCAGAGCACCCTGAAGGTGAGTGTGGATCGTTGGGGGTGGGGGGGGGGGGGGGAAACCAATGCTTTGGTTTCGCTCTCCCAAGTTCATTTAACCATCCAGTATAGTAACTTAGTGGAATAGATTGTTGATTAATGGTAGAGAAATAAAGGCCCAAAGGAGTGCACCATTTGACCAGATTTTCAAAAACTGAAACAATTCGCTGCCAGCCATTTTCAAAGCAGAGTCCCACATACAGTGTTGCCAGCCGTTTTTTCAGCATATTAACTGTCCTTCCAAGACCGACAAAATATTGAGTTCTGTGAAAGATAGACTTTGTTTTTCCACCAAAAATAACATTTGTTTCCAGCTTTTCCCATTCTTTAACAAGCAGCAGTAGAACATGGGTTGGTTTTATCAAAAGAAACATACAAAATTTTTTATTTTTTATTTTATTGGTTTTGTGACAATTCAAACTGTAAAACAACAAAAACTAGACTGAGAAATTGTTTTTGATGGCCAAATAATAGTTTGCCATTTACTCCATGAACTGTCGTCTTTGCTCATGGTCAGAATACACACTTTCTACGAACTACCGGGACTCATACTCTGTTAGTACAATACTTATACATTCTCTGTTCAAGTGTCTAAACTTCTCCGACTTTCAACATATTGGCTTTTCTCTCCCTCATAATGGATGTCACATAGTCACCTCCGACTCTTTATTTTCAACTCAAAACTGTGCTGATCTCGAATCCGAATTACTGCAACACTGCCATCTACTGGCATCTTTTGTCATTACATATATAGAAGCTTGAATTTCCCAGACAAGGTGGGAAAAACCCTCTTCCATGCCTACCCATTTCTAAACATACCTGGCGAATGGATTTCATCTGTGGCAATAAATGGCTCCATGATGTGGTATGCTTTGGATCGCGGCCTATGCCTTTTCATCGACAGAGCGACAGATCAATAGTAGATACTGAGGAATTAAACCCCTACGTTGTTCTCCAGGCCAAGGAAGCTGAATTACAGCAGATCAACAAAATTCTGGAAGGTCCTGCCGTGACAGCCTCAAAATACCGCCAGTGGAAGGAGCAGAACGAAGAACTCGTTCAGGAAATCGAGAGACTGGCCTCTCTCAGGGCCTCCAAAGTCGGAAATGCCGACACCAGCGCCACCGACGTTGCGCTGCGAGACACGCCTGGCGATGAGGTTGCTGTAGAAACGGTTGCCACGGAAACAAGCGCTGCGGAGACAAAAGGCGCATACAGACTGAAACTCAGCGACGGAGAGGAGCTGGTTGACGCCGAGCCCTCAGATGTTCTCCTGGAGCTCCCTCAGGGCTCTCCAGTGGAAGAGCGAAGCAGTCTCGGTTTGGAACTCTCGTTGGGCTCTCTGCAGGAATCCATCAACAAGCAGCTGAGTGAGATGAGGGAGAGCGGAGAGCCGTCCGACTCTTATTTTTACATTTAAACACATCTACTGTAGTGTGTGACAAAGAGACACAGGGAAGGACCTTTGTCAGTCCAGAAAGATTTCCTTCCGAGCCACTTTTACGCAGCCTGGAAAAGCCAGCTATCAACAGCATTGCTGTATCAACAACTACAGAATGGTGGTGACAAAGTCAACTCGCAGGTATCAGGTTGGAGAAAATCATAAGCCTATTTTGACAAAGTAAGGAGTTGAAAGTGCAGATCTGTTTTCATATCAACGACAATTCAGATTTCTGCATCACTAGCAGATATAATCGGACGGATTTCAGCAATATTGCAGTGGTGAAAAAAAAACAAGAGTTTTAGTAATATTCTTCATGTGCATTTGAAAAGAGTGTTGAGTCAAATATAAAACAGATTTTTTTTTTTTTTTGCTGAATCACTTTGGGCAATAGTACTTTTATGAAGACTCAAGAGTGTTGTAATCATCTCGGTTTTATCGGAGTTAAAAGGAAAAAAAAAATGAAAGCCATCCATTGTTTAATTTCCGTAAGGCACACCTTTCAATTACAGGAATTGTGCAAGTTTTTATATAATTGGGTATCAGTGACATAGCAGTGAAAACAAATTTTATTTTTACATATAATGTCACCACGTGGAAGCATGTAGGTGGTAAACAATCGAGGGCTAAGAACTGATCTCTGCAGGACTCCACTTGTAACGTTACAAAACTCAAAAGTCGCAGGTCCATGAATTACACGTTGTGTCCTCTCGAAAAAAGAAAAAATCGGACATTTGTTGTTGGGGGGGATAAAAAAACTCTGGTACAGCAAGGATATGTTTGTACTTGTGTTCGTACTCTGCCCCGGTACGTACGTATGTTGTCAAGCACTGATTTTTATACCTCCGTAAACTGTATCTAAAGCAGCCAGAACAAATGGTCCGACAGAAAATGACATGGCAGGATGCATGCGAGTTTTACAACTGCTGTCAGGTTCTGACCAGACATAGGGGAGTCACTCCCTTATAATCTGTTTAACCCACACGTGGCTTTTAGGACTACGGAACATAACTGGGAAAAAAAAGTTAAAACTGTATTCATTATCCTCACGCCTATCCTTTTCTTCAATTTCCTGCTTTGGCGGGGTTCTTATTGTCATGCTATACTTAATCATGACTTGGTGAAGTGGCATGTGGCACATTATCCGAGTTGGCTTGGAATGTCCCCATTCCAAGAATGGTGGTACCTCGATTTGCAAGTACTAGACGGAGGTAGCCAAATCCACAACATGCAACAGTTTGGCAGATAACGTAGACGCCACAGGCTTGCTTCAAGCTGTCGAGTGCCACTCCCAGTTGAGGTTTACTGAAAAAGTCAACATAAAAACAGAGACAATGGTATGACTATTATCACTGCGACTTCTGAGCAGTTGTGACTGTCGTCTTCTTGTATATACGCATACATACGTACACGAGAAGAAGCTGCACAACAAATTAAATCGTGGGATCATGACATGCAAACTGTTTAATTCAATAGATTCAATTTTATGATGTAATGACTGGATGCTTTTATGAAGTACAGTAAGTACGATTGTTTAATGCAACGGATTGATGGTATTTCCATTCATTTCAATGGGGAAAAATGATTTGAAATGCAAGTGTTTTGGTTTATGAGCGTTGACATGTAACAAACTCAACTCCCTAGTCAGGGCACCACTTTAATTGTAAAGTTGTTGTTTTTTTTCTGCAATGATGAGACAGTTCAATGTTTGTAAATGGGACAGTAGAAGACTGTAAATTGCAATCCATATATTTCTGTATCCTGGCAAATTTTGTGGGATCTGTGTGTGTAAAGAGGCTTTATTCACATTTGCCTGTAATTTTTATTTTTTTTTAAGACCTTCACTTGCTGTAGTTTACATTTTGAACAAGTTGCCAATTGTCAGTATAAAAAAATGTATTTAATTCCATTGATTTTGTAAGTAAATATGTAACATAGGACATGCCTTTTAAAATGTGATGTGTAAATAGTTTTCAAGACGTGCTACATGTGCCCGTTAATTGACCTTTGGAAATTTTTGCACAGATAATGTACATGTCAATCACTGCCAAGGTAGTGTTTTTTTTTTTCTTCACATTTGTCCTTTTGATGTACAAATGGATTTTAATAAATGAGGATTTAGTGAAATAAGTGAAACTATTTAATTGCTCCACGCAGAGTGAAATATTTCATGATTTGAACAAATACCCACAATTCACCATCTGCTGAAATTGCAATTTTGCATAGGAAGCACATTAATGAGCTAAGAAATGGCCTTCTGGGATGTATTTCCCTATGTGGTTGTTGACGAAATCCGTGTAATAAATGTTTGGATTGAATAACCGTCAAGACATTTCCTACCCTAGGCAGATTTATTGTGATGTGTTTGTATTTGTTTATCAACCATACGGTGACGTGTATAAAAAGCGGACTGGCTCATTTTCACAGTGTGAGTCATCTCATAATAAAAAATTTAAAAAAAAGAGCGTCATGATCACCCACACTTGTCAACTTGAATTATTCCGAATGCATTCATGATGATTTGTGTTCTTCTTTATCTGTTATCAACTTTTGTTGGATTGTGTTTTTTATTTTTATTTTTTCTTAAATGCACTGTAGGATATCTTTCATTTTCCAATGTATTATATGATGTAACATCACATCCCTGTGTCATTATTGTTAAGCATTATGCATTTAAAAGCAGATTACGTGAGTTTGAAGGGAAGGAAAATAATCCTTGTTATGATTCCCTTTTGTAACCCCTTCTCATATAACTCAATAGCATCCAAAACTTTTAAAACACCTTTCATTAAAATACGGTGCAGGTGTAAAGTTTAGCAAAATACGACAACTTTATATGTTAACATCCGATGACAAACTCCACTGCAATGTGCTCACCTGCTGTTTTGCATCGTTTGAATGTCATTTGGCTTGTTCTTTTGTCACTTGTCACGCGTTGTGAAAAGTATTTGAGACGGATGCCAAGTGCGTGTCACATTACTCACCCCCCTTTGGTTTAATTAAATGTCATCAAGTTCATGCCATGCGGCTCATTCTGCTAATTAACGCTTTAAGGTGAAGGGATGTCACTCAGCTTTGGTTTTGGGGTATTCCCCACACCTTTTCCAAATTCAGAACAGTATACAAATGTCTTCAAATGGGTTATTTATTCGAAAGAGTTCTATTAAGGATTAAGCACGTTGTGGGAGTCGAGATGCCTTTTATTTAATACACAACTGCAAACATGCAACAACTTTGTGTGTAGTTTTTTTTTTTTTTTTAAATACACAGAATGTGTATATACGGTACATCTGATGTGCCAAGACACTTCCACACACTTAAAAAAAAAAACCCAAAAACATGTTTAAGCACAAGAAATTAATAAAGTTGAATACAACTGTTTTTCTAGTTTGTACTTTTTTGCTGCAAACAAACAATAAGCGCACTATTCCATTTAATGTAAAATTGGATTTACACTGAATCGTTTTGTGGTTTTTTTTGTTTTTTTTTGGACTGAGTCTGTTTGTGATGAAAGCATACCAGCGCAACTAAAAAGTGAATAGTTATGGCACATGAGATCTCAATGCAGTTGCCTTAACAACAACCCCCCCCACTACCTTAATGCTAACATTTATCAAAAATGTCATCGCCATGCTAAGAGCTAGCATCAATAGGCAGCTTTACAACATTTTAAACAACAGATATTTTTACACAAATGGTGTAACAGCACATGTAGACAGACAAGATAACGATACTCTTCCAAAAAATGAATAATATCAGAGCAACATATTGTTCTTCCTTTGTCTACATGACTATTATATACATCACTACCTCCGAGTGCCCAAGGTGGGCACACCAGAAGAAGCAGCCTATAGTCAGAATTGCAGCATTATGTCAATATTTACAAAGTTTTTAATGCTTTACATTCTCTTTCATAGTGTTTTTCGTCTGTTTTTATCAACTGGAGTGAAATGGTGATACAAGTTTGGAGTAAACATGTATCTCAAGGCACGACTAGACTGTTATTGAAGTGGGGTAGACTGGACCCCGGCTATTCGTGGTGGCCCTCGAATAATTGAAGTTCCATCTGCAATTGATGCACCCATTATGAATATATTTGGGGAAGAAATCAAATAAAATGGGATTGGTTTTCTGCCAATGCCAAAGCCCTGTCGAATATGAAAAGTATCGATGTGGCGCATCTGTAGACACTTTTAACCTTTTGGTGGGGCGTCAATTAATCGGATCTTCACTATTCGCAAGAGGATCCGTACTTCCAGTTTTTCATTTGATTCTTTTATATTTGTAATTTTGAAGTGTTTTTCATGTCAGCCTGCACTGTAATCATGACTTCACTGCTGTATTAGTGGAGGTTGGTGAAAGACAACAGCACGTTACGACTTACAGTATGCATTCAGGTTACTCTGCTGTTGCAGGAACGGAACGACGTCATAAACCGAGGCCCCCTGTAGTTATGTTCAGATGCGGTGTGATTTTTTTTTTTTTTTTTGGCGTTTAACAGTTCAAAGCATGGATGACAAAGACGGCACAAAAACACAGTCATATCCGCAGTGAGCAACTGAAGAAAGGCATCAATGTCACACTTGGAAATAGTTCGGCGAGGCGATGGAAAAGTGTCTCTGCATTCAATACCGTTTTGGAAGTTACAGTCACATTCTAACAGCTGACTTCATAAATGTCAGAGTCGGGCTTGTTGGGAAACTCTGAGCACGGTCGACAAGCGGGGCAGGCTGCCAACTCCGGGCAGGTTCTGCATCGCGGTCTCTTGAAACTTAACGCGAGGGCACCCCCTCCCAATATCTGTAGGCACGAACCCAACCACCCGAAGTAGAGGGAGCCGGCCGGACCCAAGCTGAGCTGAGGGAACCTGGTGTTGTTCACGTCCTGCTTGGTGTCATCCGTCCCCAGCCTGCGCAGGTTGTGAGTGTAGATCACCAGCGCGGTCATGCTGAGTAGCCCGGCCACCACCACCAGGAGCCCCCCCGTGGCAGCCACTCCTCGTAGCGGGAGATCCGTCCAACAGCGGACCCCGATGCAGGCGAGGAGGATACCCGTGCCGCACAGGAACAACGAGGTCAGAACCAAGCCCTGCGCCAGGCGAACCCGGCGGTCTCGCTGATAAGGACCCATCACCGGCCAGCACTGCTTCAACTCGGAGTGCTCCAACTGCAGACAACTCTCCCAAAGCCCATCGGAGCGAACCAGCAGAAGGCCGTCCGACATCCCCGGGCGGAGTCCGGGATTGTGGCTTTTCACCACCGTCCGGAGGAGAATGGAGCCAGGCCTGGCCAAGTCCAGACGCGTGTGGCCCTCTCTCCACTGAGGGGTGATGGCAGCGGTGAAAAGCAGCACCAGACCCAAGGGGGCGAAGACGATCCCCATCACCATGGACGCTGGAGTCTGCATTCCCCTGATTGCTCGAATGGTGCAGATTCGGTTTTCAGAGACAGCCGATATGGTGCAATGCTGAAAAAACTTGGAGGAAAGAAAGCTGTCGTCAGTCGACCTTTACGCAATATTTTTAAACAATTTTCACTAGGGTGGTTCCAGGCAGCAGAATGCAGGCGACTACAAGTGACCCCGTGGCTCACTAGCCCTTTGAGATGAGATCTCTTTCTCCAGGGGGGGTCCATCACACAGATACAATCAACACAACCGAGGGTCAAGACATTGTTTAAATGTTGAGTATAATGAAAGTTTTATATTATGCGAAAACAACTTTTTGTTTTTTTCACCCACGTTAAACCCCCCACCCCCTGCCCCATTCACCCATCTCTGACTATTCCTGCTCATTCCTCCTCTCTCAGCAACAGCTCCACCCGATCCAAGAAAACGACTGGGTTCTCACTTTTATACATCTGTCATCTTCTGCTCCGTCTTTGTTTTTGTTTTCAGTGCCAGCTGGAGTGGAGGGCGTGCCTCTTCAGTGGTGCACCTGTTTCTGGTAAGCAGTCAAGCCTCGCCATGTAGTTCAGGACTGCCAAACTGCCTTGTCACTGTTGGAAAATGCACCTTGGTTGCTGTTTGCTCAAGAGAGATTTTCTAGAGATGATTATAGGCACCATTAAGCGAATAAAGGGTTGAGTCTGAAGTGTTCTGAGACACACTCCACATCATCTAAAATTAGAAATAATAAAGGTGAGGCCATTCTTTTGCTAACTTGTCAGGTAATGGTGACTCGATCATGTGCCCTGAGGTAGTAAGATATTAGATTTTTAAACAATGTAGAACAGTGTCATCTGGAATAGAGTCACAGTCAGAAGGAATTTTAGGCAAATAAACATGTGGCGGGAAAAAAATTAGTGACCCTCGGAATGAGCCCTGGTGTACACCCGTCTCAATGATTACAAAATCTAACTGACTGCTACTGTCGGAGACAAACTGAAGTCCGTAATGAAAGAATGAGGTAAACCAGAGTAAGGACTCTCCGACCAGACCAATTATATTCATTCTATGAACCGACATCGATTCATTACCTCAGGTCGATGCCGCTCCTCTTGTACGGCCGACGACTTTTCGTGCCACTCTGAGGAGGGGGAGAGCACAATGAAAACCCAAAAATGACTCAGGTGCTGAGCGCGATGTACGCAGGTTTGCTCGCAGCCTGTCTCTGTTGCTAGGAAACAATCATCTTGTCACGAACATGCAGATTTTTGTTCATCACAAAGTTTATTAGGCTTCTTTCTATGCGCGTGCCTGTTTGCGTGCCCGCGACGCATTCAAGCGGCGGCGTTGATGTGTCGGCGGTGCGTTCCGGTGTTACGCTCTTCATGTTTGTCACTGCAGGCCAGACGCAAGCCATTGATTAGAGGGTGAACAATCAATAGCTCTAAGTCAGGGTGATGATAGCGTCTGGATGTGCGTGTGTCGTTGACATTTTGGGTACCACACTTGATTTGGGGCCCCCATGATGTCCATCCATTATGGAGCTGGCTAAAGGAAGTCTTTAGAAAGCCATGAGAAAAAAAAAGAAAGAAAAAAAGGAGCCATCAGTGTTAAGATGAGGAGACTTTCAGTCTTGTGACGTCTTTTTCCTGACAATTGATGCTCCGTAACGACCTTGATGATGCTCTCGTCCCCCTTGGGTAATAATAATGTCAGGCCAGCGCCTGAATGCAGAGCGAGTTTGACCGTAGGACAGAAACAAAACAAAACAAAAAAAAAAACAGTGAGACAATGTAGAGACATGATGTGACTCAGCACCATTAGCCACTGAAGCGTTCTCATTGTTCATTTTCATTTTTGCATTTCACACAATAGTAATAAAACAGAAATAGCAACAAAAAGTAACATGGGGAGTGGTGGTGGTAGGGGGGATTTGTCTTTCACTGGCTGGACAAATGATGAATAAGATGATTGGAATGGGCGGTTGACAATGAAACCGTTTTTGAGAACAAAAATTAGAGAGGTGATGATACATTTATTAGAACAGTTCTTTTAATTACAGCATTGCCAGACAACTGGATTTACTGCCGTCACCCAGCCGTTTTTGCACATTCCCCTCTTGGCTCCTCCCTCAAGTGGATGAAGTTGCTACTGCTGTCTACGACGACTGCAGCCCAGTCCACCAAAGCAGTATCATGTCAAATTCGATGACAGTGGTCGGGCAGCCTCCAGAGAGGAGGTACGGAAGCTCACAATCTGACACAGAATGCTGCAAAAACAGAGGGGGGCATTGTGGACTTCGGGGGGAACAGAACCGACCAGCGTCCTCTTTACTCCAACGGCGAGCGTGAGGAGCGAGACCACACGATCAGGCTCCTAGGAGTCCTGATTTCTGAGGACCCAGCCTGGGCAGATAACATCTCAGCGCTCGGCAACGTCTTCGCTTCTTGAGAGTCGTCAGGAAAAAAACAATCGAAAGCTGCAGCTGGCCTTCGAGCGCTTGTCCATTGAGAGCCCGGTGACGTACTGTCTCTCCATCTGGCACAAGAGCTGCACTGAGGCAGTCGCAGCGAGGCTTCAGAGGATAGTGAAAGCTGCACCAAGTATCGTTGGCCGCCCCTCTGCCCTCCCTGGCAGACATTTACACAGCGTGGCTCGGAGCTGGGAGGAAACCGGAGTACCCGGAGAAAACCCACGCAGGCACGGGGAAAACATGCAAACTCCACACAGGAAAGCCGGAGCTGGAATCGAACCCACGACCTCTGCACCATGAGGTCGACACGCAAACCACTCGAGCACTGGGCCGCCAATACAAATAATAATAATAATAATAATAATAATATTGATAAACATAGTGATAATAATACTGAAACCCCCCCCCCCCCATAACATGTCCGCACGGGTGAATGATTAGAACACATTCGAACAGTCCGATATTCCCAAGAGGGGAAGATTTCAGTCAGCAAATACCTGTGGTGTGAGGCCATTGTGAAGAAGTATTGCATGTGTGTGCGTGTGTGCGTAAGTAATTACAAATGTTCATTTGCGCGATGACACGATGGGAAGCTGACGGCGAGGAATTAAATGTCATGCAAACACACGCGTCATCTCCTCGCAGCGTTGATGAATGGGCTGTTGTTCTTGACAGGCATGACACCACATTATCTGTCAATCCATCCATCCATCCATCCATCCATCTATCAATCCATCTATCCATCCATCCATCTGTCCATCTATCGATCCACATTAAAAAAAATGAAACCAGACACCACATTAACACCAAAAAAAAGACAAACATTGACATTTTTCAAAGGATAGCAATTACATAGATAGATAGATAGATAGATAGATAGATAGATCGATTGATCGATAGATCGATAGATAGAAGTAGAGCGAGAGATGTCATATGTATATGTCTAAATAAATACATATTATATTTATATATAATATATAAATAATATAATATAAAAGGGAAAAGAGCGAAAATAGTATGTAAATATGTAAGATGAACAAAAATGTATGGCAGAATTACAGTAAAATATATTTGTTTCGAAAAAATCAAAATCAATATTTGGAAAATGTCATTAAATAAATTAATAATTTTAAAAATGCAATTTTGAAGTTAAATAACAGGTTAAAAACAAGAATATCCAGCAAAAAAAATAACAACGAATTAAAATAAAACCTAAAACATGCATAAACATAGAATAAGTAGAATGATGACACATATAATTATATAATAATCGATAAATATGATTAAAAAATTCATCAAATAATGAAGGATTTAAATTATATCCTAAAAGAATATATTGTAAAAATAATCACAGTTACACATAAGTAAAAATTAAACTATTAAAAATATTGTAGGGGACAAAAATAGAAAAAAAATGTATAAGGCATAATGCGTCAAATCCAGTTTGATAAAAATAAAATACAAACAAATGAGCAATAACCCCCCCAAAAATCTTTGAAAATTTAAAGGTTAAAAGATAATAAAAATACAATCATAAAATGTAAATGCCATGGGACCAACACAGATGACTGACAAAATGGATGTGAAGACTGCTGTTGGAACATCATCTGGACCGCGCTAGAATAAACCACGCACACACACACACACACACACACACACACACACACACACACACACACACACACACACACACACACACATTCTTGAGAGTGGTACTGATGCAAAAAAAAAAAACACACCCAAAAAACAAACAACACCAAAATATGGAAGACATGTGTCTGATGAACATTGCAACACTGAAGGAGCTTGTGATGAATGAAATGAACACACTGTAGGCTATTTTTAACCCGATCACATGTACTCTATTTTACACATGTGCAGAGAATGTGATCACACACCCACACACACCCAAACACACACACACACACACACACACCCAAACACACACACACGCGCACACACACGAGAGTTACTTGCCATTCAGAAGGCTTTCTGGGTATCTGACTGCAGATCAGTAGCTTCTCTCAGAGGAGCAAACACGGCGCCGATGGTGGAAGCATCTCGTCGTCATTCATCCCCGCCTGCCTCCTCGTTCTGTCTCCGAGCCTGTGTTTGCTTCTGTCCTTACGTCCTTCCTTTTTCCGCTAGCCTCCCGCCCGTCTGCTTCTCTGTCTCACCTTCTGCTCAGTGTGTGTGTGTGTGTGTGTGTGTGTGTGTGTGTGTGTGTGTGTGTGTGTGTGTGTGTGTGTGTGTGTGTGTGTGTGTGTGTGTGTGTGTGTGTGTGTGTGTGTGTGTATGTCTGGGTTGTATTGAGCATTCTGTCTGCCTCTGCCAGTGTAACCAAATAGGGAAAGAAGAGCGAGCCGTTTTTCTCTCTCCATGCCCATTACAGTGGTGGGAAGCGCTCCTGTAACGCCCAATCTCAGCTCAGTTTGCAAACACTGACAGCCATGTTTTCACAAAGTGCAAAAGAACAAGAGAGGGTCCTGTCGGCTCATGTGAAGTCGCCGTTTTTTTTTTTTTTTTGGACACCGTAAAAAGTGGCTAAAACTAGTAAATGCTGGTACTGGTGCAAACCGGCCCACTTAAAGCACGAAATATAGGGCAGTGTTAGTGCAACGGAGACGTGTCTGCCATCTAGTGGTGATTGGTGCTATTACAACTTAAAACTACAGTTGGGTCGACCCCTCCATATTCACAGTTCAGCACCCATGGATTGGCATATTTTCATGTATTTTTTTACATTTTCAAGATTTGTTTTCATATTTTGAAAGGAATTTTTCATGGAAAATTTTATCAAAAAATAAAATAAACATTACAAAATTTGTAGATAATTGATGATAAAACATTTTTTAAAACTTTTGTACTCAAGTGTATTTCATAGTCTGCATTTTTATTTTATTTTATTTTTTACTTTAAGTGAAGGAATTGAATTAGTACGACTTTGGTCAGATTCACGTTTACATAAACGGAGTATCTGCACATCACCTTAAGAACGGGATGTGCCAGTTTATTGCCCAACGTTAACAGCGTGAAATGGCTGAAAAAAAACAAACAGAAACAGACACGTCTCATACACTTGTTTATTTTCGTACAAAACAATTGGCAAAATATGACTAATGCAACCATTTGCCTTTGGCTTATATAATGAAATATTACAGGGATACATGTTTGCTTTGAAATGATAACATACGAGAAGGCACAAAAAAAACTCACACACACTCACTGACACGCACACATACACACACACACACACACACACGTTCACAAACACAAACACAAACATGACATCCATACTATGAAAGTCCAAAGACGGACCTACAGTCTCCACCAAACAAACAGGAAATGTCCACAGTTTTGGGGCTAAATGATGACCAATACTAACTCTGCGTGTGGTTTGACGGAGGGAAATGTGTGACGTTTGCTTGTGAATTCATTCGTGGTGAAACTGCCGGGAAACCTTTCGAGGAAGTAGCAGTTGAGAAACGCTATCGGCAGGCTTTTCGTTTTTTTTTTTTTTTTTTTTGCGTGATGTACTCAAAAGAAAAATAACAACACACCCTTGGTGACGGGTACGTTTAAAAAAAAAAAAAGAACGACGATGGCAATCTGCTCATGCTAAATTGCCGGCGCGCACTGCAAATCATGCTACGGAGCGCCACGTTCATCTGAAATACATTGAATTGTAAAAATGGTACTTTATAAAACACTGTCATCATAAAACATATTTACAAACGAATATGTACAAGTAGAACATCATAATTGCTTTGACAAATAAGAACAAGGAGGCGGGGGGTGGGGGGCTGGGATATGGCGTTATTTACAAAATTGGAGATATTTACGTCTGAAATTCAAAGGTCAGCTCAGGTGTCTCATTGTTTTGGTCAGTCCGCAGCTGGCTGGCTTATTTTGTTCTTCTCCTCGCGGATGGCGAAGTGCTTGAGGGATGTCGCCGTGATGGCGTCATCATACTTCAATGAGAGTGACCTGGAACTGACCGCTGACCACCTCCGACATCTCGATGAGGAAAGCGGACTGGTTGGTATAGTGTTCGATAATGATGTCGTCCATGTTGACATAAATTCTGCGGGGGAGAGGGAAAAGACTTCAGTGGGAGGATGCGCAAAAAGTCAAGCACGAGGCCATGCGTCTGTATAAGCGTATTTCAGGTGTGCAAAAATTGAATTGAAAGGAACTGGAGGAACAAGGAAAAGGACTTTTTGGCTGTTGAACACAAAACTGTTGAATAGAAGGCAATTGAGAAACCAAGAAGTCATTCTGAAGGCAACTATACTTCTTCTAGGTCAGTGGTCCCCAATCCCCGGGCCGCGGACCGGGTCATTTGGTAACTGGCAGCACAGAAAGAATAAATAACTTGCATCACTTCCGTTTTATTCATTTCGTTATCCGTTTTATTTTGAAAAGTTACCGGATTCTCTGTTACATCCGTCTACACGACGTCACTTTGGACGCAGGTCAAGGCGCCCTTCTCGGTCACGTGAAAAGTTACCGCTAGCACAATGAGTAAAAAACAAACGTCTTGGGAAAGTTTCTTTGGGAAGTCGGAAAGGCCGAGCGTTGAGACAGAAGAGGAGCCTACGACTTTCAAGAAAAATTCGGCTACATTTAATAGACAGTATCAGGAGTCCTATTTAAAATATGTTTTTATCTCAACGGGAGATTCCGACGCACCAAGCCCACTCTGCGTAATATGCGGCGATGGTGAGTCGTATTTTTCATGCACTTTTTATCTGCGCTGTATGTTATTTTGAAGGCACGTTTAAACGTTACCATCGGGACCAGAGAAGGTTGCGGCCAAATAGGACGTTCCTCATGTTGTCATGATTCGTGTTTATTGTTATGTTTGGAAAATACCGCAGTTTTCATGTAGGTCATATCATATTATTTTGTTGTATTTATCTGCCACACCTTAAAGACCAGTCCCTGAAAATATTGTCTGACATTAAACCGGTCTCTGGGGCAAAAAAGTTTGGGGACCGCTGCTCTTGGTTGTTGAACACTAAAGCCATTGAAAAATTTAAGAAGTCATTCGGAAAACTACTGAACGTTTTCGAGGTTGCTGAGAGGCAGGTGGTTGACGAGATTGAACAGTAATTGTCAATCTAGAAGTTCAATTGCTCTCTAGAGGAAGTTGAACAGAAGGCAACTGGGATTCTTGGTTTTCAACCCCACCCTTAAATATCACCCAGTTGTCTTCTATTCAACTTAAGTTCCAAAAACGAGTGAAATTCTTCTGGCTTGTCAAACACCAAGAAGAAGACGGAACCTCGAAAAAAAAAATTCAGTTGACTTCTATTCATGTTTTTTGGAGTTCAACAAACTATAAAAAGTCCAGTTACTTTCTAATTTGTGTTTACTGGAAGGCAAGCTGTCATTCTTTATGACTTCTTGAAAAATAACACGAAATTCAGTTGCCTTCAACTTGATTCAGAAAGCAACTTGCCTTCTTGGTTGTTGAAAAGCAAGACAATGAGTATATGATCGTGAAAACCAAGAAGTTGAATAAAAGGCAACTGGATTCCTTTTGGGTTCAGTCTTCAGCAACCTGAAAGAAGTAAAATTGCCTTCAAAGTTTAATGGAAGGAAACGCAACTTCTTGGTGTTCAACAACCTACAGGCAGTCCAGTCCATTTATTTTCTCTTCAACATTTCCGTTTCATTGCTTCCGAGATTAACTTTGATCAAAGGCAACTCGACTTTCCAACACCCCACGATGTGGTCCAATCGTCTTCGAGTCGAGCAGTTATTTTACTCCAGTTTGTGGTTGGATAAAGGTGCGGTCAACACAGAGGACTTAATAAAGTGGGTTATGCAATCTCTTGTCTGACGTCAATAACCTGTAATCGTGCGGATTTGGCTCCTAGCTTGTAAAAAAAAAAAAAAAAAAATACTGTACTGTCCGTCTATCTCCAGCATTGGCGTCTCATAAATCAAAGTAGTTTGAATCTTTCTCCTCCCAAAGCCTTGGCTCAACCGTCAGCCGTAAGCCCTTCAAAGACTATAATGAGTGAATTAGCGACACGCTCACACACTGCGCCTGCAGGCTGCAAGCCGACTGAAGATGAGGAGGGAGGGGAATTGCCGAGGGAATGTAACTCAACCTGTTGGCTCGGCTTCGGGGCCCCTGCGGTGACGAGCGGCAGCGAAAGCAGAGGGAGACTGTCTGTCTTTTCTGCAATTTGAACTGTACGAAGTCCTTGACGACACCGATGTTCTTTTCGACTGCTTGTGTGACGGGTGCATTCGTCAAATCGAATTATAGCGGCGGAAAACCGTCCGGTTCACAGGATAATGGAAAGACAACAAATCGGCATGACTCATCTTCAGGACTTTTGTAATATTTATATCCCTTCCTTAGTCTTATTTTTTTTCCTTAGAGGGGGAGCTGCAATTAACACATTCCTTAAGGCTGAGACAAACAGAGCAACCAACCGAGCCAGTCTGTCAACTTGAGATTCCGCAAAGGAACTCATCATGGGGTCCCATGAGCCAAGCAAAAAAAAAAAAAAAAAAACCCACAAAAGGCCACTCACCCTCGTTTGCATTTCTTGTAAATTTTCCCAATGGTGTCTTCTTGCATGCCGTACTTATCTGAAATCTGATGACGGAAGAAGAGAAGATGAATTTGCGTCTTTCGAAAGGCAATACAACATTTTGGTATGTTGTTTTGTTTTTTTTTTTGTTCCTCAGGATGTACTCACAGCTTCTCGTAGGCCCGACACCGTTGGCGTGCTGAGCATGAGCGCGTCGAAAACCTCCTCGGCGGCTCTCCTCACGTACAGCAGAACTTTTGGGAAGGAAAACAGAAAGCGGAAGCGTTGAGCTCCCTCTCGATGGCTCCGAGACCACCAAAACAACAGTTGCTTTGACTGACCTCTTTGGGAATCGTCTCTGCGCGCTTGCTTGCCAGGTGGAGAGCTGCTCTGCTCTCTGTCCGAGTACAATCGCTTCAGAGAGTTTCTGAATGCACAAAGACAAACATGATTCACCAGGGGTTCCCATATTGGGCTGGGCGAGCAAATAACCGGCGCTACCCCGAATCTCTTCCATGAGATGCTTCACATGTACGAGAGTGCATCGTTGAATTTTTGTGTGCATTGTTTTTGTCGGATCAGCGGTTCCGTAAATGGATGGATGATTAAACGAGATGTCTTTATTGGATGTTAATGGTGCTTTTGGGGGGGGGGGGTGCGCTATCTCCGCAACACCTCAAAATGTTTGGGAATGGCTGTTTTTTTGGCTGTTACATTTCCGATATGAAATTGCTATAAAGTGGCTTTGAGGGAGTGCGCCACCTTTGTAGGAAACACTGAAGGAGGTGCGCCACTAAAAAGTCTGGAAATTGCTTCTTTCGTCTCATACAGTTCCATTAAATTGCGATAATCAGGCTTTGGAGGGAGACATCAACTACAGTAGGCAGGCTTAACAAATTCGGGAATGGCTGCTTAAGACTGATTCATGCCACAGTTGAGCTCTGAGGGGGTGCGCCAACTCCGATATAGTGTTGAAGGTGGTGCGCCACTCAAAATGTATTAGAAAAGCTGCTAGATTTCTCTATTGGAAGTTATTCCAAATGGGTTGTGTACCAACACTTCCGGAATATTGCATGGGAGGTGTGCCACTGATACATTTCTGACTGTACATTGCAACATTTAGGGAAGAGCTTTTATTATTATTTTTTTTCCACGCTTACCTTTCGTTCTCTTCCATGGGCGTGGTCTGCAAAAGTAGGACACAAAGATCTGATCAGACAGCTGATAAAGACATTGCTTCATGCCCCCCGCCCCCCCTCCCCTCCGCTTTTGTAATCCGCTCATGAAGGAATGTTATCACGGCAAGATGACGTTTCCCATAACCTTCACGCTCAAGGAGGAAATACAGACGAGACAGTGCGTAGTGATTTGGCTGAAAGACGCCGCTACCGCCGCGTGAATCTGAACGGAAAGCCTCCGAGGTTTTGTAACTCACACACTCGCTGCATTATATAATGTGCATAAACTGCAGTGTGGGAACGCCGGCTTGTCTGAACAGCGCTGTCGTGCGTGAGGAATAAGATGAGGGTGGCGCATGGGTCTTTTGCGAGGTGCTGACGCGCCAGGTGCGGATGGCCCCTCATCGGCTCTGCAGCGGCATGCGCTCGGTTTCGACTCCAATTAGCTCACCTCATTTTCACAATCCCCTCCCTTTTCCCACACCACTTTTCCCACCGCATACTTTCCCACACATTTTTTTTTTCTCTCCCGTGCCTGAGCTGATGCCTTCAGGGATGAGCGATGGGTCGGGAATATGACTCACTCACTCACTCACTCAATGGGAGGCACCTTGATTCATAAAACATAAATAAATAAAATAATAATAAGGGAGACCTACTATGCGCTGTAAGCTGGACAGATGTGCTTCTGGGATAAAGAGGACTGGCTGGGTAATGTGGTCATCCACAGTCTGGAAGAAGGTACAGTCGCTGCCCATGGAGCTGCTCACTAAAGACTTGGCTGAGGGAAAAAAAAAAAAAAAGAATGACACAATGCAATAGATGACTTGTGAGGCAAGGAACGACCCATCCATCCAAACGCCCACAATGGGATGAGCTGGGGATGACCCCACCTGACTTTGGGGAGGGAGGTGGGGTGTAGACCCTGGATTAGGGGAAAACCCGATACATATAAACCGATACATAAAATATCCATCCATCCATTTTCCGATCCGCTTTATCCTCACAAGGGTCGCGGAGGGGTGCTGGAGCCTATCCCAGCTGTCTTCGGGCAGTAGGCGGGGGACACCCTGAACCGGTTGCCAGCCAATTGCAGGGCAACATAAATATTATGATTTAA